>NC_091463.1:53857624-54170351 GCF_027789765.1 Dendropsophus ebraccatus
ATGCCGAATGATCGGCTTCGGATGGACTCGAGGATGCTCCAGGTTCGCTCATCTCTAATGTTTACACAATGTCAAAAAAGAGAAAGAAAGCGGATGCTTTTCCTATTTAAAAAAGATGTTAATTGTGCTGTGATTTTGTTAACTTCAAAGCAATGCATTGAAGTGAATGGCATGAAGGACATCAAATGCACACAATGTATAAAATATCTGTTGTCTGCACGGACATCAAAATAATGATCATGTCAGTTATTTTCGGACATCTATTACAAACAGCGGAAAATATTTTTCTTTGTCGTTCACACACAGTTTTTCTTTTTTCTCTGTCCTTTCACTGCTTTACCATTAAGTTAAATAGTACTTTTTAATTAAAAACACACCCAGAAGGCAATGAGTAAACCTAAACTAGAATAATGTGCCAGCAGCTGTTATTGGCCAATCTTCAAATTATTGGACGTAATTTTGGCCTACAAACGGACAAGAAAAAAACATTGTGTGAACATAGCCAGAGGGCAATTAGTAAACCCAAACTAGAATAATGAACAGCAGTCATTGCACTGGGCGACCAGATAGCTAAATGATGTCCATCATTTTAGACCCAAATGACAGAACTGGAGGAATATTGTGTGAACATAGTCTTAGATAGCTGTTAGGTCAAGAAGTACCTTAATTGTCCATGCTTACACAGCATAGAAAATGCTTCAATTCTCTGGTAGAGTCACAAAGGCTTCTCCATGGTTCTGAATAGCTGCAAGCTAGCACTTTTCTCTACTCCCTGCCTGCTTAATTGACACCTACAGTCCCAAGCAGGTTTATGTGTGTGTGTGTGTGTGTGTGTGTGTGTGTGTGGGAGGGGGTTACAGATGAGTGCACATACACCTATAGATTATGTATATGCATACATAGTACACACACACACACACACACATACACAATACGTACATACACATCATATACAGATATAAACAAGTGCACATTTTATATATACATAGATAACACACACACACACACACCATACACACAGACTCACATACATACATCATGTACACAGATTTACCTCTGGTAAAGGCCAGCACCAGGTACAGTTTACAAGCTGTGAGATTTGCAGCTCCATTAGCTGCTCCAAGTCCTCACTGTGCAGGCTGCAGCCCCTCTCCCTTCCCTCCTCCTGTGTCCCATCTGCCAGCAGCAGCACATAGAGCAGTTGGAGGCAGCCAGAGAAGTAAGGGTCCTAAAGAACAGGAGAGAGATTCACTCCCAGCCTCTATATGATAAGACGAAAGTCAGAATATTATATTAAGGCAGTGAGTGACTGGGTGACAAGCATGTGCAGAAGTACTTGGGGAGTATATGTTGTCCTAGAGCTGATAAATAGGGAGGCCCACCTCCTACTCAGGGGCCAACCAGGGGATTCCCCTGCTCCCCTGTGGGCCAGTCCAAGCCTGGTTAACTAAATAGCAACATATTCCGTTGACTGATCTGTTTTATGTAGAATAAATATATACTGTAGATTAATAATATGACAATGAAAAAGTCAAGTATTAAAAGGTGCAATATACCCAAATACTGTAATTTTTTAAATAGCATCTAATTAACTGTAGACATTTTGTCTTCCATACATTTACAAGAAAAAGTACATTACTTTACCGAGATACATATTGGAACACAATTTTCAGAGAACATTTGGACGTGGCAGAGGATGCTTTTGTATGCCAATTCCTTCTTGTACATCTGCTTATTAGAAACTCAGCCAAGTTTTATAAGCAGCCTCTAAAAAGGTAACAGTTCTCCCTGGTAAACAGGTTCATAACCAATATATTACATGTACTTTACACTTTTTAATTTATATTTTAAAGTGCAACTAAACTTGAATAAAATGCAGTAGACTGACTTGGATGCGGTATCACTATATGAAATAGGTGTAGTTTATATTTTTAACCTATTGATAGAACCAAGTTAACTTATTTCCTTTTTGTTGTACATTATAAATTTTATACATTATTTAACCTACAGTATGTTCTATAAAGTCTGATTATAAACAATAAGGGCCATATATTTTCTGGCCTTTAGTGCTGTGCAGAATTACTGAAAATGAAAACATGCTGTGATTATCAAGAGGATCATAAGCGTGAAAAGATTCTATTATTGTATGTATTAAAAAAATCTACATTTTGGGTTATGTTTTAATTTATGTTTTTTTTAAATAAAGGATTTAGTTCAACATTTTTTTTACTACAACAGAATGGTATAACAATGCATGTCACTGTGTTATGCCTGTTCATAGAAGTGTGCAAAAACATCTCTCAAGCCTTCTTTACCTAAAAAGAACTATGTGTGAACATAGCCATACTGTACAAATCTTTCTATGACTATGTTCAAACTATGTGATATTTCAGTAAGGAACGGGTGCTGATTGTAACGGAATCAGCGTCAGTTTTTTTACTGCAGGGGCGGCCCATTGTGCTCACACATCATTATGCAGCCATACTTTTAATGTAAGACTATAAGACTATATTCACAAACAGTTAAAAAAAAAAACAACAACAAAAAAAAACTAAATGACTAATTTTAAGTGATAATAGCACATGTATGAACAGGTGAATAAAAAACTTGCATTTTGCAAAAGCAGGTAGTAATTAATGAGCATATTCATTATATGGATGGTCATAATCAAAGCGAGAAAGCTAAATTATATAAATTTGATTTCACTATAAGGCTATGTCCACACAATGTCAAAAATAGAGAAAAGGCGGCAGATTTTCCTATTTAAAATAATGGCAATACATTGAAGTCAATGGAAAGACGGATTTCCAATGCACACAATGTATTAAATAACGGACATTTTTACAGCGGACGTCAAAATAATGATCATGATCATTATTTTCGGACGTCTTTTGCAAACACAGGACGTTTTTTATTAGTTCTTCATACACGCTTTTTCTTTTGTCACCGTTCCTTCTCCGTTTTTACTGTTAAATTTAATAGACTTTTTAAAGGGGTTGGCCACTTTATAGTAAAATAGGTCAGTACAAAGTATTAGTAAGTGTACTCACTGTATATACTGACAGCAGCTCCCTGTGTACTTCATAGAGCTAAAATCAGACTTCCCTTCACAAGGCTGGGCTGCCCTGCTCTGTTTTGTTTCAGTACATAAAATTCCCGACATGGAGGAGCATGTGACCAGGCCCTGTCCTCTGTCACCTACATAGACACATACAGGCTCAGTGTGGACACTGGGGGGCGGGGCATGGTCACATGCTCCTCCCTGTCAGCAATCTTATGGACCAAAACACTACAGAGCAGGGCAGCCCAGCCTGGGGGAGGGAAGTCTGATATTAGCTCTATGAGATACACAGGGAGCTGCTGTCAGTATATACAGTGAGTACAATTACTAATACTGTACACTAAACTATTTTACTATAAAGTGGCCAACCCCTTTAATGATGCCGCATCCAACGGCCAATTAGTAACCTAAACTAGAATAATTTACCCTCAGCAAGGGAAGGCTAGACAGTTAAATAACCTTCGTTATTTTAGACTCAAAATGACGGTTGTCATTTTAAACGGAGCTGAAAAAAAGTTGTGTGAACATAGCCTAATTGTATTGACCTGCAGAAAAAATATAATGTACAGTATCAGTTTTACTGGTAAGTCAAGGCAAAAAATATTTTTTCAATTTAAACACACAAATATTTTTTTTTCTCTTTTGCAGTACACTTTAGGGTAATATTATGGAATAGGGGTAAGGGTAATATTATGGAATAGTATGGAAATATACTATTGTGTTGGTCCTACAAAAAACAAACCTTCACTTGGCTATGTAAATAAAAAATAAAAGATTTATGGCTCTTAGAAAGTGAGGAGTTACAAACATGCAAAAAGATAGGAAAGGGCATATGTCATACTGCCAGCAGCTTTTTTTTGCAAACAAATGTAAATGAAAATACCTTCTGTTAAGATCCGTCCTGATTGACTATAATGTAAAAAAAAAAAAATGGAAGTTCACTTTCTGTTTGTGTTCCATTTTTTCAAATAGAGGGGAAAACGCTGCATGCAGGATTTTTTTTTCCGTTAACCAAAACTGAACCCTGATGGAATACATGCAAACAGAGCACAAATATGACAAATGGAGCACAATAAAAATACATAGAAATGAACGGGGCCTTGGATGGATACGCCAGATTCCGTTTATGTTGTTTGAAAACGGAACAGCTAAACTGAACTGTGGCTCAGAGAAAAAGGTCAGTGTGAACCTAGCATAAGCAGGCGTTTTTACAAGGAAAAAAATCTCTTGAAGAACATGATTTTAAGAGCAGGAGCCTCTTTTACACAAGTTATAATGTAATTGTATAAGAATATATTGCCAATTGAGTTGTAAATAGTATTCTGGAAGAAGGCATACATTCTACATATGTAATATGGATTAACCATTTCTTAACCACATCCCTAATGTTGCCCAAGGCACTGCAAGGCTATGGTTATACTGTGTAAAAAAGAGACAAAAGGCGTCTGTTTTTTTTTTTAACCCCTTAAGGACCGTGCCAATTTCGATTTTTGCACTTCCGTTTTTTTCCTCCTTGTGCTTAAAAGGCCATAGCGCTTGCATTTTTCCGCCTAGGGACCCACATTAGCCCTTATTTCTTGCCCAACTAATTGTGCTTTGCAATGACACGCAGAATTTTTGCATAAAGTACACGGGAAAACCAGGAAAAAATTCAATATGTGGTGAAACTGAAAAAAAACACATTGTTTTTATTTGGTGGGTATTTGTTTGTACGCCGCTCGCCCTGTGGTAAAATTGACTTGTTACATATGTTCCTCAAGTCATTATGATTAAAACGATATGTAACATGTATAACTTTTATATTATGTGATGTTTTGAATGGGGAGTCCGATGCTCCGTCATTCTATATGGGCATCGGACTTTCCTGTGACCGTGCGCGCCAGGCTTCGGGAGCTGAAATCTCTATGACCCGACCGCATCAGGAAGCGGGACCCGGCGCGATTAGGTAAGTATAAGGGGCTGTAATGGGGGTCGGGAGCCTGTCACCCCGGCACGGGGGGTGACAGGTATCCTTTAAATCGCTCCATTCCCAGGCTTATAGCGCTTTTATCCTTTGGTCTATGGGGCTCTGTGAGGTGTCATTTTTTGCGCCATGATTTGTTCTTTCTATCTGTACCTTGATTGTGATATGCGACTTTTTGATCCATGCGAGATCAGGAATGTGATAAATTAATACTTTGGCCAATTACGCCAAACATGTTTATTTATTTTCTTATTTGTTTATTTTTATTTATAACATGGGAAAATGGTGTGATTAAAACTTTTATTAGGGGAGGGGGCTTTTTATTAATAATGACACTTTTTTACACTTATACTAGAAGCCCCCCTGGGGGACTTCTAGTATAATCACACTGATCTCTCATTGAGATCTATGCCGCATAGATATAGATCAATGAGATAGGCACTCAATTGCTTTTGGCTGCTGCAGCCGAAAGCTTTCAAGTACCAAACTGGGACCAGCGCCACGGCGCAGACCCCGGCCGGGTGAAGGCACAGAGCTCACTCCTCCGGTACAGCGTCCCGGGGGGGGGCAATCTCCGCCACTAGACACCAAGGATGTGCAGAAGAAAGTAATCAGATGCAGCTGTCAACTTTGAGAGCTGCATCTGATTACTTTATCAGTGGGCATGGCGATCGGACCGTGCCCGCTAATAGCCGTGGCCCCGGGCTACATGCCGCACCTGGGACCGCAGCGGTTCCCCAATGCGGCCGCAGGGCGTAGATATACGCCCACTGTCATTAAGGGGTTAAAGGTGCATTATTACCACATTTTACTGGAATGATGGCCGACCAATGCACATAGTGTATAATTTATATTTTATATTTATATTTTCATGTTTATGTTTGTGCCGATTATTCGCTGATGTTTCTTGCAAACATCGAATGTTATTTTTAGTTGTTTACACGCCTTTTTTTTTCACCATCCTTTCACTGCCTTTACTATTAAATTCAATGGACCTTAAAAAAAAACTACACCCAAAAGGGCCTTAACTAGCATAATGTAGCAACATCCATCATTTTAATGATGGGCGCCCAAAAAACAAAATCATTGACATCATTTGGAACTGAAAACGAAGGGCATCACTTAAAAAAAAAAAAAAAAGGCTTGTGGACATAGCCTATGACTGTAAGGCCCCTTTTACAGATTAGTATTAGGCTATGTTCACACTTGTCTCAGAGAAGATCAAACTGCCCGGTTCTGCGGTACCAGCCAGATGATCGTTAACACCGCTAAATTTGGATGCGGTTCCATCCGTGCGCACCCGCATCCGTATTCCTTGCTGCACTCCATTGTGTGCACTGACAGAGTTTTCTGCAGCCGCTATTCGATGAATAGCGGCTGCAGAAAACTGACAGTTTCTCGCGGTGCTGCTAGGGATCTCGGCCGGAGTGTATACTATGTGTATACACTCCGTCCGGGATTCCCTCAGCCTGCAGCACAAAGTAAGTTCTACACTAATCACAGCCGTTGCAACAATGGCCGTGATTAGTACTAAACTTACATTGTAACAGATCTGTGATTTTGGACAGTATAGTATCCATTGATTTGAATGGACTATTTTACACATCTGTAGTTGTTGAGGCTGCATTCATACGTTCCATGCTCGCTCCGTGAATCACTGACAACACGGACAGTGAATGCCTGTCATGGACTGTTTCCCTGCATGGCATGATGTATCAATATCATGCCAGGAGCGCGGAAACAGTTTGAATCTCCCCAGTACTGTAGTAACAGAGCCGTGCCTTTCCATAATTGCTGGTCCACAATTACGGACAGGATTACTGATGTACCAAAACAACAGAAAGTTCCAACAGCACCTCGGAGATACTCCAAAAAATTGATCGAAGAATAGAGGTAGGATGCACGCAGGACGGCTCACAATCCTTGGTGTGAGCACTGAACTGTAGAAAAAAGGGAATCCCACAGCATCCGATGCAAAATAAAGTGTGTTTATTCACACATCAGGGTACAGAAGTGCAACGTTTCGGCCAATCCTGGCCTTTGTCAAGCATACACATGGTGTGTTAACAGGGGATATATATATGTGCCAAACATAAAAGAATCAACCCACGGGGAGGTACACGGGAGGGAAAGGGGAGGAGGGAGTGAAGACAAAAGAAGAGGGTAGAAAGAAAAACCTGGGATGGCACAGCTCATATCAATGAAATATAAACAACTCAATTATGATGATCAACACTTAATGTATGTTCGGATAGGTGTGTGATCATATGCGGTAGAAATTGTGACACTTACAGGCTGAGAATAAGTGCATTACATATACATGCATATTCAATACATTACCAGGTCTTGGATGTAGCCGGCATGACAGGAGACTATGCACGGAGAAGCGCTGACAGCTTCCGGACGCCAGGATCAGCTGATCCGTGCTGCCGCGCGCGTGCGTGGTCACGTGACCGGCAGAGTGACGTGGACCAATAGCAGAGGGAGAGGGAGGAGCTGTGTCCCGGTTGTCAAGGTGCTGAGAAACATAAACATCAGGCTGTCAGAGCAGCCCGGTGTTCATGTCGGGTGTTCATGTCGGGTGTTCATCAGGATTACTGATGTGTGAATGAATAACACCTAAGTTGCTTTCTGGTGAAGAAGACAATTTTTGATGATTTAGTGATGGCCAACCACTTTTTTTCACATGAGCTTTTCCTCATCTGAGGGGTACTTGAAGTTCACTGGCTATACTAGAACTGTATGATAGATATCCCTTGTTAAATGCTATATGTCAAACTTTGCAGTAAAATAAGGGGCCAGGGTTAATAAAAAAACAATTGGATAGGAATTGTAAAAAAAATTACGATCACAGTTAAAAAAAAAACACAAATAAAAATATATATTTCATAAATATAATGTTTAAAGTCACATTGCAAGCATGATTATTCTAAAATTCATGTGTGATGTTTAGTTGACAAGTAAAGTGACATAAAGGCTCCCATAGATGGTAACTTGCAGCTTGAGAGATCCTGCAGGGCAAACCCAGGAAATGTAAAATGTATAATCTATCCCTATTCTATAGATGATTGTGGGAATGCTGCTTCAGCTGATGGTAAATACACAACTGCATTCTATAATCCTTCAAGTAACACAAAGCCAGAGCTTTGCTTTCAAGAAAAAAATACAAAAAAATACAAAAAGATTTAATCTCCCAGGAAACCGTTAGAGAAAAGTTTGAAGAAAACACTGCAACTTTACAAAGCCCATCCACTTACAGTAACTTCCTATAGTTGACAGTTCCGTCCTTATCAGCATTTCTGACAGTTCCCACACATAGAAGAGTTCCTAATGACTCATTCAGGTAAGTTGTAACCAATGCCGTCTCTCCAGGTTTTGTTGCACTGACTGACATAATAACTTGAGGCTGTTTTACATTTTAGCGCCATAAACACGCGTAGGGATAAGATTCGTTCTGATTTATTTCAATCCACATCACCCCATCTGCTATATTTATGTTACAAACAGAAGCAGCAAATGGCTACCTTACTGACAACATAATGGAGACAGTTACCAAGCTTCATCATCATTGTCTGTATTTTTTTTTTTTTACCTTTTCCATGAAAGTCTCCTGAGTAAGAATGATAAAAGTGAATTTATCCATCACAGCGGCAAGTGTTTCTCAAAACAACATGAATGTCCCTGATCTGCCAGGTAGACAAAGAAACAGATTTCCTACATTATATCTAGAACACAAAAAGTATGCCAATAGCAGCAACACAGTGTGTCTGTATAGTCTGGCCTTGCAAAAGAATCATACACTGCCATCCCATGGTAATGACATTTATTTCATGTTTTCTATCCCTTTAGTACAAAGCAGGTATATAATGCTCACTTTGGCTATTCAATGCTATAGATGTGTGCCAGCATATATTCCTTATTCAAATTCCAAACATGGCAGATAAGGCAGTTAATATAAAGCACTTACATGGTTTACTGTGGTTGCATAAATTCAAAATACTTATTAGAATATCATTCAAGCTATCAGTTTAAAGGATTTACAGAAAGAAATTCCAAACAAGAAAAACAGATGTCTCAAAGCCTGCACGAGAAGATTAATCTTGACATTTAACCCATTTGCAGTCAGCATTTCTAGTTTATTTCATAAGCACTCTTTATAACAAAAAGCGCGGAAAAAAGATAAAAGGGAAACTGTTTGGCATAAACACTTTGTGGCAGAGAAATGTTCGAGGGAGAAAAAGCTGAATGTAACATACTGTAGTTTTATCCAATTAATTTTGTGACAATAAACAGGAAATATGCAGAACAGGCAGGAGCAGACATCTCGGCATTTATTACAGGGTAGTAAAATCCTACTTGTAAAAGTGACAGAAGAAACATTACAAATAAAAAATAATCATCGTAACCCTCTTAATTCCCATCAACGGTCCAGCAGTAAACTCTCATTCTCAAGCTATATCCTTAAAGGAAAGTTGCAGAAAATACACACTTAATCCCGGTTACTGGATATGAAGCTTCACCTTTTTATGCATGTAGTTACAGCATTATGGTGAGCGATAACTTTTCAGCCAAAACTGAAACAAAATGATAATATTGGAATATCAACTCTGTGTCTGCATGGGAAAAGCTGTTTCTCAAAGGTAAACTTGGAATATGAACTGTAACAGGTGTTTGATAGAGAACTACAGAAAAATTCTTTTTTTTTTAAGCATTTTATGAATGCTGATGTGACGTTTTATATTTAAGAGGTAACTAACTATATGTAGGCAAACTTCATATTACTTTTTTTTATTTTTTTGTTGCTTTATTACATAGTACCGTGAGGGCCACAATAAGAATGGCATAACATAGTTGATGGTATATGTTATTTTGCATTGGCGTACTGGAGCTTTATGTTGTCTGTGAATACAGTGGACTTTAAAGCGAATGTACCATCAGGTACATTCGCTTTAAGTATAGCATATCAATAGAACCGCATCGGCAGGGGGCAACCGATGCCGTGGTCCTTTCTTTTTACCGCGGCCTGGTTTAAAAAAGTGACTATGGGTATTTGTTATGGGATTATCCTATACATTTTTGGAGTAAGGTGTAATCTTACTTGGTATTAAAAAAAAAAATTATTACTTAGGGTGGATGAATATTTTTGGGGGGACTTTACTTGGACAGAGACTGGCATGTGCCTGAGTGCTGACTGAAAATATTCAGGGAAAAGAGTGATTCCAAGTACGACTTCACTTTGAACTTTAGATTCTTCCTGAGGGACACTTCAGTGTGGGGCTGCTGGGTTTCTTCCTCTGGTGGCTGGAGCAAGTTACTCATCATTTACTGTAGGCTGGAGTTTGGAGGCTGGTGTTGTTGCTTCAACCAAGGACATATACACATATGTCCTGGACTTTTATGCTCCTACTCCTCCATCACCCCACGAATGATTTGCATTCATACTATGCATACACTTTGTAAATGTTTGATATAAATACATATATGTTGCTATCTCGGAACACACTGAGATGGAATATTTCTAGTAACTTGGTTACCTATAACCTAATCATGCACTCATTGCCTATTAATTAATTTTTGCGTGATGGTCCGGTTTCATGGGGCGCCTCATTCATGATGGTCAGCTGGTTACGACAATTGCATCATATAATTATACCCATACAATAGAATATAATTACTCTTTCTGGGATATTCATTGATTAGTGGGATTTGTAATCCCAGATTTGTATTATGTTCATTTATAGTGTTGATTTATTTTCATAGATATCCTGATCTAACATTTATTGTTATAGAATTGCTATCATATAAATTATCGCTTATCTGAATTTTGTGTTTATAATCAGAAGGACATTACCCAGTAGACATTTTTGCTGCAGGTACTGAGTAGGAATATATCGCGTGGAATCGTATCTGGGCATGCGCATTGCTTTGGGATTACATGGCCGTCATTTGCTAAATGGACGCGTTGACTCTTATTTATATGGCGCTTGCGCAAAGTCCCGCCGAACAAGTGCCTGACCTGGCATTATGTGACTTTTATTCGTAAAATGGGCGAGTTTGCCCTAACCTCTTATTTTGCTTGTGCATATTTACGTCAGATATGACGTAATGATTAGTGATGAGCGAGTACTAAAATGCTCGGGTGCTTGTTACTCGAGACAAATATCTCCCAATACTTGAATGCTCGTTTCGAGTAACAATACCCATTGAAGTCAATGGGAAACTTGAGCATTTTTGCAGGGGACCCAAGTTTGGTAAAGGAAAGTCGTGTGAAAACCTGTCAACCTCAGAAAATGATGGAAACACCACGGAAATGGACAGGAAACAACAGGGGCAGCATGTTTGGATGCCTCTGAGGCTGCCTATTCGCACCATTATGCCAAATTCTGGGCAACAGCCTGAACCTTTACACTGTGGAAGCAGTAGTGAACTTAGATATGCCTTGTGTAAGAAATACAGAAATCAGAAAATATAGTAGAGGTCCCAATAAAATAGTACTGAGCAGTGTGCTGCTGAAATCGTGGTAGCTGCACTGCAAGTCCCAGGGAACAGTCTGTAGTAATACAATTTAAAAACAATTTGAAGCCCTTACAAGGGCTGTTTGGTTGTTTCGCTAGTATTCCTTGCCTACTGGAACACTTATTCCCTCCCTAAAGCTTTCCCTGACCAGCAGCAGCTCTGTCCCTAATCTCTTCCAGCATGCATGTGAGCCGAGCCTCGGCGGACGACATTTTTGTATAGCAGGGTCATCTGATCTGGCCAACCAATCGCTGCTATCGACATGTATGGGTTCTACGTGATCGCAGGATGTACCAAAGAGTGTCCTGCATGTTTATTGGCTGAGAAAAAGGGCTGAAACTTACAGGAAATGGATGATGAGATTTTCTCGAGTATCCTAATAATGGAACGAGTATCAAGTTCAGACGATCATGTTCACTCATCAATAGTAATGATGCAACACGCCTTTAGCCTGATGCTCATTGGCACCTGCGCACTGTGTTTCTTGGAATGTCGCGGCCATCTTTGATGAGTTACACATGGTCCGCAATGCCGAGCCGTAATACACCAGGAGGCAGGTAATACATATGTGTAATATGTACCTTATTGATCTGTATATAAATATGGGCACTTGCGTCCACATCAGCAATCCCTGATGAAGTTCCAGTAGGAAACGTAATGAGTAGGGTTATGGACTCCAACCTTTGTACTCCGGCTGTTCACTTTTCTGTGATATAGTGAACTGAGGTTCACTTGTGTTTACAGTGATGTATCCTATATCTTAGGTAGTCATTTATGTTCGACTTAATTTGCTTCACTGCTCATTTGGTATATTTTAGAGCATTATATCACACTTGCACATGTTCACTCCTTTGTGATTTTTGAGTTTTTCAATTTTCTATTTATTTATTTTTGCATCCGGAGTATATATTTTCCATAGGTTGTTGAGCCTCAGGGTACCTTTATATTTTGTAGGTCCCTTGTAGTCTCTTTTAATTGTTTTTAATGGTTAGGGGGCTTTGTGGCCATATGTTTGTCTTATGTATTTGTATGTTTTTTTCAGGTATTTTCAAACATGTGAATAAAGATGTATACATTTGTTTTTTCAAATATATTTTTGTGGTGTGCCTTACGCTTATTACATACCCCTGTTGTTCTTTGGTGGTTTGGTAGTATGTGATTCAGGTATGTAGTAGAGCACCTCCTTATATTGGGTGGTGCAGAATACATTGTTCTTGTTGCATGCTTCAACCAAATGACTGCACAGTAGCTCACAGCGGAGCTTGAGTTTGGTGTCCCTGTCTGTCGGTGTGAAAGATTCTGACAGAAACGAAAGTCAACCAGAGTGACCCATCCCACCGGTATACATCCCACCTATGGCTTTCCTTAACACATGTCAAAGCGCAAACACTCCAGCAAACACGTGGCCATATGGACGAGGTTCAATGAGCAACTTTCCTCACCTGTGTCCTCTGTGTAACTCAAGGGTGCACTGGGGTAATCCTCTTATGAAACAGATTCATCCATCTCCTCTGGTGTTTTCAGGCCAGAGATGCTACCTGTTGATGTTTGGAACACCTGGCTGTATACTTCCTCCCCCTGTTTTACCACCACCAATTAGTCTATTGCCAGGCTCAGATTGTCATCATAGACGGTTGCACTGTTCGAGTCATCTTGGCACTGATGTTACTCAGTGCAGTCTCCATGACATTAAGCAGGGGGATGACGTCATTCACATCATAGTCATTGCAGCTTACCAACAGAGTGGTTTCCTCGAATGGTACCAACAATCCACCTACATCTTCCCTCATCAGCAATCGCTAACCTGGAAATTGCAGTTCTTCATGAATTTGCCAAAATGCTTGACAGGGAATATCGGTCCACATGTGAGGGGACGAGTTAAATCGCGTTGGCATCAGGGGCGTAGCTAGGACTCATGGGGCCCCATAGCAAAAAAACTGTATGGGGCCCCCCTCCCCTACACACTATTAAAAAAAATAAAATAAAAAAATATATATATATATCCTGCGTACAGCCACAACAGTGACTGGCAGAGGAGAAAGCCAATGGCTGCTTGTTCTGTCCATCCATTGTAATTAACTATAACAGGCTATTAGAAGCCTCATGGTTTTATACATTGGTGCAGGAGCAGACTACCTTTTGCTTAACCCCTTATGTACTGCAGTGTGTAAGTGACCCAGTGTTCTCTAACATGCTGCAACACAAAAAAAGGGTTAATACAGAAGACAATTAGCTCTCTCCTTCACTACTTCTGCACTGATAACCCCTGACCTCTGCAGGAGCTCAGAGAACAGAGGTCAAAGCTTATCAGAGTAGTGAGGCAGAGAGCTAATTGTCTTTAACAAATTAACCCTTTATTGTGTTGCAGCATGTAAGAGAACACTGGGTCACTTACACACTGCAGTGCATAAGGGGTTAAGAAAAAGGACACAGGAGGCTCTTGTCTTTTCTGTGCATCTCAGGCTACCTCCCTCCATGGGTCCCATAGCAACCGCCTTCCCTGCCTCTATGGTAGCTACGCCACTGCTTGACATATCACAGATCAACGAATGTTCTTTCAGTCCATGTTGGCGTTGTATCTTGCAGAGGAAGTTCCGTGCCACGTACTAGTGGCTGAAGTGGGTACAAAGTTTCCTTGCCATCATCAGGAGATGCTTCAGTCCTGGAAAGGAGCAGAGGAACCTATGCACAATGAGATTGAGCACATGAGCCATGCACCAAACATGCGTTAGCCCTGCCCACTGCAGTGCCAACACTATGTTTTTGCCAGTGTCTGTCACTACTTTGGCCACCTGCAAATGCTGAGGGGTAAGCCCTTTGAACATGTCGACCCCCATCGCCCTAAGTAGTCCCTGCCCAGTGTGGCATAATTAACCCAGGCTGTGCAGGTGACAGGACAGCACTGGGCTTAGCCACAGGGACAGGGTGTGCAGGTGTGCAGTGGAAGGAGGACCAGATGAGGTGGTGGAGGCAGACCATGAAGTTTCAGATATTAGACATGCAGAAATCTCAGAAGAGATAGTGGTGTGCTTATTATTGCTGCTGCAGCTCTTCCAGGAGGTCATTTATCCAGTTCGCAGTCACGGACATATACTGTCCTTGATCATACCTTGAACTCCAGATGTCCATGCTTAGGTGAGCCCGAGGAGAGACAGAGCCGTAGAAAGTTGCCAGCCTTCTTCTGCATGCATAGATGGAATAGCATTGTTGGCAAAGAAATAGCAAGTTGGCACCCTCCATCTCAGTTGTGCACAAGCCATCAGGTCCCTAAATGCCTTTGACTGACTCCACTAACTGGAATGGGAGAGACTGCAGGGAAAGAAGCGTAGCCAGGTGTTTGTTTAGCCTTTGGGTGGTTGTAATGTGGAGGAGGCAGTTGCGAAATAATGACGGAGGAAGCAGAGGTAGATGAGACAGAAATATTGCTTGCAACCAAGCCTTTAGATTCCTGGCTTGTACCGATGGGCCACGTAGTGGGAGCTGCAGCCGTTTGCTGTTCCCAGCAAGAAGTGGCATGAGGGTCTTGGTTCTTCCTGCAGTGGAGTGGTGGCCCTCTGTATGCTACCCCTGATACTTTCAGCCACACTGAGGTGATATTTTACTATCCCTCCTACAGGTCTAATTTGCCAGATACAGTTTTTACTTTGGTACTATGGCTAACATTAAGACCTGTTGGTAGGTAAGGGAAATACACTTACCCAGTGAGTGGGGCAGACTCCCTATTTTGAGGATCCTGACATGTGTTACTCTCATTACAGTTTTTAAGCTGTTCTGCATGGTCTTTTATATCTATGTGTATTCATATTCTAGTGTATACACTTTGTATAAACTACAGACGGTGTTCTCTGCGGCCG
Source organism: Dendropsophus ebraccatus (assembly GCF_027789765.1). Taxonomy (NCBI): domain Eukaryota; kingdom Metazoa; phylum Chordata; class Amphibia; order Anura; family Hylidae; genus Dendropsophus; species Dendropsophus ebraccatus. Next base: position 53,873,019 of record NC_091463.1, read on the forward strand.
CACAAAATAGGCTGTGCACACAATGTAAAGTACGAGTCCCGGCCGTACTTTACATTGTGTGCTTTGGCTAACTGGAGCTAAAGTGTTCACCCGGCTGATACCGCAGGATCTCAGACAGTGGTTGTTCCATGACACGGCCATGTCACACATTAGCCGCTGTTTTGCCATGTCTCTCTTTAAGTATTTTTCACTTGCAGTGAGATCAAAAACGTTGCATGCAATGTTGTGGACTACACTGGTCACAGGATAAAATTAATCAGTAGCACAACAAAAAAAAATCTCTGTATAGATCAGGCCTTAGAATATACTCATACACACAGATCTGTTGCAGAAAGTACTGAAACCGATATTGATTTTTCAGCTGAAATAAATTTGGCATTCTGAGACGTATGCTGCAACTACAGTACAGTATGTAAACAGTTTACATATTTCCCACTTTTACTCTTTCGGCCATGGAGTGAACTGATAATAGTCCAACTAGTAGGTACAACTCGGCTCTACAGCTCCTGTGTCAGTAATAACTATATAGACACACTGAATACACGTCCGTGTGGTGCTCAATGATAAATAGATTATGTCCAATACACATAACATGAGAGAAAGATCAGGCACTTACCCATCAACGTGTCAATTTTCTTCTTTATTGTTCATGAAAAAATCATAAAAACGCAGGGAGAGGGAGCATGGCAAACAGGTCTCAGCGACACACGTTTCGTGTCAAACAAACACTTCCTCTAGCACTATTTATTTCCGGCAATCCCAGTGTGATTTCATCTCATATCAGTGGGGTTCTACTCTCGCTGCAGAGTAGTCCAGCTGAGACTTGTGATAATACAGTGCAATTTCAGGAATACCAGCAATCCCAGTATGGTCTTATCGCATATCAGTGGGGTTGTACTCTCACTTCAGTATAGTCCAGCTGAGACTTGTGGTACTACAGTGCAATTTCAGCAATCCCAGTGTGGCTTTATTCCCATTCAGTGTGGTTCCATTCTTTTTGCAGTGCAGTCCAGCTGAGACTTTAGCTCTACAGTGCCTAATACATTCCAATATGCTGTTGTTATGCCCCTATGTAATGGCTGTGACTAGCACAACACCATAAGGGCCCTATGGTTACATTTTAGACTATGTATTTCTGATTTTATCTTTAATATTTGTGTTAGTTATTTTTAGCTACATTTGTATCTCTGTTTTTAAACTGATGCATTTATTCATGCTATGAGATTTTATTATTATTATTATTATTATTATTATTAATATTACTACTATTATAACTATATTGCACTTTATTTGGAATATTGAGTAGACATTAGGTACATTTCCTGGAGGTCTAGGCTTCCTTTTTTTCTAATTTCTATTTTCTAGTGACTTAGGGTGGTCATTGCCTATTTGACCTTGGCACCTTGAGATTTTAGTGAGCTGTTCCTATTCTTTTTAATTTTTATACAATATTAGGTTTGTTATACAAAAGACTTTTTGGGCATTTTAGATGTTTCCCACTCAGGAAGCATCCGATCATTGAATATGAATACATGTTTCTTAAGGATATAAAATTGTGATAATCAAGATATATGCCTCTTGTACAGTGTGTGAAGAGAAGGCTTTTGGGAAACATTATATAACATAGAAAAAATTTGTTGACTGAATAAAACATTTACTAATCCCTGCCTACTAGTTACAGTTAATCATTTACCCTGTACAAATATTGTGGAAACTTTAAATTTCTCTTGAGGTTTCATGTTTTTAAATTCCAGATTTTTGCCAGTAATTTAACTAAATAAAAAAATTATATTGGTAGTTGATATTTCTGAACGGATAGACTTAAGTGTAACATATTTTAAATGTATCAATAAATACACAAAAATTTTGAGGGATAAATAAGATTTTAAAATGCACTAATATGTCATAGTGATCAGTGAGAGCCCTGTTTCGGAGACCCCTATCTATCACTGAAACAAAGGGTAAATGCTAATATGTATTCTGTGTCTATCCCTTTAATCAGTTTTCCTTGGTGCTTCCTGTAGACACAAGCAGACCCCAACCAATCAATAAAAAGAGTGGGGAGAAGCATGCAGTTATGTACTTCAGTCCGCAGCACAGCGCTGCCACCAGTGATTGGCTGAGCAGGTTGTCACTGAAGAGACCAGGCCAGAAGTGTCAGCGCTGAGTAGGGAATGCGGGAAAAAGGCTGCCGGACAACAAGGAAGAACAGGTGAGTATACCTTTATTATTTTTACAGTGTCATCAGCCGCCAGCCATGCACCTTTGCACGTAGTGATGCGTGACTGGCGGGCCATGATTTTTAAGCAAGCTTAAACTACAATGGTGAGCCAACAAATGGCTCTTCAGCTAGTCGTAGTCTTTATTACATGGAGCGATAATCTGCCGAATTGACCTGTAATAAGGCCCTAACACTAGCCTTGTATGCCACTATTTATGTATATATGTATATGCTTAAGTAAGAGGTGTAGTATAAGCCTCTCTTACATATTCTCTTTGGATAAAAAATACCACAAAATGGCGCCACAGAGGAAGATAAGAAAATCTTTGGTGCAATGTGCATCTCTTTCTCAACAAATACATAACATTAGGTTCCTATGTATGAACCTGCTGATAATTTCCTTTTAAAGGAGATGTCCAAAGACAACATTAAAAAAAAAAAAAAACAGATGGAGAGGAGGTGGCTGAACATAACAAGAGGCACTAGCCTCTCCAGCTCCAGCTAAGGGAATTGCACTCGGGTACATGGTCCCCTGGCTGCTTACTGGTGAAGGGACCAGCCTTTCTATACTAGGCAACCCCTGGATGGTATCAGTAGCTGGAGGATTGTGCTAATACATGCCAGTCTTACCACATGGTAAATGGCATCAACACAAAACCCACCTGAAATTATTTGAAAAATATTTTCTTTTTCCACCTCACCTTTAATTTCACCTCATAAAAAGTTTTATTTTCTAGCATATTTTATGGAACAATAAGGCATGTCATTACAAAGTACAATTGGTGTTGCAAAATAAAAGACCCCATATGGGTCTGTAGGTGAAAAAAATGAAAGCACTATGGCTTTTTAAACACGAGGAAGAAAAAAACAAAAGTAAAAAATAAAAAATTGGCTGTGACATGAATAAACTTTTAGGGTACAAACCCACACACCGTATACGCAGCAAATACGCAACAAATACGCAACAAATACGCAGCAAATACGCAGCAGTTTGATGGTGAAGATTTAATGCTGAGTTCAGTTATTTAGATCTAATCTGCTGCGTTTTTGTTGCGTATTTGTTGCGTTTTTTCTGCGTATTCGCTGCGTATCGCAGCAGTAAATACGCTGTGTATACGGTGTGTGGGTTTATACCCTTAACATGTAACATGTAAGAAGTTTAGATTTGTGATGAGACTACCTTCTGATTGTTAGATATGGCCAATAGATTTGTATGGCTGGACGTTTCACTACCTGGCTCAATGCCCAATCCCATGGAGTCATCTAAAGTTTATTTAAAGATGTTGCCTGGTCTAAGTGACTAATGTATGCTGCTGCTGGGGCTGTGGGGAGCAAAGCAGAGATATATACTTACCTGTCCTGCTCCAGCACAAATAGTGACTAAGTGATGAATGTATGCTGCTGCCAGGGCTACAGGGAAAAACAACGATATATAATTACCTGTTCTGCAAATTCTGGTTCCTGGGCCACTCACTGTCCACCGCTCCTTGTTGCTTTCATCTCCTTAACAACTTCCAATGATTTGCATTTCTGACAGGAAATGGCCACTCAGCATAGACAGCACTATACTGTCTATGCTGAGCAGCCAGAAGGGCACACCACTTGTTAAGAAGATGACAGCGTTGGGGAGAAGAGGACAGCGAGTGGCCTGGGAACCAGAATTTGCAGGACAGTTATGTATATATCACTATTTTCTCAGCCAAAGACCTGGCAGCAGCACACATTAGTCAATTAGGCCGGACAACCCCTTTAAGTGGCCGTATTGCTATATAGGAAAAGATTCAGTATAACATAATTTATTAATTGAAATCTCTGATCTTTCACTGTTAGAGAGTCCAGTCCACTGAGTGACAGAATGAGCAGGGATTTCAATCAACATGTCACAAGTTATACTAAATCTTTTCCCACAAAGATATATATCAATCTGCTCAGTTCTTTCTGCTCTATAACATGATGGTGATAAATAAATAGCATTGTCTTGGTTACCTTTAATGATGAAATACAGATGTACACAGTATGCAATAGACAAACTGATATTATAGAATATACCATATAAATTATATGTATTATGAGATATACTGTATACTTTATATCATTTATGTATAAGTCCATACTTCATATCATTAACTACTAATCTATGCAAATGAAAATAAGTCAATAAACACTCTTATAAAGAAATTAACCTGTGACTATGCCATGAACATTATACTTCATGCCCCTATATTTCCTTCTAATGCTAAAAATAGTGTGCTGCCAATTACTCTGTAATATTTGCAGAAAGTGTTAGGTTCAGCCATGCTGATTTTGCAAGGTCCAAAGACAATAGTTTTTAGAAATTTGTGTTGAAGTTCCTTGTTTGACTCAACTTTAAAAGACTGTCTTCTGTTAATTTGCAATCAGTAGGTTCATTGGTTTGCCCAATGTTATAAGTACATTTAGATACTTTAGGGATGTGTAATTACCCGGAATAATAGCACTTCATTCTCTTCTGTTTAAAAGCACTGGGCACAAGCTCAAGGGATATAGTTTTTTCTCCAGTAATTACACACCTTGTTATATCTCTTTGTATAGATATCGGCATCACTGAAGGCTTTATGATTGCTATCTCATTACATACATACTGTGTATGTATATATATATATATATATATATATATATATATATATATATATATATATACATATATACACTACCGTTCAAAAGTTTGGGGTCACATTGAAATGTCCTTATTTTTGAAGGAAAAACACTGTACTTTTCAATGAAGATAACTTTAAACTAGTCCTAACTTTAAACAAATACACTATATGCATTGCTAATGTGGTAAATGACTATTCTAGCTGCAAATGTCTGGTTTTTGGTGCAATATCTACATAGGTGTATAGAGGCCCATTTCCAGCAACTATCACTCCAGTCTTCTAATGGTACAATGTGTTTGCTCATTGGCTCAGAAGGCTAATTGATGATTAGAAAACCCTTGTGCAATCATGTTCACACATCTGAAAACAGTCTAGCTCGTTACAAAAGCTACAAAACTGACCTTCCTTTGAGCAGATTGTGTTTCTGGAGCATCACATTTGTGGGGTCAATTAAACGCTTAAAATGGCCAGAAAAAGAAAACTTTCATCTAAAACTGGACAGTCTATTCTTGTTCTTAGAAATGAAGGCTATTCCATGCGAGAAATTGCTAAGAAATTGAAGATTTCCTACAACGGTGTGTACTACTCCCTTCAGAGGACAGCACAAACAGGCTCTAACCAGAGTAGAAAAAGAAGTGGGAGGCCGCGTTGCACAACTAAGCAAGAAGATAAGCACATTAGAGTCTCTAGTTTGAGAAACAGACGCCTCACAGGTCCCCAACTGGCATCTTCATTAAATAGTACCTGCAAAACACCAGTGTCAACATCTACAGTGAAGTGGCGGCTGCAGGATTTTGGGCTTCAGGGCAGAGTGTGCAAAGAAAAAGCCATATCTGAGACTGACCAATAAAAGCAAAAGATGGGCAAAAGAACACAGACATTGGACAGAGGAAGACTGGAAAAAAAGTGTTGTGGACGGATGAATCCAAGTTTGAGGTGTTTGGATCACAAAGAAGAACGTTTGTGAGACGCAGAACAAATGAAAAGATGCTGGAAGAATGCCTGACGCCATCTTTTAAGCATGGTGGAGGTAATGTGATGGTCTGGGGTTGCTTTGGTGCTGGTAAGGTGGGAGATTTGTACAGGGTAAAAGGGATTCTGAATAAGGAAGGCTATCACTCAATTTTGCAACGCCATTCCATACCCAGTGGACAATAACAGGACAACAGGACAATGACCCTAAACACACCTCCAAATTGTGCAAGAACTATTTACAGTAGAAGCAGGCAGCTGGTATTCTATCGATAATGGAGTGGCCAGCGCAGTCACCAGATCTGAACCCCATTGAGCTGTTGTGGGAGCAGCTTGACCGTATTGTATGCCAGAAGTGCCCATCCAACCATTCCAACTTGTGGGAGCTGCTTTTCGAAGGGTGGGGTGCAATTTCTCCAGCTTACCTCAACAGATTAATAGCTAGAATGCCAAAGGTGTGCAATGCTGTAATTGCTGCAAAAGGAGGATTCTTTGACAAAAGCAAAGTTTGATGTAAAAACAATGTTATTTCAAATACAAATCATTATTTCTAACCTTGTCAATGTCTTGACTCTATTTTCTATTAATTTCGCAACGTATGGTGGTGAACAATATATATATATATATATATATATATATATATATATATATATATATATATATACTCTATATATATATATATATATATATATATATATATATATATATATATATATATATTGGTTTTATTGTGGAGTGTTGCAAAGAATTTTGATAATTTTTTATAATGGTTTATTCTCTAAACAGCATGTTATAGCTTAATTTCTATTGTGTGCGAAATAATCATCACAGTTACTATATGCTTACAGTCTTTGTCCACAGTCCTAAACTTTAGGTCACATTTACACAATGTATTTTTTGCTTAAACAACGGGCATTATTGCAAGTTTGCAACAATGGTCATTGTTTAATCACAGCGTTAACCCCTATGGAATCCCGTCCAGGGCGTATACACACTGTATACACTCCGTAAGGGATTCCATGCGGCCGCACAGAAAACTCACGTCTATTTTGAGTAGCCGCTATTCATTCCAGTCTTATACAGTGCTCTCTGCTAACACCTCTGTCCATGTCAGGAACTGTCCAGATCACATAGAAAACTTCTCCTACTCTCCAGACTAGAAAGAAAGAATTCCACTTCCTGCAGAACATTGAGCAATTGTGTAAAAGTGTACAGATGGGTAAATTGTACAATTTACCACATTCACAATATGCCAAACACTACATCAGGGTCGTATTTACCCCTAGGCACTCGTGGTCTGGTGCCTAGAGTGGCACCTTGCGGGGGGGGGGGGGGAGGCAGGGAGGTCACCAGGAAGCAAGGGGGGGGGGGACTTTCTTTATTTATTTTCTTCACTGTCTTACCTCCTTCTCAGACTTGCAATCCGGCATCTTTTCAGAGGGGGGGGGGGGGGGGGCACAGATGCCGGCAAAGAGTTTGTAGAGAGGGAGGGAGATAAAGCATCTGCACTCCCCTTTCCTCTCTTCCACCTTTACTGACAGCTCTGTTATCTGGCCTCTTAGCTGCCTGCACACACCAGCACACTGTGGATGGTGACCTCTGACCCCTTAACCCTCTCCTGCCGGGACCTTATGTAAGTATATACAACACTGTCACTGATAGAGTGTGTGTGTATGTGTGTGTGTGTGTCTGGGGGGAGGGGGCTTCTAGCGGCTGCTGGCTTACACACAGCAATGGTGTGTGTAAGCTCTATGGGTGTTTTAGTTCTACAGGAGCTGTGACAATGTCACTACAACTCCCAGCGTGGTCTGGCTGCTGTCTGTGCCCCCCTTTCCCCCAAGACTCAGGGTTGAAGAGGACAAAGGCTGCATATACAGATAGACCACACTGGGAGTTGTAGTCCCACACTGTCTGTGAACAAAGTTACCCTGTGACTCTGCAGCCCCATAGGAAAAAAAAACGCAGAAATAAGTGAATATTTTTGGTATCACCACATGTGGAACTTCCAGGGTTTTCTGTGTGTTGAACCCTGTACTTGAAAAAAATGCTTAATGGCAGAATTATTTTTATTTATTGGTCATATCTGATCCTAGAAAACATTAAATGAAAAACAACCAGTAAGTCTCATCTACCCTGAAATTCTTTTAGAAAAACTGGTATGGTGGTATTATCCAGTCACACTATGGTGTTATCAAGTCTGTTATGGTGGTATTATTCAGTCACAGTATGGTGGTATCAGGTCTCGTACGGTGGTATTATATCCACGTTCAATGCACCTTACCTATATATGGACAGATATATATGGCATGAGTGTCAGTACAGTACCACAAAGATTTAAAAACTACACGATGCAGAAAGTTCCGATAATTCATTCTGCTGCACACCGTCCATATGTATGCCAGGTACATGGAACGTTGGAATAAGGAACAATCAATTATAAATATGATTGTTTATAAACTAGGTCAGTGAAAATGGGGTGTCTTCAGGTTTAGGGCCTAGGGCAGCAGGAACTATAAATACGGCTCTGTACTACATGAATATCCTTCAACTAGAGAATGGATTTAGGTTAACATAAAACAATAAGTATCCAAAATTTAAGAATGATACATTAATATGCTTCAGGCCAAACTAGAATGAAGAGAAATATGTCACATATTGCATATTATTAAGATCATCAAGAGTAAAGAGAGGATAAGGAAAGGAGTAGAGACAGAAGAAGAGGAAAAAAATAAAGGCAAGGGAGCAAGAAAGAGAAAAAAAAATAGAGCAGAGGTGGAGGGGGAGGAGGAGACAACCGCAAAATATAGTAAGATATCAAAACAAGGATAATATTTACCGCCAGTTTTAAAAAGCCAATAACCAGAGTCACTGCAGACATCCTAACAATACCACATCTTGGTAAAGTTAATTTTTTTCATCTCAGACATGGCAGTTAACTTTTCCATCCTTTAGAGTGAGACAAAGCAGTCAAATAAGTCACCCTAAGAAGGAGGCGCAGAGGATTTCCACGTACGGAGTATTGTTTGTCTAGCTACTTATAAAAAGTGGCATAAGAACCCTTTTTTCAAGGATTTTGTGGATCATCCAGGAAATTACAATAGAGCCAGCCCCACAGATGGCTGCATTGTCACCAAACAGATGTTATCATGAAGAGCAAACACTGGGTTCCATAAGTTCTCAATCCCAGGACATTACCACCAGATGTGCTCAAAGCTTCCTCTTCCTGTGCTGAATCTGCAGCAACAGGGATGTACTGATGGGAACAATCTGTGCACTCGTTGTGGATAATAGTAACAATGAGATGTAATTAATTTTTTTCTCTTGAGCATAGCTGGAGAGAGAAGATTTGTGTATTAGCTAAAAAAAAGAGGTTCCACTCCTCTCCAGACAGGGCCCATCCCAACACCTGTTCCCACCTGGCAACATATGAGGGAGTATATTCCTCATCCTTAATATCGAGAAACAGACCATATAACAAAAAAAATAGCGTGACCAGGATGTGATGAAGCAGCACATACAGTATCTGTTCAAAATCTGACAGCATGTCCATAGCACCCCAGCTATCTTTAAAGAAGAAGTCTGGTGAAAATTTTTATCAAAGTATTGTATTGCCCCCTAAACGTTATAAAAATCACCAATATACACTTATTACGGGAAATGCTTATAAGGTGCTTTTTTCTCTGCACTAACTACTGCATCAATGGGGATGTTACGACCCGACTCCCAGAGCTGTGCGGGCTGTGGTTGCTGGAGAGGATGATGGCAGAGGGATGCTCAGTGTCCCTCCAGTGCCCTGTGTCCCTTAGTGTCCCCCTGCAATCCTCCTCTCCAGCAGCGACACCCGCACAGCTCTGGGAGTCGGGTCGTGACATCACAATGTTATCCAGGAAGTGAAGCCTTAATGCAGTAGTAAGTGCAGGGAAGAAGCTCTTTATAAGCATTTCCCATAATAAGTGTATATTGGGGATTTGTATAACTTTTGGGGGGGCAATACAATACTTTTAATAAAAATTTTCGTCTGACTTGTTTAGAAAAAAGCTTTTGAGCTGGTCATATAACTACTGTTCAGTAGACTGCAGCACATTAGCTTCCACCAAATCTGCAAAGGGGCAAACTTCATTCACAGTGCAGAAATGCAGGAGTGTCAGGTCCCCGGACCTCTCTCCCAACCTCCGGAACCTGTTACCCAAGTTGACAGGTATATAACTACATTCCAGAAAGAGTATCAATAAGCCTGGTCATGGAAAAAAATTAAGAGATCTCATAGCCTTATCACTGAATTTCAATAGAACTTGCATGAGGGCAGGAAAACTCTCTAAGATAAGTACCATAAGTACCCACAGTTTGACATTTTTATCACCCCAGACCACTTGATGATACACTAAAAATTATACAAAAAATAGTGACCCGGAGATTGGCTTTGGCCTGGCTTGGTCATCCTTAGTTATAAATTAAACTTGATGGACTCTTGTCTTTTTTCAACCATATTAACTATGTGACTATGATAAATCATCAGTTTTAACAAAGACAACTACTTTAAGTTTAAAGTACATTTCTTTATATAAAAGAAAAAACATTGCAAAGTCCAAAATACACCGTATGTAATGCCAGCCCTACTAAATGTGGGATATATTGTTTTCTTGAATCCTTTTTTTTGTTTATTATGTAAAACATATACAATATATTTGATTGTGGATTTGACAAGTAAAAGAGCATTATTGTATGTACATCTATAAAACAATAAAATATTTGAGAATAAAAGTGTGTTTGATTTAGAAATGTCTCCAAGTATTTTCAGGTAATAAATATTCTCTATCTGCATACAAGCTGTCTGCACATTTTATGCAACCCAAGCATGCAAGATATATAGTGAATATATAAATATGACAAATGTGAGCATAAAGTCTTCCTGTGCTTATTAATTTTTTTTTCCTCCTGCTGAATAGCCTGAAAGGCAATGCATTCTTCATATACTTTGTAGTGCCACACAAAGAGCAAGTATTTAAATTAGGTCACAGGATCTGCATCAAGTTTTCTAAACCCCTAAATATTCTCAAGTTTATATCACATGGGCACAGTTCTTTGTATGTTTTTAATATTCCGAAGCTGTAGTAAAAATTGAAATATGTTTTACACTAATCAATTTACTTATTGTCTTGGAAAAAGTTTTGTAGTGTTTCCCTTCACTATTAATATAATTATTAGAGCTGAGTGAACCTCAAGCATGCTTGGGTTTATCCAATGGCTGAAGAAGTTTGATACAGCCCTAATGGTAATTGCTGCATGTGTTCATAGTGCAGGCTAGGGCTTACAGTACCCCAGTCAAACCTCCAAAACAAGAACTATCTAATTTGTGACATCAAATTTGGTGCAAAATGTCTCTTCCTGGAAGGGATGAAAAACTCACCAAATACACCTAAAAGCAGAAAGAAGCAGGATGATAAATCTAGCTGAACTGGAGCCCAAAACCCAAACTTTCTTGGGGGGCGGGGTGGGGGGTGGGAACCAATACTTTCTAGGCCAAGTCTCGGCCAATCTTAAAGCAAATGTACAAACTATAGTGGTCTGTGCCATGGTTCTTTTTTGACCCACGCACGCCACCGGTCTATTCCTGAGCACCAGCTCGGCATGAAGCACTGGGGGTCCCAAATGTGACGAACAACCTCCCCTCTGTGACACAGCTCCATTAGAATACTTCATCCCCGGCCAGTGCTTTGGAATAGACGAGCACTGTGTGTAAGAATCGGGCAGCGGTTCAAAAAAGGACTGCGGCATTGGCATCCGTGCCAGGTGAATGAAATCATAGTCCCAAAAAATGCAATCACTAACGTCAGTAAAAACAATAAAAAAAGATTATAAAACACGTTTAAAATAGAAATCCAAAGCACTTTGGAGGGGCAGTTGAGGCCAAACATGCAGTAGCACTGTGTGACAGAAGAGAAACTACAGCCTCCCTAGGTGCAACCTTGTTGTTGTTATAATTATAAAATGAATAAATGTAACTTTTCCAGCACTATGAAAACCATAGAAACAAAACACAAATTCCATTGCACATATTTTTATTTAGAAATTTCTCAGTACATTGCCATGTACCAATAAATATTGGCAAATAAAATTCCTAGCTCCTTTACTGTGTCAGTTTTTTCCTTTGTTCTTACAGCATAAAAAAGACTAAGGCTCCATTCACACGGAGCAAAACTGATGGAATTCCTCCTCTCTCAGCACTGAAGAAGGAACATGTCCATTCTTCAGCGCGAAAAAAAGGAGGCGCGCGAGCCTCACATACACTGTCATTATGACAGGGAGGCTGGCGGGATTCGGGATTCCGAGGCGAAGAATTCCGTAGTGGAATTCTGCCGGTTTTGCTCAGTGTGAACCGAGCCTAAGGCTTGTCATCAGTTTTTCCTCTATTCTATATTAATTTAACATCTTCTATACATAAAGCAATACAAAAAGGGGCACTAGAACAAACAACACACACAGGGGTAGCATTATGGGGGGCCATCTATATTAGAGGGCAGCAGCACAGGGGGGTATCTACTTTAAGGGTACACTTCACAGAGGGCAATCTACTATAGGGTCCACTATTATAGGAGGCTGCACGAGAGCTGGCCCCTCCTGCAAGGGGCCACTCTGCTGCAGGACTGTGGTCACAGGGGTTAATAGGGGGCCTAATACCATACATACATTGTTGGGGACAATGCCAGAGGATGCATAATGCATGCATCTGTTCTGATCTCTCTTTACTTTACTAGGAGCCTGTGACTGGTCTCTGCCCCATCCTAAACAAACTGTTATTGGTCTGACTCATCAATCACATCAGTCGCCTTCTTCTTGGAACATGTGACTGGCAATTGACCCATAGTACCAACAAATTGCTGGTCACATAGTCCAAAAAAAAGGAACGGCTAGGAGGATCTCCATTAACAGACTTTACTGTATAAACCGGGAACGGGTTTTAAAACCAGCCTTTAATTGGTGGATCCTTACCAATCCATTGGTTACAGCAATCGGCAGCACTGGATTGGCATCAACAAAAATAATTCGACATGTCGAAAAGCATTCTATGATGTATTAGGTTTACACCAATACTGTAAATCTTTTTGAAGGTATTTTTGTAAAAGTAGCTTGCATTCCTTATTGCAACACATTTCCTTGGTAACAAATTACAGTAGAACAATTTAGAACACAGTCTATATTTAAAGATTTCCATTTTGCCCAACTGTATAAGAAAATCAATGAACCTTTCTAGACACTGAACACAGTAGAAAGGACAGTTTAAGGCACTGTTTGATTCCTCACCTTTACTTTGGCCTCCATGTGATGACACTACCTTTGGGGATGTGTTCCTCTGATACATCTATCTAATATCCTTCATAATGACATTGCCAACTGGGATAGAAGCTGTATTAATGTGGGGAATTTTCTCATGGGAACTCCACTCATTTTGTTTGGGCCACCAAACAGCTGTCAGGTATCAATGACTTTCCAAAGGGACTTCTAGAAAGGACAAATGTATCATTTTTAGTGTCCATCAAAATAACAATTGTATTTGTATTTCAAAAACAATTAGTGGAATGATAGTTGATAGTTGTCTCGTATAACCTTGTCATAGGACCTTTCCCAAACTGTAATAGTTAAACTAAATATTTTACAATTGAAACATTGGAAACAACAACTACTACTACTACTACTACTACTACTACTACTAATAATAATAATAATAATAATAATAATAATAATAATAATAATAATAATAATAATTGATATTAGTTAACCATTAACAAAATTTATTTTTCCGTTTATTCTGTGAAATGCAATCATATTGATGTAAGTATAATTATAAAACCAGGTCAGTACCTTATTTTATTAGATCCAACCAGATTGGGCAAGTGATGCAAAAATACCTAATTTTGCTGTATAGAATAACGCCCATAATTGATTATGACTGTCTAAATAATAAACATGCTCATTATTTACAATCTGCGTTTGCATAATATGGCTGTTTTTTTTACACATTTATGTTTTATTTTTACTCAAAATCACAATCCAATTTTGCTTTTCTTTAACTGTATGTGAACCTAGCCTTAAAAGGGTTTTCTGATTTAACTTTACTTGTCCTCTATCCACAGGGGTACAGCAATTAATTCTTTCCGGTGGCTTCATAGAGAATGAATAGTGCTGCGGATCATTCACCGACCTGATGGCTCCATCACTCTAGAGATCCCCAGGGGACACGGAGGTTGGACAACCACCCACTCCACACACACACTCCCACAATCTTATGCTTGCCCTCCCCTATTCTGTGGATAGGGGACAAGTTAAGTTAAACCAGTCAGTAAATTACTGACATCAGTGTCATAACTTTCATTTTGAACTCTTGTATGCCAGTAAAGTTAAGCCAGTCAGTAAATTACTGACCTCAATGTCATAACTTTCACTGTGAACAGCTATTGTATGCCAGATCCTTTTGCAAACACTGATACTTATTAGTTTTCACTACCTCCCCAGTAGTATGTGAAAAATTTACTAACAGTGTCTAATATTTGCACAGTATAAATTAAAATTTGACTGTATAAGGACGTCTGTACAAAGCTGTAAAGCCTAAATTTTGCAGTTTTCATACCTTACCTCATTATAAATTTCTTGGTGCTAGGTCCCGTGAAAAATGCTTTTTATCATTGGTAGTTTGTGCCACCTGGGCAGGGCTTCACATCTGCTGCACCCCATAGCCCTGCTCTAGGTGTTCTAGGCCCCGCCCCTCCGTGCTGTCAGCAACGTCTAGGTCAATGAAGTGGCCCAATCTAGAGGGAGTGGGCCCTGGACCGAGACGCAATTACGTCACAGAGGGGTGGGGCTCATGGTGCTGATGTGGGCGGGACTAAGTGGTGCTGCCGACGTGAAGCCCAGGTGATACAAACCACCAATGATAAAAATAATTTTATAGTAAAGTAATGGATGAAAATTTGCAAAATGTTGGCTTTACAGCTGTTATAGAGAAGTCCTCATATAGTATCACTTTAAGGCATAAATTTCACTCATCTTAGATCACCGATTAGGTATGGAAGTATATAGTGCACATGGTAGAATCGCCATATAGTCTACACACACTGGAATCAAATCTATGATCTTATTTATTCAGTCACAGGCATAAGTGGATTATACAGTATTTCAACAGCACAGGCCTCTGCGGAAGCAGGATGCCCTGCGAGACCAGGGGTGGGCTGGTGCATGGAGGATATGCCCCCCAGGCCGGTCTCCCCAGTGCACTAAAGGGCCGTGGTTGCTGTATCCACTCTGCCCCTCTATTAGCAGCAGGCGTATTGTGCGCAGGCACATCTGCTAGAGCATGTTCTTACCAGCTAACATTACTTTCTGGAAGCAGGCCAAAGAGGAGATAGGAGAGGAGGCCGGGAGGAGAGATAGGACCAATGTCATAACTTTGCAGCAGGGAACTTCCGATGTAGGCAGCTATCTATCAGGTTGCCTGCATGAGAAGCTCTCAGAGCTCCGGGAGGAGAGAGACACTGCTGGGAAGTGAGGTGAGTATACTTTTAGTTTTTAGTTTTCCACATGGGGGGTTGCACAGCCAGGGGGGGGGGGATGCGTGAATATATATGGAGGATTTTACATAGGGGTGCCTAATCAGAAGGGATTATTCTATATGAGGATGCTACACATATATTCTTTCTACAATATAGGAGAATGCTACGCAGAGGGGCCTAGTCTATTTGCTGCACTGGTGGGGGGTATACTTTATGGTGATTGATGCATGTAGGATATATGCTGTATAAGGATTGCTGAAAAGGGGGTTATACTATATGGGAACTGCTGGGGGGAAGTAAACTATACAGTGTCTGCTGCAATGAGGGACCTTTTTTATATAAAGACTGCTGCACATGGGGGCTCATGCCATATGGGGACTACTGCGCATGAGGTCCTATATAGGAATGGTCCGAAACCTCCGAGGCATCAGATGCCCGCTGTCTGCCCGCTCCGTGGAGGGGGCGGATCCAGCGGGAGGACCGCCTAGAAAACTGGGATACAGCCTATGGATATGGCTGTATCCCAGTTTTCCAGGTGGTCCTCCCACTGGATCCGCCTTCTCCACAGAGCGTGCAGACAGCGGGAATCATTACCGAGAGTTCGGGTTCGTACGAACCCGAACCGAACTCTGTTCGGACCATCCCTAGTCCTATACTATAGGGAAGTAAAGTGGGGGCCTAAACTATATGGATGTACAGAAAGGGGTCTAATGCTATATGGGGGGTAGAGAGGAGGGCTATATAATATGGAAACACAGAGAGGACATTTGCAGTACAGAAAGGGCCAAACTACTGAATGGGACACAGGGGCCTAACTATTATAGGGAAGCAAAGTGGAGTGGCTTAATACTATAAAGCAGATGGAGAGTCTAGGATGATGCTGGAGAAAGGAACCTAAAATGTTTGTCTGGTAGATCTTGTGGAGACAAATCATGGACAGAGAAGTATTCATGATGGGCTGTGCTAGACAGAAAGGAAAGAAAAAATGGATGTAGAGAAGACACCTTCTGTGAGTCACTGGATGTAACTGCACTATAATCACTTATAAGGTCTTTATATAGTGGTATTATCCAGTCACTGTGTGATGATAATATATGGTCATGGTGTGACAGTATTATTTGTCCTGTATATACTAGTAATATTAACGTGTCCAATCAAGAAAGAAAATCTCCTGGCACTACCTACACAGGCTCAGATGGGGAACATGACACAATCTGCTATCGGAATGACTCCAAAACACTGTCGGTGGTGCTCAACAACAACTTACATATTCCATAAACAGTCTCAGTAAAGAATTTGTGGCACTCACCATCATCGTGAAATAAAACAGCCTTTATTGCATGGCGGCTCGGTCAGGACGCTGACAAAATAACTGGGCTACAGCCGTTTCACGCGCATGCGCAGCGCGCTTCCTCAAGGCTCAAGGGCCTTGAGGAAGCGTGCTGCGCATGCGCGTGAAACGGCCGTAGCCCAGTCATTTTGTCAGTGTCCTGACCAAGCCGCCATGCAATAAAGGCTATTTTATTTCACGAAGATGGTGAGTGCCACAAATTCTTTACTGAGACTGTTTACTAGTAATATTAATATTGGTCTTTATATAGTGGATTTTATTCAATGACAGTATGGTATTATACAGTATTATACAGTTACTGTATGGAGATAAATGTAGTGGTTATGGTGTGATAGAATTATTTATCCTGTGTTTACTGGTATTGGTGGTTGGAAATCAATGGAAAAACAGATTCAGAAAAACTGAAGAAAAAAAAAAAAGATGCTGTATAGGGCTTTTCTGTGGTAATTTATATGGTTAAATGCCACATAAATTCCCTGTGTAGCATGTATACAGTAGTTCACATAGTCTGATGAAGTGTTAAATAGCCCCCTCAGCCAGGTTATTTGGTTAGTGAGCGGGGTTAGTTGGTGAGTGGTTAGTGGGGTTGGGGGAGATCTACAGTGGGTGTGGCTAGCAGGCTCACAATTTCTGAACAACTCTGGGCCCATAATATTCTTAATCCCCTGGTCATAGACTTTACATTATTCTGTTTAATAAGCTTTACTTATTTACTGAAGGAATCACAAACAAAAGACATGCTTTTCATTGCTGAAAAATATTTTATCCATTTTTCTTCCACATAAGAAAAATAAAAAATCAATATTATACCCTATTAAATATCATAAAAATATCTGCTATAAACCCATTTTTTCTCCGCAGGGAGAGAGATAACAAAGAAAAAAATATACCAGTAAATCTGAAAGCAGAAAGCAAAAAGGTATAACTAGCATGGTGCCATAGCTTTTATGTTTACTTCCTTTTTTTTTCATAGATCACCTATAGATTTTAGCACAGGGTAATTTAGCTGAGTGCTGGTGAGTTTCCAACAGAACATTTTGCTGTAAAAAAAAAATCTAGTTGTTTCAACAGAAGAATCAAGCAATATTGTATAATATGCCATAAAATGAATGAGCAAATTATTGTGCATTTTAATCCGTTACCTTAATGGCTCTGGAAAATTGTGACTACAGCTTGATGTGCTCTATTTCTCAGTCTCTTGAAGTTTACATCACCGTATCTCTTTCTGACTGTGTCAAGGCAATTACATTGTCACAGATTTATTGCTGAGCATAGCTTGATCTGAGCAACATTGACAGGACTCCCCATTGTCCACAGACAGGATGAGCTTCAAGGCATCATTTTAGTTTGGACCATAGGACTGCCAGTAAAAATAATCCCCAGCATATAAAGTAGAATTGAAACAAATAGTAAGCTAAAGGGTTGCCTACATTACTAGAGATCCTAAATTACTTCTGCGACAGAGATCTGGCATATTCTTCATAGCATCAGCACCAACTATAGTAAAAGCAAAAAAAAAAAGAATGGTGAATTGTTCGCTGAGAAACATTATTTTTCTTTTAAATATATCAACCAAGAGGCTCAAACAGACTAAAATCTAAAGTGAATCCAAATGCTTGATATACTGTCATTGCAGTTCAGTTGGAGTGTAATTATTTTGTTATACAGAGCCTCAGATCACCTGCATATATATATATATATATATATATATATATATATATATATATATATATTTATAGATGTAAAATAAGAATTGCTGTATATAGTCATCTCCGTAGGGAATTGCATGCATCCTGCATTTTATCTTTTTATGCTGCCTAAAAGGGTTAGAATATAGGGATATGTGGCAAAGGTTAGACATTGACAGAAAAGGCTTTTTGGTAAGACCCAAAAAACGGCAGAAATGCCCCAAATAAATGTTAACAAGGAGCTATTGTTTTTAACAGTTTATTGCATTTTTAAGTGCACGTAAGTAGTATAGTATAGGATGTATAGTAACTTGTACAGACAGGCTTAAATTGGACATTTCTGTGACGTTTGGCCAGTCTTCCAGGGCAGATCATAAGTGGGTCCCTGAGATATTGGAGATAATAGTTGTAAATTATTTGATTTTGGTGTTGTTCAGTCACTATGTTGCCCCCCCCCCCACACCCCCTCTCTTTTTTCCCTCTTCTTCTTTGCTACTGCCTCCCTCAGTCCGCACACCCCTCTCCACCTCTTTACCCTTCTAAAACCTACAAAAGAGCTTGTTTTGGTGGTCCACGAACACCGCTGCTGGACCCCTGTCTTTGTTTCTATTCACATTTTACATATGTAACTGCACTGCATTACTATTTGTATGTTATATTTCCCATTTGATTGCTCTTTTCTTTGTTGACTTGCTTGTTTGTTATACCATTTATTATAAATGAATAAAAAAGAGAGAATTGATAAATAAAATACCATAAAACCTTCACTTTAGACGTATACACATTAATTATGGCATTAATTGTGTTGCAAACCACATATAACGTAATGATATATTTAGCAGTTATAATGTTACACAATGGTCATACAATTACACCTACAGCGATTTCAGCACTGAAAGGGAACCATTGGCGCTGATAATGAAATTACTTTTATTACATTGATTACAGAAGAAATTGAACACCTTCCTTTAAGTGATGAAAATCTAGCTGTAAATGCATGGAATAAATGCTGAGCAAAAGGGTCAATAGTTCAGAGCACAGGCTATGTTCACACTACGTTTGAACTGCCCAAATCATCCCGGCCGGCACTTAAGTACCGGCCGGATGATCTTTCTGGCCGCAAGGTTCTGATGCGGGTGTATCAGCGAGCGCCCGCATCAAAACCTCCCACAGCACACAATGAAGCAAGCGACCGGAGCTGCTTGCCTCATTTTCCTAACTGACAGGGTTTTCTACGGCCGCGTCCACACGGGATCCCAGCCAGAGCGTATACGATGTGTATACACTCCGGCCGGGATCCCCTAGAAATGTAGGCAAAGTTCCTACATGGCAACAACAGCCGTACTTTTACGTAGTGTGAACATAGCCACAAACTGTAAAGTAATGGGTGTGGGTAGAGCACTGTTGCATATGCCGTTTGGATATGGTAACAAATTTTATAATCTCAGCTTTTGGTCTTTTTTGATAATTCAGTTTAATAAGGATTAAAAGAAGGCCATATTCTGTATAGGTTTGTGCACAAGTTAGGCTTTGTTCTCCTGAAAATGTATGGCACATTTGCCAAGAAAATCTCTTAAAGTATATTCCAGATGTTTATAATCATAGTTAAATACATATCTAATGAATTCCTATGTTAATAAAATATACTGTGCGATATATGTATTTTGGTGTGTGTGAGTGTGTGTGTGTACCCGTGTGTGTATACATATAAAAAGTGTAGTTGTCTATGCTTTTAAATACAGTTCAAAACGTGCAAAAATCTCTTACTAGCATATACAGTATGTAGCGGGGTCACCAATAACTGGGGTTAAAACTAGGTTCATACACAGTAAAATGTAAGCTAAATACTCTTTCTGCCTCTGTCTCTCCACTCTGTCAATCCTTTCACTACCTCCCCATTTCCCAACAAATTGATTCTAAATTGTTTACTATGACATACAAGGCCATCCACAACCTGCCTCCTCTGTATATATCTAACCTGATATCCTGCAACCGTCCTTTACATACCCTTTGATTCTCAACAACTTCCATTTGTTCCTCCCCTTGTTCGTACCTTGTACAACCGCCTCCAAGATGTTGTCCAAGCATCCCCCATACTCTGAAACTCTCTACCCCCACACATCCAGCTCTAATCCACCATCAAGACCTTCAAAAGTAATCTGAAAACCCATATCTTTAAACTAGGCTTCAACCTACAATAATTCTGCATCAAACTTTTACAGACAGCCTGTCAGGAATATGCCTTTGCGCTCCAGCCGCTTTGCCTCTCAGCCTCTGACAATAATAAGGTTACTCTTCTCTCTCCTAGCCTGATTCCTGCAGCTGAGCAGTGTGGTGTTTCATTGACTGACAGATGCCTTTGCCAGTAAAAGTCTTTTTGTATTTTAGCACCGGTCCAACGGGGATCTTTACTGGGCTCCTGGTCCTCAAATACTCAGCATGGCCAGCAGCAAGTCGCTGGCTAATAGTGTTTACTAAGCTTAGCGTATCTTCTTGTGTCCTGTCTCTCCTGTTTTTGACTCTAGCCTGTCCTCCTCGTCTGTCTTGTTTTCCGCCCGCCCTGACCTTGTTTCCTGTCTCTGAAGATTCCTCTGCCTCACGTTGTGTACTTTCGCTGCCCGCTGTTACTGACCTAGATTGCAGACCTTGGCTTCTTGTGTTGTTTGTCTGTCTCCGTTTTGTGTTCTCACTTGGTGTAGTATAGGGACCGTCACCGTGGTTGCCCACAGTTGCTTAGGACTGTCTTGAGGCAAGTAGGTAGGGACAGGGGGTGGTTCCAGCTTTAGGGCTCACTGTCGTGTCCTGTTCCTTACCTTGTACAACCCATCCCTGACACTGCCCTTTACCTTTTGTCACCCTCCCCTTACCTTGTAGATTGAAAGCCCTCACGGAAGGGTCCTCCATCACAGTCTGGTATTTATCTTATTCATGTAACGTGTTTTGATTTTGTAATGTTCTGTTTGTCACCCCCTATTGCTTGTATATCGCTGTGCAATTAAGGGAGCCAGCCAATTTCCCATTTGACTTCAATGGCGCACATTATTATATTATTTTTACCTCAAAATTATGGCCATATTTTACAGTGTGTGAACACAGCCTAAATGAGGTGGCTGTGGCTGGAAGTGTGCCATACATCCACGGATTGTAAACTTTACTACAGTTTAATAGCAAGTATAGGTTATGAAAACATGGGGGAGATTTATCAAGAAGTGTTAGGCTATGTTCCCACTTCAGAGGGCATCTCCTTATACAGACGGCCACCAATAATGATCATGACGGAAACGTTTGCCCTATGAGTTCCTAAAATGAGAACAAAGCCTTAAAGTAAGATTGTTTGTTACCCATAAAAACAAATCACAGCTCAGTTTTTACTACTCATATTGCCCTGGTAAAAAGAAAGCTGAGCTGTAATTGGTTGCTATAGGTAACAAAGACAATCTTACAAAAGCACAGCTTAAACAA
This sequence comes from Dendropsophus ebraccatus, assembly GCF_027789765.1. Taxonomy (NCBI): domain Eukaryota; kingdom Metazoa; phylum Chordata; class Amphibia; order Anura; family Hylidae; genus Dendropsophus; species Dendropsophus ebraccatus. Next base: position 53,894,894 of record NC_091463.1, read on the forward strand.
GAAAGTGCAACAGCAACCTACAAGTGCCAGGACTTACCACACATACTCCATCAAGCATACGCTCGATAAAAACCTGTTCTAAAGATATATATATATATATATATATATATATATATATATATACACACACACACACATTTTTTTTAAAAAATTAGGTTCTTAGCAAACTATTTGACTCAAAATATTAAACTGTTTGATCAAAAAGAATGTGCCATCTAACCACGTCAAGTTGCCCCCAGAGAAGATGGTCCTATTTTAGCAATTGCATTTTTTGGTCTCACATTAAGCCTACACACTGGGCATGAAGAACCCAACTAATCTCTGTTTAGAACACCCACAGAAGGTAGGGAGTATGTGCTGTTGCACTTTCCTGTTTTGTCTTTATTTTAGCCACTGTGGATATAATGGATTTAACTGTTTTCAAAGAAGCAAAAGACAACATCAGTGGTAAATAAAAATGTTATTGCTATAGAATAAGGATGATACATAGGGAGTACAAATAAACATATCAACAACAAAATTGCTGTATCCAAAAAAAAAATTAAAAAAAAAAAAAAAAAATATATATATATATATATATATAAATCATGAACATATTGGGTGGCAAGGCATTTGTTGTATGCCTTGCTACTTACCCACCATGTATGTGACATAATGTGTATTTTTACATGCAAAATCAGACATGCAAAATCACAGTAAGCTCAGATTTGCACTACATTTGAATTCCTCAGCCTGGTGAAGATGGATGTAGTCCTGGGGCTGCCTAGAGACATGGCTATGGCATTATACATATCCATGTGGGCAGCAAAGGTCCTGGGTTCAAATCCCACCAGTGACAACATCTGCAAGAAGTTTCAATGTTCTCCCGGTGTTTGTGTGGTTTTCCTCTGGGGAACAGGTGAACTTAGATTGTTAAATTTGGACAGGGACCAGGAATTTGATAAAGCTATGTGAAGTGCTTTGGAATCAGTTGGCCCTATAAAAATTTATATATAGAATTATAATTATTTTTACACAGGCCTAGGACTGTGTCCATCTTTAAAGGCTAAGCCCTTGCACTTGCATGAAACCAAACTAATTGTAAGTTAGCTGATCACTTAGGCCTTATTTGCTGTTTTTTCTGGCTTGAATATTGTTCCTGCTATTCTCCCCTAACAGTTTTCTAAAAATGACAGATTGTACACTTGTAAGTAGGGATGAGCGAAGTTTTGAAAAGTTTGGTTCGGTTCGATCCGGCGAACTTTCGTGAAAATCGGATTCGTACGAACCAAACCTGAAATGAACCTTGCAATAACGGCTTAATAATTGCAGCTACAATAGTGGGAGTGTGATAGGGTATAGTTTCGTTTAGTTGCAGTTGCTATTACAATGAAAAAAGTGGAAAAACAAAGTGCAAAAATAGTGAAAAAATTTTGCCAAGGTGTAAGTGATTACACGGGACATAAGACACCTAGTTCCTTGGACCCAGTAGGGTGGAAAACAGACATTTGACAGTGGAACCAGCAGCAGTAATAGTAGTTTTGGACCCAGTGTGGTGGAGAACAGACAATTGACGGAGGAGGAGGAGGCAGTAGCACTTGATTGCACCCAGCCCAGTATGATTGAGAACAGACTATTTAAGACGGAGGAGGCAGTACCTGATTGCACCCAGGCCAGTATGATTGAGAACATACTATTCATGGAGGAGGATGTTCAGCCTTGGAGTGGTGACCTGGGAACCCTCGCTGATTATGTTGTTCAGCGCACTTTCCAGAACATAGACGAGTGGGATGATGTCGTTGATGCCTGCTCACAGAGTCGCGTCCTCAAAAGGGATCAACAATTGGCAGGACATGTTTGAATAAACCTGTGCATTATAAGGTTTATCACATATGCCATACAAGGTGTATGATGCAGCCCTCCCTGCTGCACTGCAGAGAAAAGGTTCCTCCCTTTGTAGGCTACAACACTTTCCACCGTTAGTTGACCTTGGCTCAGCCATTCATATATCTCCTCCCTGATGGTCCGGAGGAGCTCTTGCCCACTGTGGCTCCGTTCACCCAGGCTCACAAAATGGAGGACAGCCTGAAAGCGCCGGGCCTTGTTGGTAAGACACCAGGGCAGGTTGGACTGCAGTCAAAGCGGTGGATGCAAGGTGGTGGAGGCAGAACTTTTGCAGAACTGGCCCCCTAAAGCACCGGGGAGGTGACAGTGGCAAGAATGGGCTAACTTTCTGGTGGTCTTCTGGGGGAATGTTCACCCAATGGGCACTAACAGACACGTACTGCCCTTGCCCATAATTAAAGGACCAGACATCAGCACTGGGGTGCACGGTCTTGGACACAAAGAATCCCAATAAGTCGCCAACATTTTTCTACACAACTGTGCAGTGATAGGTCAGCCGATGGGAATTTTTTTTTTCTTGGACAGTGATGGGACTAGGGATGGTCCGAACCGAGTTCGGTTCGGGTTCGTATGAACCCGAACTCTCGGTAATGATTCCCGCTGTCTGCCCGCTCAGTGGAGAGGGTGGATACAGCGGGAGGACCGCCTGGAAAACTGGGATACAGCCTATGGCTATGGCTGTATCCCAGTTTTCCAGGCGGTCCTCCCGCTGTATCCACCCACTCCACGGAGCGGGCAGACAGCGGGAATCTGATGCCGAGCGTTCAGGTTCATACGAACCCGAACCTCGGCAGTTTCGGACCATCCTTAGATGGGACTTTTTTTTGGACTTTTTTTTTTCTCGGACAGTGATGGGACTTTTTATGGACTTTTTTTTAAAAAACTTTTTGTTGTTGCGGCTAAACTGGTTTCTCTAATTTTTTGAACCTTATTGTAAAGATATGAACTGATTTTCCCTTAATAAATTTGATAAGCTTGAATACTGAAGTTGCTTTCATGTGTCTTGGTTAATACTCACAGACATCTGTCACATATTTTTGATTAGACAGCACCCAGGTATATCTGAGGAGACTAATTTAAGGTCTCACCCTAATAGGGGTGACGTCACACATCTTGATATTCACAGAAAAACAGGATACAAGGGATTATAGGAGTAATAATCCCTTGCATCCTGGTCTATTCTATGAAAAAAGTACAATTTTGCGTTGCCGTTGTTTTTTTTAACCGGATTCGTAACGAACTTTCTCAAAGTTCGTAATGAATCTGGTTCGTTATGGTTCGCTCATCCCTACTCGTAAGTGTATCCGTAGTGCATTCCCAATCCACGTTTTTTTTACAGATTGGACAGTTCTAGTTAAAAGAGTTGAGCAGGTAAAAAACAATGTACCAGTTTGCCCAAACCCTTAAAAAAGTCACATGATCGCTTGGCAGCCATTTTACTTTGCCATTTCTTGTTTGCTTTACTGTGAGACAGTTGTGTTAATTTCCTCTGCTGATCGTAATGTTGCTGCTGATTCACTCCTGACCTGCTTAGTTTCCTGGCACGGGCAGGACACACTTGGAGAAGAGCTGAGGAGCAAGCGTTGGAGATACTGGGTGCACCCCATTGTATCTGTGGGGCCAGAAAGGGAGCTGTATCTGATAACCTCCAATGTTCTCCAGAGAAGCTGGATTCATGTAAAGGATCAATCTCATTCAGGGTCCCTGTACTTCAATTACCAGCTGTTTTTCCTGGTGGTCCTGTTGGCCTTGGCCAAGTTTGTAATTGTCGATATAGGGGCCTATGGTAGCTCTGTGGCTGCTCAAGTTTTCAGGGCTTCCGGAATGGGTGAGATGCTTCAGCAGTGTTTGACTCTGAGCTACTTGTTCAAAACTGTCCCACATTCCTGAGAATTCGTCCTCTGCCTCAGCAGCAGCTTTGTACGGATTCTCAGACAGGTCCCCACCCAAGTCCCGCCCCCTCCCTTCATACCTTCCCTGCAGCCCTGGCACTGTGGCTACTGTCTTCATGGCTGCCCTGCTAGTGTGGCCGGACCCCCTTCAGTCTCATCACTGCTGATTCATGATGACCGGTTGCCAGCAGGGGTGTGCCTGAGCCATCAGGGCCACAGGCACCCCTCTGGCGCCGGCCGCCATGTTACTGGGCCCTCTGCAATGCCGCGGTTGCTGCTGCTCCCCCCTCCCTCTCATGACACCCAGTGTATAGTTGGCAATAGTCCCGAGTATGACGCAATAAGCCCCACCCCCATCGCGGTAAGCTCCGCCCCACAGTGGGTGCCGCGGCTTCCTGCGATGGGGGCGGGGCTTATCGCGTCATACTCGGGACTATTGCCAACTATGCCATCCCCCCTTACTGTCATCCCATCTCACTCTCATCCCATCTCACTCTCATCATCCACTCTCACTCTCATCATCCACTCTCACTGTCATCCCATCTCACTCTCATCATCCCCCCTCACTCTCATCTCATCTCACTCTCATCATCCACTCTCACTCTCATCATCCACTCTCACTGTCATCCCATCACACTGTCATCATCCCCCCTCACTCTCATCCCATCTCACTCTCATCATCCACTCTCACTGTCATCCCATCTCACTCTCATCATCCACTCTCATCATCCCATCTCACTCTCATCATCCACTCTCACTGTCATCCACCCTCACTCTCATCATCCACTCTCACTGTCATCCCATCTCACTCTCATCATCCCCCTCACTGTCATCCCATCTCACTCTCATCATCCACTCTCACTGTCATCCCATCTCATTCTCATCATCCTCTCTCACTCTCATCCCATCTTACTGTCATCATCCACCCTCACTCTCATCATCCACTCTCACTCTCATCAACCACCCTCACTCTCATCATCCATCCTCACTGTCATCCCATCTCACTCTCATCATCCTCTCTCACTCTCATCCCATCTTACTGTCATCATCCACCCTCACTCTCATCATCCCCCCCTCACTGTCATCCCATCTCACTCTCATCATCCTCTCTCACTCTCATCCCATCTTACTGTCATCATCCACTCTCACTGTCATCATCCACCCTCACTGTCATCATCCACTCTCACTGTCATCCCATCTCACTCTCATCATCCACTCTCACTCTCATCCCATCTCACTGTCATCATCCACTCTCACTCTCATCATTCACTCTCATCATTCACTCTCACTCTCATCATCCCTCTTATTATGCCCACTCCCTCCTCCTCCTTCCCCCCTCATCACTTCATACTCCCGACCTTTCTTCTCCACCTCGCCACCCCTCTCCATCCCCCTTCCCCTCCTCATTCTCAAAAAATTTGCACACAAAAAAAAAAAGTTGATAGGGGAGATTTATCAAACATGGTGTAAAGTGAAACTGGCTCAGTCGCCCCTAGCAACCAATCAGATTCCACCTTTCATTTTCCAAAGAGTCTGTGAGGAATGAAAGGTGGAATCTGATTGGTTGCTAGGGGCAACTGAGCTAGTTTCACTTTACACCATGTTTGATAAATCTCCCCTGAAAAGTTTATACAATTCTCCTCCACTTGCTTTTATTTCAGTTAACCACCTAAAAGGGTTAATAAAGGTCCCATGGCTTGTTTTGAATTCTTTGAGGGGTAAAGTTTCAAAATGATGTGCTTTAGGGTACAAACACACACAACGTATCCGCAGCGAGTTTCTCGCTACATATACGCAGTGTTAACCCGCCGGCCGCCGGTGACTAAACATTACCTGATTCTGGCTCCGACTTCCTCCGGCTTACTTCGGCAGTTCCCGGTGTCTTCACAGCCCGCTCAGCCAATCAGTGCGCTGCAGCGGGCAGAGCACTGATTGGACGGGCGGGAAGCAAGCCGGAGGAAGCCGGAGCCGGGATCGGGTAATGTTTAATCTCCGGCGGCCGGCGGGTTAACGGGGCGGGCTGTGGACAAACTCGCAGCATGGATGATCATCCCTGCTAGGTGTTTGTCTGCCATTGACTAAACAGGGACGGGATCCGCAGCGAGTTTCACTGCGTATACGCAGCGAGAAACTCGCTGCGGATACGTCGTGTGTGTTTGTACCCTTAGGGTGCATTCACACATACCGGATCCGCAGCAGATTTGATGGTGCAGATTTGATGCTGTGTTCAGTTATTTAGATCTAATCTGCTGCGGATCCGCTGTGATATGGTGTGTGTGAAGCTACCCTTATGGGGTCTCTATTACACTTCAGAAATAAACTAGTGCAGAGGGCGGGGCAGGGGAGGAGATAAGGCGGGAGGGGGAGGAGAGGGGAGACCACGCCCACTTTCAGTCAGCCAGAATAAAAATTCATTTATTCTTCTGAGCCAAACAACTAGTGATATCTCAGCAAGCGCACAAGCTATCAACACAGTTTATGGCTTTTTAAAGGGTAACACATGGGCTTTTTATCTGAGAAATTTCATTTTTTGCCTATCTAAACTATAGTTACGCTTTAAGATTTTCTGTAGCTAAGCATTTCCTGTTTGCACAATCTTTAAACCATCTATCCTCACTTGTTTACTGATGCATGAAGAAACAGAATGCTTCCCTAGTCTGTATCCATGTTTTGATCATAGTCCAAGAGTGGCATGCTGTTTCTTCACTCGCAGACTGCAAAACAATACACATCATGTACTGTCAGCAGTGCATCATGGGGGTTGTAGTTCTGCAACCTGGACAGACCAAATTTTTGTTGTCCACCCTCCCAGGCTCACTGCTCCTGCCACTCCTCTCTTCAAACATCAAAAAGATCCCCAGAAAAGGAAGGGGTAGATGGCTGCACTGTCTGCTGTTGTGGCTGTGGTGTTGGTGGAGTGGTTTTTATCCCACATGGCCACCCCTGGCTAATGGGAAGGGTATACCATTCTTGGGAATTATATCAATGTTGGCATGGACTGTATTACTGTATGGGAGTTTGTGGATGTTAGGGGAGGTGGTGATGGGAGGGAGGGGTATATTTGGCTATGGACTGAGTGGGGTAGGAGATTTTAGGTGTGTCCCCATACTTGAACATATCTAATATTCTGACAAGCTTATCTGGGTCTGGGTGTTTGGTGGGAGGTTTCCTGTGGTAACCTTGAACCCTCCACTTCTAAGTCAAGATTATCTAAGGTTGAGAAAAAAATTTACAAAAAATTTAAAGTTTAAGACAAAAAAAGGTTGAATGTAACTTCCAAAAATGTGACGCCTCAAAAAGTGTGTTTATCTGCAGCCAAGCATGCTGCCAGATGCCACATACAGTCCCTGCACACACCAAAAACAATTAACTGTATGTGACATATGGAAGCATGCTAGACTATAGTGCTTACCTGGGGCCGAGCATGCTGTTAGATGCCACATACAGTCCCTGCACACACTAAAAACTTTTTGAAAAAAACATACCTGCCCACGTCTATAACTGGTTTTAAAAACATTACCTGGTTTGTATACAGATATGTTCTCTTCGGTAAACATCCGTCCCCACTGCGGCCTTTCATCATTACCTTGCGTTTAAATTTATTGCGGCACAGCAATTTTAATCTTTGTACTGTAACATTACCAAACAGAACACTTGTGAAATAACAATAAAATTGTATAATGACAGGTCTTTTAAAAACAACAAATATTTAAACGACTCCTGCGATTACACCTACAGACCCACATGAGCTCTTATTTTTTGCGTCACTAATTGTACTTTGCAATGACAGACCTAATTTTTGCATAAAATATGTAACGTAACCAGAAAAAAATTATACGCAATTCTTTTTCTTTGTTAACAAATATATGTTCCTTAAAATTGCTCTATTCCCAGGCTTATATCGTTTTTATCCTTTGGTCTATGGGGCTGTGTGAGGTGTCATTTTTTGCGCCATGATGTGTTCTTTCTATCGGTACCTTGATGGCGCATATGTGACTTTTTGATCGCTTTTTATTACAATTTGCGCCCAAAATGCGACCAAAATGCAACCAAAAATGCACAATTTTGCACTTTGGGATTTTTTTGCACTTACGCCGTTTACCGTATGAGATCTGGAATGTGATAAATTAATGTTTTGGGCGATTACGCACGTGGCGATACCAAACATGTTTATTTATTTATTGTTATTTATAAAATGGGAAAAGGGGGGCAATTCTGATTTTTTTATAAGGGGAGGGGGCTTTTTATTAACAACAATCCTTTTTTTTTTTTACTCATATACTAGAGGCCCCCTGGGGGACTTCTAGTATATGCACACTGATCTCTCATCTATACAGCGTAGATCGATGAGATCAGTGTTCTATTGCTTTTGGCTGCTGCAGCCAAAGGCAATAGAATGCCAAGCCGGCATCAGCGCCATTACCAGCTGGCACCAGACACGGAGATCGGTCCTCCATGACAACGTCATGGGGGAGTGATCTCCCCACCAGATACCAGGGAATTGGTTGCATTAGGTCTTCAGATGCAGCTGTCAATTTGACTTAATTAGCGGGCACGGCGATTGGACCGAGCCGGTTAATAGCCGCGATCCCGGGCTACATGCCGCACTCGGGGGTTCAGAGTGGAGTTTCAGCGTGGCCCCGCTCTGAACTCCCCCACCCACGCGAGGACGTACAGTTACGTCCATGTGCGGGAAGGGGTTAAGTGTTATTCTAATAAAAAAACAAGTATGCTTTTAAAGGGGTTGCCCAGCGAAAATCTTTTTTCTTTCAAATCAACTGGTATTAGAAAGTTATATAGATTTGTAATTTACTTCTTTTAAAAAATCTCAAGTCTTCCTATACTTATTAGCTGCTAAATGTCATGCAGGAAATTTTGTTTTCTTTTCTGTCTGACACAGTGCTCTCTGCTGACATCTCTGGCCGAGAGCAGAAAAGGTTTTCTATGGGGATTCACAGTAAACCGAGACAGAGTTCTTGTCTCGGCCAGAGATGTCAGCAGAGAGCACTGTGTCAGACTGAAAAGAAAACATTTCCTGCATGACATATCATAGCTAATAAGTATTTGAAGACTTGATATTTTTTAAAAGAACTAAATTACAAATCTTTATAACTTTCTGATGTCAGTTGATTTGAAAGAAAAAGATTTTCGCTGGACAACCCTGTTTAACAAAAGCTATGCTTAAAAGGGTATTCAACATTAAAAGACATTATCTCCTTTTCACAGAATAGAGGCCAAGTGTCATGTCACAGGGGGGGGGGTCCAACCACTGTAACCTCTCACTATTTTGAGAACAGAGCCCTCAACTCCTTTGTTGTGCCGTCATATCATTCACTGTCTATGGAGACAATCTATGGAGACAGATAATTATCGAGCAACATACCTGTAATGTTATTTTATGTTATTTTATTTATCTGATAAAAGATACACTACACTACATACTGTACATGCCAACTGGCAAAATCTGATCCCATGAATTATTTTCATACATTTTTTCTTGGAACTTCAACTTTATTTAAACCTTAAAGGTATTAGTAGCAGTCATGTCGAGAAGATTGTATAGGACTCAGAGGGAAGCAACAAAGCACACATTCACTTACCATGCACACATTGAGACAGTATAATCTTCTAGCTCCCAGAGCTGTGAGTGGCACTGCAAGCGTCGTGCAAAAGACCATAATTAAGTCCATAGGGCTTCATGGTCTCTATCCCGAACCAAAGAGACAAAACTGAAATTCTTAATATTTTTTGCTGCTTTTTTCACAGTATAGGTTTTCTCTTTGATAACCATTGAAGCAAGTAAATGCTGCACATGGGCTCAGATTACTTTTTGTAAAACTCTGCATCCAGACTTTTCTTTTCATACCATGTGTTGGCAGACTGTTAATTGAATCTCTTATCAATGGTGACCTTGCAATTTGCAAAAATTATCATTGTCACTATGAATTGTATCACAGTGTGATGTATGTTTCATGTATACTGCTGGATTTCAATGATGTTTGCAGGCAGATGGCTTTGGCTTGTAATTCTTATTCTTTTTTGATTCATTGGGGTTAAATAAAATATAAATTGCCAAAATATGTGCGAGATCCAGATGGGCAGTTGAATAACACAAAATAAAAAATAATTACTGATAAATACCCTATTCTTTGATAGTAGATGAGAGTTGTGTAAATGTTTGACGGATGCATTGTATTAATTGAAGGATTTGTAGAACTGTATTACAATATACAAATATCCAATCGTGTGTTGGTATGTGTTTATGTAAAAAGTTTCTTAAGTTGACTACTTTATTTTCTAACTGTGCTCTACATCCAATGTTAAATGAGATTTTAAAAATAATAATATGAAAATTGAAGTGAAAATTTTGATCTGCCAAGATTCTCTATTACAGGCTATGGACACATTTGAAAAGCATTTTTTTTTTCACTTATATTTCAACAATGTTGCTATAGGTCTTTATTACAAGTTTTGCTTACTTCTACCTCTACAGCCTCTGCAGATTGCTGTATGGGCTCTAATTTATCTCTATACATACTCACAGCCTACATGATTCTCTCTGTGCTCTCTTCACTTTTGTCAGTCTTTGTGAACTGTTCCCCAAGATCCCCCCGCTATATCTATTTTGAATTTCCAAGTCATTCTTACTCCTTGCCCCTCCTGCATGAAATTTTGGGCAGTTCTTGTGAATAAACTAGAATTCAGAATATTAACATATTGCCTTCTAAATATAATTTTATTACCACTCCCTATAGTCTATCAACCTTTACATTATGAGAAAGTCATCAGGGCTACTTTGTGAAATAACCCCTATTGCTGTGATCCTCTTGTTACGCTGCTATTTTTTATTTTCCTCATATGATCACATAACACTTTAGAAACTAAGTACATCAATAACCCACACCATACGCACACACACATAGGACTGTACTCTAAAACAACTCCTGACACAGTTTCTATTTGTTCAGTCCAACGCACTTCCACACACAATCTCTTCTCTCAATACAGGCATGGCAGGGAGGAGAAGGTTTTGCATCTGGTAAATAGATGCAAAACAGTTGAATGTTTGTGCAAAAACAGGTCACATGACCCGTGACAAAAAGGCAAAATACAAACTATAAGACCTGGACAACTGGTATATTGGATTGGGAAGTCTAAGACTATGTTCACAAACAGCAAAACTACATTAAAACAGGCATAAAACTCAGCTGTCAAAGCCAATAGAAAAACAGCCATTAGCAGACACAATTCAATATAATAAAAAAAATAAATTTTCTTTTTCCTTACAATGCATGCTCAGACCAAATTCCCCTACAGACTCTAAAGCAGCACATCACTAGACCCAAAAAAAAGGCCGTGCCATACACCCGCTTCCCAGTGTGCGAAGACAGGACAAATCCCATGTTCAGTTACATAAAACATCAAAAAGCACATCAGATGACATATATTGCACATATAATAGAGTCATAGGGGGAGATTTATAAAATGGTTTAAATATAGACCTGGTGTAAACTGTCCACAGCAACCAATCACAGTTCCTCTTATATTTTACCAGAGCTGAAAGCTGAGCTGTGATTGGTTGCTGTGGGCAGTTTACACCTTCTACAGCTGTGGCGTTTCTCTCCCATAGAGTCTAATGGTATTTCTACTTTTTGTCTCAAAAATGCAAAAAAAAAAAACATTCACACCTGAAGACAAAATGCCAGAATGCCTATGGCTATGGCTGTATCCCAGTTTTCTAGGTGGTCCTCCAGCTGTATCCACCCTCTTCAAGGAGCCTGCAGGCAGCGGGAATCAGACGCCAAGAGTTCAGGTTCATACGAACCCGAACATCGGCAGGTTCGCTCATCTCTAGTCTTGGGGCACCGAAAATAAAAGTAGTACATTAAAGCCAAGGTCTGGAAATGCCTTGTAGTATGGATGTTGTTCATGGGAAGTTTAAAAGTAGAAATGCTTGGCACGGTCTTTCCGGACTGTAGGGGCTAAAGGCAAGCATTCTGTAGGCATGTTTGACTTGTTAGTGCTCTTAGCACCACGGGTGGTACACAGCCGAAAACACATTTAAATCCAAGCACCAAAGAGTGGTAAACAGGCAAGGCGATCACATGGAAAGTGCTTTCCACAGAGTGCTTCAGTGCTTCATCCGGCCCATATGTTGTTTATTTAACTCCAGGGAAACTTGCTAAGTTTTCCAAACCCAAAGAGTAATCACATTACTCTTACGTTTTTTGCTCATAGAGTCAGAAAACAGTAAGTCCTGTGTATTTCCCAGGCCATCTGAAGTCTCACAGAGAAGGCAGTCATGTGATTGATAAAGATGAGCGAACTTTTCAAAAGTTCGGTCCGACCGGACTTTCAGATTTTTTCAGAAAGTTCGGTTCGACCATCTCGCTTATCTCTAGTGATTGATGGACACATTGAGCCGTGACTCTCTGTACTGGCTGGAATTTCTGTGTTTGGTCTGCTTTTTTCAACCAGAAAATCTGCCTTCAGGAGCCTGGAGCTGGATTTTTTGTTAAGAACAGCTTTTTTTTTTTACAGCATGATAACATAAAAAAAAAAAATAATAAATGTATATTGCAAACTTGCTTTATTTCACATCAACATCTGTTGATTTAGATTTTGAAAGTTATAACGACAGGTACACTTTAAGGCTATGTTCACAGTACGTAAAAGTACTTTTGGCACGGTGGAACAATGCCTTGATTTCAATGGGATCCCGGCTGGAGCGTATACACATCATATACACTCCGTCCGGGATACCATACGGGGCCGCAAATTTTCTGCTTCCAGAATTCAGTGAATTCTTAATTCAGTACTTAAGTACCGGCCGAGATGATCCAGCCAGAGTCCGGGGTCACAGAACGGCCGGTCTCATACGACGTGTGAACATAGCCTAAGGCTATGTTCACACTTTGTATGACACCAGCCTGATGATCTTTAATGCCTCTGAATTCGGATGCAGGCGCATCCATGCGCCCCACATCCGAGTTCCCCTCTGAACACATTGGAATGTGCGTCTGGAGCCGCATGCTCCATTGTGTGATCTGACAGGGTTTTCTGCACACTATTCATTGAATTAACATGTCACTTTTTACGGCTCTGCTAGGGTTCCAGGCGGAGTTTATACCATGTTTATACACTCCGGCCGACAACAACCTTGATTAATACGTAACTTACGTAGTGTAAACATAGCCTAAGTGTGATTTGAGGTTAATAAAGTCCGCAGGTCAACTTTAAACATCTGAAATCATCATTCAAATACATCCTGAGACATACTGTAACTCATAATCATTCAACTATTGGAATCAAAGAATATTAAGCAGAAATGATCTAAGTGAATCCTGCAAATCACTTTGGGTTGATTAAGTGGATTTTGCAAACTTAATTTTCAAATTTGCAAAAAAAAAAAAAAAACATATTTTCATTTCAATTTTTCTTTTGATAGTGAAAATAGCAAAATTAGCATGAAAACATGCAGTATTAGGCTATGTTTACACGGCGTGTGAGACCGGCCGTTCCGTTCAGCCCGGATTAAACAAATAAAAACTAAAACAGCTACCGGAATTAGCGATCCCTGGTAGTAATACCGCTAACTGTTTTAATTTATATTTACTCAAAATAGCAACATTTACTTAAAACAGCACATAGTACACGCTCTGGCTCTCCGGATCTCTAGCGGTGCCGCAAAAAACTGACATGTCAGCTTTCTGCGGCCGCTATTCATTGAATAGGGGCCGCTGAATACCCTGTCAGTGCACACTATGGAACAAGTGGCTCCGGCCGCAAGCTCTATAGTGTGCTGTGGGAGTTCTGATGCAGGCGCGCACGGCTGTGCCCGCATCAGAACTCTGCGGCCCTAGAGATCATTCGGGCAGTACTGCAGTACCAGCTGGGATGATCTTTTCAGAGATTGGCCGGGTCACAGGTCATACGTAGTATGAACATAGCCATAGAAGGAAAATTTGCAGTTTTCAGTAAATATAAACTAAAACAGCTGTTTTAGTTTATATTTCTTCAATACAGCATATTTTCGTTCTAATTTTGCTATTTTTCATTCACATTAGCAAAACTGAAACAAAAATATGATGTTTTAATTTAATATACTGTTAATACACTTCCTGCTATAATGCAATTGATAGAACAGGGATCCTGTCTATCCCATTATAGCCCCCAATTTCTGTGTCTGAGGGAACCCATAATGCTGTGGAAATACATAATGCTCTCCAGATAAAAGTGACAGCCCACTCAGCCACTCACAGGCAGCGGTACTGTCCTTCCTCAGTCAGTCACTGATTGGCTGAGTAGTTGTCAGCAGGCTGGAGAAGGCCAAAAGAGGACACTGGGGGAACACGGACGGGTGAGTGATATACAGTAACGGCACTAAAACAGCTAACCAATTCTTTATCTGTTTTAGTGCAGTTCATTAAGATTTGCTTCTCCAATTCGCAAATTTTATGCCAAAAATTTCTTGTCTGCTTCACTCTCCTTTAACATGGTTTAATGGGTTAATGGCACTAAATTACACATTTCTGAATTGTAGAGAGATCATTTACATTTTAGTACTATTTCCACAGTGACAGGGGGAATACAGTCACCTACAATTTTCTTGTGACTACTGTAACTGCCATACAGTGCAGCTTACACTATCTGTCTGACTACAGGGATCACAAGGGCAAAAAGCCTAATGGCTACTGCTCAGTTGAATAAGCAGCACTCATTGAGCATTGTATACTACTATATCACCCCACTCTTGCAGCGGCACGGTCTCTGTGCTTGTGCAAACTTTGCAGGGGCATTAACCCCTTAAGGACAGAGCCTGAAATGGCCTTAAGGACCGGAGCAAATTTTATGAATTTGACCAGTGTCACTTTATTCATTAATAACTTCGGGATGCTTTTACCTATCCGGCTGATTCTGAGATTGTTTTCTCGTGACATATTGTACTTCACATTTCTTGTAAATTGGAGTCGATACTTATAACGAATCTTTATGAAAAAACCCAAAATAGCGTGAAAAATTGTGAAAAAATGCATTTTTCAAACTTTAAAACTTTTCTGCTTATACAGAAAATGGTTATACCACATAAATTATATATTAAATAGCATTAGCAACATGTCTACTTTATGTTGGCGGCATTTATTAAACTATATTTCATTTTTTTTAGACAATAGGAAGCTTAAAACATTAGCAGCAAATTTCCAAATTTTCAGTAAAATTTCAAAATCAGATATTTTTAGGGAACTGTTCAGGTTTAAAGTGTATTTGAGGGGACTGTGTGTTAGAAAGCCTCACGAAGCACCCCATTTCAGAAACTGCACCCCCTAAACTCTGCAAAAGCACATCCAGAAAGTTTTTTAACCCTTTAGGGGAGTCACAGAAATAAAAGCTAAGTGTGTAAGAAATTTGAAAATTTTAATTTTCTGTGCAGAGATTTTATTGTAATCCAATATTTTTCATAATTATAAACCTATTACCAGAGAAATGCACCCAAATAATTATTGCCCCGTTTCTGCAGTTTATAGAAATACCCCATATGTGGCCCTATTGCGCTATTTGACGCAACCACAAGCCTCAGATATAAGGGAGCGCCTAGTGAATTTCAATGGCTCCGTTATTTTTGGTCATTTTTGACTGTACCACTTCAGGTTGGCAGAGGCTCTGGGGTGCCAAAACCTAAAAAACACCCCTAAAGGGACACCATTTAGAAAACTACACCCCTCAAGGAATGTAACAAGGGGTGCGGTGAGCATCTGGACCCCACAGGTGCTTCACAGATTTTCCAAACAATATGGCTTGAAAAAAGACTAAAGTATTTTTTACACTAAAATGTTGTTCTAGCCTTCAATTTTTCATTTTCACAAAGGGATAAAAGGAAAAAAAAAACACAAAACATGTAGCGCAGTTTCTCCCGAGTACGGAAATACCCCACATGTGGACATAAAGTGCCAAGGGGGCGCAGGACGAGCCTCCAAAGGGAAGGAGCGCCAATTGGCTTTTGGAAGCTGGATTTCACTGGAATGGATTTCAAGGGCCATGTCGCATTTACAGAGCCCTCGTGCTGCCAAGACACTGGAAACCCCCCACAAGTGACCCCATTCTGGAAACTACACCCCTCAAGGAATCTAACAAGGGGTGCAGTGAGCATATGGACCCCACTGGTGACGGGCACAAATGTGGAAAAATGTGACGTGAAAGTGAAAATTTTCATTTTTTCACTTTCATGGCACAAATGTGCCCGTCATCCAGGGGTCCATATCCTCACTGCACCCCTTGTTAGATTCCTTGAGGGGTGTAGTTTCCAGAATGGGGTCACTTGTGGGGGGTTTACAGTGTTTTGGCAGCACAAGGGCTCTGTAAATGCGACATGGCGTTCATCATCCATTCTAGCCAAATCCAACCTCTAAAATCCAAATGGCGCTCCTTCCCTTCGGAGGCTTGCCCTGCGCCCACATGGCGCTTTATGTCCACATGTGGGGTATTTACGGACTCGGGGGAAATTGCTCTACACATTTTGTGTGTTTTTTTTCTCTTTTAACCCCTTGTGAAAATGATAAATTCAAGGCTAGACCAACATTATAGTGTAAAAAATTTAATATTTCATTTTCACGCCACATTGTTCCACATTTGTGCCCGTCACCAGTGGGGTCCATATGCTGACTACACCCCTTGTTACATTCCTTGAGGGGTGTAGTTTCCATAATAGGGTCACTTGTGGGGGGTTTAACTGTCTTGGCAACACAGGGGCCTTTTGAATGCAACATGGCCCCTCGAAATCCATTCCATCCAAATCCAGCCTTCAAAAACCAAATGGCGCACCTTCCCTTTGGAGGCTTACCCTGCACCCGCATGGCGCTTTATGTCCACATGTGGGGTATTTCCGTACTCAGGGGAAATTGCTCTACACATTGTGTTTTTTTTTATCTTTTAACCCCTTGTGAAAATGAAAAAATCAAGACAAGATCAATGATTTAGAGTAAAAATTTTAAAAAAATTACACTAAATGTTGGTCTAGCCTTGATTTTTTTCCATTTCCACAAGGGGTTAAAAAAGAAAATGAACACAAAACGTGTAGGGTAGTTTCCCCTGAGTACGAAAATACCCCACATGTGGACATAATTTGCCATATGGGCACAGGGCAAGTCACCAAAAGGACAGAGCGCCATTTAGAGGCTGGAATGGGGGATGGAGGCCATGTCGCAATTACAAAGCTCCTGTGCTGCCAGAACAGTAGAAACCCCCGACAAGTGACCCAATTCTGGAAACTACACCCCATAAGGAATCTAACAAGGGGTGCAGTGAGCATATGGACCCCACTAGTGATGGGCACATGTGTAGGACATGTGCCGTGAAAATAAAAAATACCATTTTTTTCCATTTTCACGTCCCAA
This sequence comes from Dendropsophus ebraccatus, assembly GCF_027789765.1. NCBI lineage: Eukaryota > Metazoa > Chordata > Amphibia > Anura > Hylidae > Dendropsophus > Dendropsophus ebraccatus. The sequence continues at coordinate 53,912,061 of NC_091463.1, forward strand.
ATGTGGCCGTCACCAGGGGGCCATATCCCCGCTGCCCCCCTTCTTAGATTCCTTATGGGGTGTAGTTTCCAGAATGGAGTCACTTGTGGGGGGTTTCTACTGTCCTGGCCGCACAGAGGCTTTGTAATTGCATCATGGCATCCTCTAATGGGAATAGCGGCCATACCTACTTAGCTGGGGAAAAGGGACAATTCTAATTTATTTGGGGGTATTAGGCCAATTATTAGTTTATAAGGTTGAAAATGACAGGTGTCCATCAAATTCAACCTGTGTTGATCCAGAGGAAGGCAAAAACCCCTCGTGAGGCAGACGACAGTAGCCTCATCACAGGGGAAAAATTCCTTCTCGACTCCATATTGGCGATCAGAATATTCCCTGGATCAACGTGACCCCTGACATAGGAATAAGGGACAGAATTTAGATAATGTAGAACCCCAGTGACGTGTGGTGCGCCTTGGAGCGATCCAGTATGCAGAGGCCGGGGGGATCAGGACAGGTGTCACACTGGTAAATGGTGTCCTTCCTGATCCCCCTGTTACCCCACACTCTGCACTTCTTCTGGGGTCTCCTGTTCTCCTGTGTGGGGGACGTCACCTGGAAAATGTTGCCCTGGTGCGATACGGGGTCCTTCATATCCAGAAGCGCTGGGTCCGCTCCATGGCTGCTAAATATTAGGGCTCTATTACTACTTCTGATATGTTCGGATCGTGCCGCAAGCTACAGTAGCTCGGGACCGGAAGAGGGGGTGCTGGTATAAAAGTTATCCCCGTACAGGTGGTGACCTTTATCCAGCAGTGGGAAGATCAGTTCCCGGACGATGTCCCCACTAACTCCGAGGATGGGGGGGGGGGGGGGAGTGGGCATCTGGGGGCTGGATTCGAGTGTCCCTTCCTTCATACACTCTAAGGGTACGTGCACACTGCGGAATCGCGAAGGATAACCCTTTGTGCATTCCGCAGTTGGCACCCGCCGGCGGACTGATGCAGGCGCACGTCTCCGTCCGTGTCGTAGACTCCATTCTATGCACGGGCGGATTCCGCTCTGCGTCCAACGTGTTGATGGAATGACGGATAATGGAATCCGCCCATGCATAGGATAGAGTCTATGACACGGGCGGAGACGCGCCCCTGCATCAGTCCGCCGGCGGGTGCCAGCTGCGGAATGCACAAAGGGTTATCCTTCGCCATTCCGCAGTGTGCACGTACCCTAAATCTGTAAGTGTACCCTGAGGTACTCTCACAGAGTTTGTAGAATTTCACGCCATACCGTCATCTCTTATTGGGACGGTACTGGCGGAAAAGACGTGTCTGGGGGGCAGCGTACGCTACGCTACTCCCAGACACGTCACTGGATGATGAGGAGGATGAGGATGAATGGAGGAAAGAAGGATCCCCCCAATTCATCCTCACTGGCTGTTTCGGTGTCGGAGGCAATAATAATGTATGCGTCCAATACCGAAAACACCCTGGGGGCCATCTTTATATGGGGATTGGTATATGGGGTATGTAGTGGTGTAGTGTAAAACTTTATTCAATGTAGTGTGGTGTAATGTAGTGTTTTTTTACGTGTTTTTTACAGTAAGTATACAAAAAAAACCTACGCCAAAAATGTTGTTGCTGATGAATGCCGCACTTATGTTCGGCACTTATCAGCAGACCGTGGCAGTAGGATATAAAAAAAAAACACCCTACGCCAAAAAGGAGGAGTTGCTGATTAGCAGCGCACTTTCGTGCGATGCTGATCAACACTCAGCGGCGATAGGGTGCGGAAAATAGAAAAAAAAAAAATTGGGAAAAAAATTTTTTTTTTTACTACATTCTGAACATCCCTGTAGTGGCTGATACGTGTATTACACTTATCAGCCGCTAGGGGGCAGCAGAGCGCAAGATCCGAAAATAGACGACGCTGGAGCCGGAAAAATACGAAAATAGACGACGCTGGAGCCGGAAAGAGACGATCGGGACTCACGGAAGAAGCCGAAGATGAAGAGGACGCCGGGAACCCGGAAGACGCCGATCAGGACCCCGGGACAGGTGAGTAATGTACAAATACCTGCTCCGGACCCCTCAGCTACCTAGCTGAGGGGTCCGGAGCAGGTATTTATTACTTGTGGGGACTTTGATCGCCGTGAACGGCCGGCCGGCTGGCCGGCCGTTCACGGCGATCGGGACGGTGGTACCGTGACCACCATTACTTTTTACAGTAATGGCGGTCGGTGCCGTCCTCGGACAGCACCGACCGCCATTTTTTTCCGGGTCATCAGGCCACCGATGGCCCGGAAAGGTTCCGATCGCCGCTATGGGCTTATCAGCCAATAGCGGCGATCGTCGGCATGGGGGGGGTTAACAACCCTCCATGCCGACAGGGAGAGATGGCCTGCTATGTATTATAGCAGGCTATCTCCCCCGATCGGGACCCGGCCGGCCGCGGCGCCCGTTTAAAGGGATGACGTACCGGCACGTCATGGGTCCTTAAGTGACAGTGATCCATGACGTGCCGGTACGTCATGGGTCCTTAAGAGGTTAAAGCGTAACTGTCATTTCAGGGCCATTTTTCTGAAAACATTAAATATCAACAGTACAAGCGATGTTAAGAAACTCTGTAATAGGTTTTATGTACTAAAAGAGTTTCCTTCTGTAGTGAAAAAGCAATCTCCCAGCCTCCCCCCTCACATCAAATGAAGCAGGATTTCTGTCTCCATTATGTGGCTATAGAGAGGGGAGGGGCTGTTAGGAGTGACTGAGCACGGAGGATTTCTGCACAGCACAACACCCTGCAATCTTCTCTCAGTAAGTTCATAGATAAGCACTGGCCTTTCTGACCCCAGAATCCTGCGTTTTAGCTGCCCAGAGAGTCTACAAACAGCTGACCTTCATGTCACCTCTTCCTGCTCCCTCATCTCCCTCAGCCCCTCCCCCCTTCATAGGCTTACAATGGAGAGAGCAGAGCCCGTCTTCACTGGCTTCTCTGTAATGAAGACGTGTTTGCCTGATAATGCACAGATAAGAAGTGAGGGGGGGAGGCTGGGAGATTGCTTCTTGAGTACAGAAGGAGGCTTTTTTGGCTAATAAAACCTATTACAGAGTTTCTTGAAATCGCTTATACTACTGATTTCTGCAATAAAAAAAAAACATGACAGTTACGCTTTAAGGGTGGGGCTACATGACAATATCCTGTCACATCACCAGAAATCACTGTATCGCACTGGCTGTTGCACATCCTGGTCACAAGACCCCACACAAGCACACAAGCTCACAAGCTGCAGCGACCCCACAGTTTAAAAATATCCAGGTTTAAATGCTTAACCCCTTAGCGACCCATGACGTATCTAATACGTCATGGCGCCGCGGGGGGTGTTCAGAGCGGGGTCCCGCCGGGACCCCGCTCTGAACGGCGCTGATCCCGGCTGACACGTGCAGCCGGGCAGTGCCTCTGTTAGCCGGCGCGGGTCCCGTTGCCGCGCCGGCTAATTAAGCACTTCAATGCAGCTGTCAAGCCTGACAGCTGCATTGAAGTGCTTTGTGTTGCACATCCCTGGTGTCTAGTGGGTCGGATCTCCCCCCCACGATGCGATCACGGGGGGGGAATCCGTTCTTCTGGCCGTGCCGGGCCTCAGCGTCGGAGTGACGCTGATCCCGGCTCGGCAATAGATTGCTATGGCCTGCAGCAGGCCATAGCAATCTATGACCGATCTCATGGATCTTTGCTGTGTATATACACAGCATTGATCTCTATGAGAGATCATTGCTGTGTATATACAAGCCCCCCAGGGGGGCTTCTAGTCCATGTAAAAAAAAAAAAGTAAAAAAGTGTTTTTATTAATAAAAAATCCCCTCCCCTAATAAAAGTCCAAATCACCCCCCTTTTCCCATTTTATAAATATAAATTAATAAATAAATAAATAAACATATTTAGTATCGCCGCGCGCGTAATCGCCCGAACTATTAATTAATCACATTCCTGATCTCGCACGGTAAACGGCGTAAGCGCAAAAAAAATCCAAAGTGCAAAATTGCGCATTTTTGGTCGCATCAAATCCAGAAAAAATGTAATAAAAAGCGATCAAAAAGTCGTATATGCGCAATCAAGGTACCGGTAGAAAGAACGCATCATGGCGCAAAAACTGACACCTCACACAGCCCCATAGACCAAAGGATAAAAGCGCTATAAGCCTGGGAATGGAGCGATTTTAAGTGACATATATTTGTTAACAATGGTTTGAATTTTTTACAGGCCATCCGATACAATATAAGTTATACATGTTATATATCATAGTAATCGTAACGACTTGAGGAACATGCATAACAAGTCAGTTTTACCATAGGGCGAACGGCGTAAATGCAAATCTCCCCGAAATCAAAACAAATTCGTTTTTTTTTCAATTTGACAGCGTAAATGATTTTTTTCCGGTTTCACAACATATTTTATGGAAAAATTATGCCTGTAATTGCAAAGTACAATTGGTTTCGCAAAATATAAGCACTCATATAAGTCTCTAGGTGAAAAAATGCAAGCGCTATGGACTTTTAAACATAAAATGGAAAAAGCAAAAGCGCAAAAACGAAAATTGGCTTGGACCTTAAGGGGTTAAAATATATGAGACTAATTCATGTTAACTCCATTATGTAATGGCAAAATACTATGTATACTATTATTAAATTTAGTACATTTAGGTAGCCACTTAGGCACACAACCTCTAGACACATTTAAAACTGTCCAATGCGGCACAAAAAGTTTAAAATGCCTTTAACAACTGCGGCTTGTCCATTATTATCTAAGTGCATATAAAACAACAAACACATAAAAACCAGCTTTGCAAAATCTGCAGTCCTCTGTTAAATCATCATCTGTTTGTCTCTTCAGAATATTACCTGTTTGCCGAATCTTGTATTTAATTTCCTCTGCAAAAAAAGAACAACATCACAGATTACTAAAACACTTCCCAGAGGTACCTTGCTATTTTTGCATAATGATGCATTTTATTACATTTCGGGGACTTCCGTAGCTGGTTGTGCCAAAGAATCTAATTACCGCATGATAACTACAACGTGTCATGCTATATAATGTTTCACTGGGACAACAGTTCACTGGTTCACTTTCGAAGAAATATGGCGTACAGCTGTATGTCTACCAATGATTTGAGGATTTTATTGGGGGTCATAAAATGTCTTTAATGCCATTAAAATGTAAATGTGTAGGGAATAAATAAAAACTTGTGTGTTCTGTGGGAATGTAATTTCATGGTTTGGCTTTTTAGCATGCATCTGATAAATAATAGTGATTCGAATCTTTTATTTATTTTTTTCTTTCCTTCAATGCTTTCAAGGCTAAAAATGGCACAAAACACTAAAAACAGATCACCTGGAGGACATTTTTTCTAAACAGTATAGCAATAGGAAGAATCATGTCTTTATTGCCACAGTTGTCCTTAATTCTCTTTGAAAGGTTTATTCGGGATAAAAAACAAACAAACACCTACTTCAACCCCTTGAGGACAGAACCTTAAAAGGCCTTAAGGACCAAGCCAATTTTAATTTTTGCACATCTGGTGCTCTTTGGAGGGTCCTCTTCCATAACAGTATACTGCTTATAAACAAGAACATTGTCCATTTTCATGGTTGAATTCATTTTGCTGAACCTTTATTGATTCGTTATGATAGTATGTTAATCATTCCATTGTTGTTGTTGGAAACAAAAAAACAGCAACATTGGAACGAAATCATGCTGTCAAAAGTAAATATCCACAATACCAGCTGACGGAGGACCTCAGAGACCAGTAGAAGGATATCTGGGAGTGCAATCAAATAACCATAGGCTCTCTTTTTTAATGCATATTAAATTGTACTGCACACATCTTTACAAACTGGCTTCAAACTTTACAAATAAATTTGGTTTTGCTCATCTCTAATCATTATACATAATGGGGCTTCAATAAGTGCGTTGTACAGTATATTAACAAGTGGCTTATTGTGTTTAACTATACATCGGCATCTATAGACAAACTTTTACCAATAGTGGTATTCCTTACTACTTTCAAGATTGATCTTTCCTCTGCCCCAGTGTCTTTCTATAATTCCATTATTCTGAGATTCTCTGGTGAATGGTTTTGTGTCAAAGGACTGGTTCAAGGCAAATCTACTGATATTCAAAAAGAGCTCTAACCTTAGGTAATGAAAGACCAGTAAGCTTAACATCCATTGAGAAAAACCTAAATGAGGGGCTCATATGGACTATATCAAGAAATATGTAGGGGGTATAACCAGCATGGTTTTACTAAGGACAGAAGTTGTAAAACCAACCTAATATGTTTTTATGAAGAGGAGAGTAGAAGCCTGGATAGGGGGCAGCTGTGGGTTTTGTGTCTGGATTTCAGAAAAGCATTTGACTCTGCCCTTCATAGATTCCTGAAGTGTAAATGAATGTCTATGGGTTTAAAAAGTTTAGCATGTAAAGGGATTGAAAAGATTGATTGGTTTAAGGCCAGTATACAGAGAGTGGGTCAATGATTTGTATTAGAGATGATCTGAACTCGATCGTTCGGCATTTGATTAGCGGGGGCTGCTGAACTTGGATAAAGGTCTAAGGTTGTCTGGAAAACATGGATACAGCCAATGACTATATCCATGTTTTACACATAGCCTTAGGGCTTTATCCAACGTCAGCCGCCACCGCTAATCAAATGCCGAAAGTTCGGGTTCGGATGGACTCGAGCATGCTCGAGGTTCGCTTATCTCTAATTTCTATTCTAAATTGTTCTAAGTGGTGTACCCCACGGTTCAGCACTGGGTCTACTTTTATCTAACTTGTTTATGACTGATACAGAGGATGAAATTAATATTAACGTTACTATCTTGACAAAAAGCTTTGTACATTACCATCTAAGTAAAATGTGCAGATGTTGCAAGTGGACTTACAGAGTGTTTGAACATCCAATTGACAAATGAGGTCTAATGTGAATAAATGTAAGGTTATAAACATAGGTACTAATAACCTATATGCTTTATATGTCCTAAGGGAATATGGGAGAGCAACTGTAGAGAAGTAAATGACTTCTCAGGGCAATTTGGGCAATATCAATCTGAATCACATTTATTCAGACTGATCGCCACTTCTCCCCACCATACCTTGCAGTTAGAGGTGGTCTTACAACTGAGATGTGTCTGTGTCAAGTCCAAAGTTTTTTTGTTTTGTTTAAGTGACAGTAACACTTAAAGGGAACTAATCAGCCCGTTTGAGCTGATATGGTTCCCTTGAGCATTGTATAAAGCACCTGTAGCGGCCCGACACGTACCGGCCGCGGCCGCAGCAGGTGCTTTATAACGGAGAAAATGACTTTTATTCCCTGGCTCGTGACTAGATATGAGTGGGGAAGTAGTCATGGTGGGCGGCTCCCCGCTCGTATCTAGTCACTGCGCTCTGCCTGTCAGCGCGTTCGGCGGGATGATTGACAGGCAGAGAGGCCAGTAACGGACCTCTCCCTGTCAATCATCCCCTCTGAGCGCGCTGACAGGCAGAGCACAGTGACTAGATACGAGCAGGGAGCCGCCCACCATGACTACTTCCCCGCTCGTATCTAGTCACGAGCCGGGGAATAAAAGTAATTTTCTCTGTTATAAAGCACCTGCTGCGGCCGCTCCAGGTGCTTTATACGATGCTCAAGGGAACCATATCAGCTCAAATGGGCTGATTGGTTCCCTTTAAATGTCAAGTATCAATGAATATAATTACAGCTATACAGCCCCCTATTTTCAGAATATACAACATGCAAGTTAAATATTAAAGATTATTTTAAGATTCAAAATATAAGTAGCCTGGTCCAGTGAACTAAAATTTCCTCAAAATTCTTTCTGTGCTCTCTGCATTTTTTGACATTAGATTTTTAATGCTTTTGACCTGGAGTTCAAATCTGTACACAAGAAATCCATTACCACTGATTCATTTCATCTTTTGCTGTGACAAAATGCTGTGAAAATGCGCTAATTAGAGTGGGGATATTCTGTAAAAGCTTAGCCTTAGGTGAAAAGCCACCTGTGCCTGTTTTATACACCACTGAGAGCATTTGTATCAGGCACAGGTTACTTCCTAAGCAATATATTATGCAGTAAGTGTAAATATTTCATCTTTCAGACCTATCATTTGCAGTATATGGCCATATTGAAGTTAGTTAAACAACAGATACAACAACAGAAATAATATGAAAGTGAATATATCACCTAACTTTATTATTATTTATTAAAACTTTATTGTTTTTCCAAATCTGTTTCTATTTTATAATTGTATTATTATTATTATTATTATTATTATTATTTATTTATTTTTTTTTTTTTTTTATGTAATAATATTATCATAAAGGTAAACATCTTCCTTGAGTCTTTTTTTCAATTATTTGAAGATTTACAGCAAACACATGATCATAAGAAACAACTGACTGGAGCTGACATATTGATTTGTATGGGAGACTTTTGTAAGTATGCTCCATGACATGTGCAGAGATCATTGCGTAGGGAGGGAAGAGGTTAAACTATAATTACATATTGTGATTATATTTTCTGTACAGAACAGGCAGTGTCAGCTTATTATAAGGTTTAGTGGACAGAAAAAAAAATGCTAAATTTCAGGATTATCATTTAATATAACTAATAGAGTTAAAAAGGGCAAATAGAGTTAAAAAACAAAACTAAAAAAACACTGTCAATAATTATTAAAGTGAATGTACCATAAGGTTCATTGCTTTAAACTTTTTACGTGAATGCATCGGTGCCAGGGATGTCTGTGCCATGGTCTTTTTTTAAATGGTGTCCAGTTCCCATGAACAGCGCTAATGTATTCCGGGGCACTGGCCCGGCATGAAGCACTGGGGGCAGACCTACTGGCCCCTAGTGTGACGATCTCCCCTACCCACACGTCCTCATTGGAACTGCATCACAAAGGGAAGAGGGTTTAGTCACAGTGGGGGCCAGTGGGTCAATTCCCAGTGCTTCATGCGTGAGAGGAGACTGGGCACCGGGTCAAAGGAAAGACTGGTGCCCATCCATTCATGTAGAAAACTTAAATCGATGTACCTGATGCATTTGCTTTAAATATTTCACTACAAAACTTAATTTAAACGATAGGTTATTTTCTGAAAGGCATATTTCTTTTAAAACCACTGGAGGGTGAAGTAAAAAAAAAAAAAGTTTCCTATTTTATGACAATGGCACCTGTGAAGTTAACACTCATTTGTGTAAACACAAGGCCTAAATTGTGATAACTAGATGACTAGGTCAGAGCATTCCTAAAATTGCAGTTTTTTTCCCAGGTATTTCTGATGCATGAACTGCTGATCTAGGAAAAAAAATACCCAAGGCACATTAAAGGGATTATCCAGTGAAAATCTTTTTCTTTCAAATCAACTGGTTTCAGGGAGTTATATAGATTTGTAATTCACTTCTATTTAAAAAAAAAAAATCTCAAGTCTTTCCATACTTAGAAGCTACTGTATGTCCTGCATACAGTGCTCTCTGCTGACATTTCTGACAAGACAGGAACTATCCAGTGCAGGAAAGATTTTCTATAGGGATTTGCTTCCTGTCTCTGACAGGGGTGGCAGCAGAGAGCACTGTGTCAGACTGAAAAGAATACACCTCTTCCTGCAGGACATACAACAGCTGATACTTGTGGGAAGACTTGAGATTTTATTGAAATTGAAATTACAAATCTATGTAACTTGCTGAAACCAGTTGATTTAAGAGCAAAACATTTTTTGCTGGATAACCCCTTTAATGATGCATGTGGGATGTGAAGGCTTGCCCTTCTTGCCAAATCTTCCCAACGAAATCTGCTACTGCAGAGCAAAGCCAAAGTTTTTTCTCTATCTACAGCAGCTTTTATTGTGAATGAATGCAGCAGAGGTGTGCATGCATGACCCGCCACTGTATTGTGGCAGAAGACTCAAGTCCTTGTTATCGATATTTGGGGTAGCTTTAAGTGCAATCAGATCCCTTCACAAAATATGTGGATAGGGGACAACTTTTCCAGATGGGGAAAAATTATTTAGTGACTATTAACACTATTCTAGTTTTTAAAGCATTTTTTCACACCTACCTAAAACTTTTGCATAGTATTTTATATACATTACACTAACCTGCAAAAAAATCTTAATTGACCCACAAATAACCTTATTATATTATATGACTGTACCCAACAACATTACAATAAATTAGTTTTGCGTTCCAAATTAAATTTTTATCTGTAAAGCTGTTGATTGTCTCACAAGTACACTGAGTACGGTGTTACCAGAAAAGCACATAAAATTACTTTTATAATCTACAACATATTGGGAATATTTGTTTATGAGATAATGCTTCCAGTACACAGCTTCAGGCCAGACATCTTAATTAGACTCCTGCTCAATTGTACAACTATTTAAGAGATTAATGTACTTGCAGCATTATTGCTGGTTCAAGAATAGCAGGAAATATTATGTTTAAGTAATGTTTTTAAGAATTACGTTTTAAGTCTTTCCGTGTTCCAAGTTGTAATATAAATATTGGGGAGGGGGCTTTGATTCACACCACCTCAGACCTACAATAAGCAAAATATAGCGCTATTAAAAGCTTCTGTAACACATTTCTTCTCTGGGGAACTGAAGGTGCCACAATGTCACAACAGGGCTGGAAAGGGCTGTATTCATCAAGCCTGTCAAAATAATTGTTCTTTTTATAGTACAGTGCACTTTACATTTTAATATACAAACTCATGTTAATTGCAACTGACATTGCAATAAAAAAAATCATAAGAATATTTCCATTTTGGTCCATATTTTGTTTACTTGAATGGGTTATTCTGTTGTGAGATAAAAGGGAATCTGAACAAATTGACCAGTCTGCTCCTTATGTTATACATGAAAGTATTACTATTTTACTATAACTTTTGACATTATCTCAAACATGTGGGGGTGTGCCTAACTCCTGTTGGCTTGCACTCCACCCATCTCCCGTTGGTGTTTTAAACAGAGATTAATTGGATCCTTTATGCTCAGTTTGTAGGCCTATGTGAGCCCAAGAGAAGCCAGTGTCAGTGTAGGAACTACTGTATATTTCTTAAGTCACCTTAACATGGTAAGATGGTACACTTTATTTGATTAAATGGTTTGAGAAGAACCTCATAAAAAAAATAAAAAATCTTTAGAGCAGTCTTTTATCATGTGTACAATGGGAGGAGTATATGCAGTAAGTCCTAACACTTGAAGGTTGCTGTTGCACTCCTTTTTGTTTGTTTGTTTGTTTGTTTTTGTCTGTATATTAGCCATAGCAGTATGCACCTGCATAGTGTGAACAGTAGTATTGGAATGCTGGCCTTTTTTTTTAAATTGTGTTATATGTGGGGGATGTGGACTCCTCATTTTGGCTCACACTCTACTCATCTCTTGTGGGTGTTTTAACCCTTAGGCAACCCTGGACGTACCCGTACATCCAGGGCCGCCTCCCCGCATTCAGAGCGGGGCCGCGCTCTTAACCGCTGCGGTTTCAGGTGCCGCACATAGCCCGGGACCGCAGGTATAAGCGGGCACGGTACGATCGCCGTGCCCGCTAATACAGTAATCGGATGTAGCTGTCAAAGTTGACAGCTGCATCCGATTACCGAATGCAGCCATTTCCTGGTGTCTAGTGGGGAGGATCGCTCCTCCGGGACATTGTCCTGGAGGAGCAATCCACACATCTTACCCCTTCCGGGGTCAGCGCCGTAGTGGCGCTGATCCCGGCTTGGCACTCGATTGCTTCCGGCTGCAGCAGCTGGAAGCAATCGATGTGCCTATCTCAATGAGAGATCAGTGCACTTATACTAGAAGTCCCCCAGGGAGGCTTCTAGTATAAGTGTAAAAGTTAAAATAAAAATGTTATTATAAGTGAAAAGCCCCCTCCCCTAATAAAAGTCAGAATCACCCCCCTTTTCCCATAAATAAAAATAAACAAATAAACAAACTTGTTTGGTATCGCCGTGTGCGTAATTGCCCGAACTATTAACCTCTTAAGGACATAGGACGTACCGGTACGTCCTATGTCCTCATTAGCACTTCAAAGCGGGGCCGCGTGGCGGCCCCGCTTTGAAGTGCCGCGATCCCGGGTGCCGCGTGTAGCCCGGGACCGCCGCTATTAGCGGGCACGGTCCGATCGCCGTGCCCGCTAATTAGCTAATCGGAGGCAGCTGTCAAAGTTGACAGCTGCCTCCGATTACCGGAGGCAACGTTTCCCTGGTGTCTAGTGGGGGAGATCGCTCCTCCGGGACCTTGTCCCGGAGGAGCGATCTCCGTTACTGATGCCGGCCGGGGACGCGTCCAAGATGGCGCCGTCCTCGGCTCGGCACTCGTTTGTTTCCGGCTGCAGCAGCCGAAAGCAAACGAGTGCCGATCTCATGGATCTCTGCAGCATATCTATGCTGCAGAGATCTCTATGAGAGATCAAAGTGTATATACTAGAAGTCCCCCAGGGGGGCTTCTAGTATATGTGTAAAAAAAAAAAAAAACGTGTTGTTAATAGTAAAAATCCCCCTCCCCTAATAAAAGTCTGAATCACCCCCCTTTCCCCAGGTTTTAAATAAAAGTAAACAAATAAATAAATAAATAAACATGTTTGGTATCGCCGCGTGCGTAATCGCCCGAACTATTAATTAATCACATTCCTGATCTCGTACGGTAAACGGCGTCAGCGCAAAAAAATCCCAAAGTGCAAAATTGCGCATTTTTGGTCGCATCAAATCCAGAAAAAATGTAATAAAAAGCGATCAAAAAGTCGTATATGCGCAATCAAGGTACCGATAGAAAGATCACATCATGGCGCAAAAAATGACACCTCGCACAGCCCCATAGACCAAAGGATAAAAGCGCTATAAGCCTGGGAATGGAGCGATTTTAAGGAATGTATATTGGTTAACAACGGTTTGAATTTTTTACAGGCCATCAGATACAATATAAGTTATACATGTTACATATCGTTTTAATCGTAACGACTTGAGGAACATGCATAACAAGTCAGTTTTACCCCAGGGCGAATGGCGTAAAAACACATTTCCCCCAAATAAAAGAAATGCGTTTTTTTTTTCAATTTCACCACACTTTGAATTTTTTTCTGGTTTCGCAGTGTACTTTAATGCAAAAATTCAGCCTGTAATTGCAAAGTACAATTAGTGACGCAAGAAATAAGGGGTCATGTGGGTTTCTAGGTGGAAAAATGCAAGTGCTATGACCTTTTAAACACAAGGAGGAAAAACCGAAAACGTAAAAACGAAAATGGGCCATGTCCTTAAAGGGTTAATTTATCCCATTCCCGATCTCGCACGGTAAATGGCGTAAGCGCAAAAAAATCCCAAAGTGCAAAATTGCGCATTTTTGGTCGCATCAAATCCAGAAACGATGTAATAAAAAGCAATCAAAAAGTCGCATATGCGCAATCAAGGTACTGATAGAAAGAAAACATCATGGCGCAAAAAATTTTACCTGACACAGCCCCATAGACCAAAGGATAAAAGCGTTATAAGTATGGGAATGGAGCGATTCTAAGGAACATATTTATGTTAACGATAGTTTGATTTTTTTACTGGTCATCAGATACAATTATACAAGTTACATATCATTGTAATCGTAAGAACTTGAGGAACATATATAACAAGTCATTTTTACCCTAGGGCGAACAACGTAAAAACAAAAAACCCCAAATAAAAGAAATGCTTTTTTTTTTTCAATTTCACCACACTTTGAATTTTTTTCTGGTTTCGCAGTGTACTTTATGAAAAAATTCAGCCTGTCATTGCAAACTACAATTAGTGGCGCAAAAAATAAGGGCTTACTGTATGTGGGTCTCTAGGTGGAAAAATGCAAGTGCTATGGCCTTTTAAGCACAAGGGAAAAACGAAAACGCAAAAATTTAAATTGGCCGGGTCCTCTAAGGGTTAAACAGATATTAGTTGAATGCTTCATGCCAAGTTTTTAGGCTTAATGTGAGCCCAAAAGAGGCAAGTGTCAGTAAGAACCTGGCCATTTTTTGTTTTTATTGCCTCAAACATGTCAAAAGTCACTGACTGTACCAGGTCTTCCTGACCCACTGTGATCCCAAGATACATCTGGGGAAAGTGAACGGCAGCACACAAAATCTCCCTAGCTGTCAATGACACTTGTTCGCTTTATTATAGTCTATGGAGCAAACAAGTCAGATGTTCTGATAGATGGGGGGCTATATCTCCAAATCATTCACAGTGGATGTCAGGAGTGAAACCCGGTGCAACTAGTTACTTTTGACATGTATCCCCACAACTTAGTTCAGATTGCCATTCAAATTCCACAATTTTTCCTTGCATTATCAAGGGTGGAGCCTTCCAGCTGTCTTTCCTTCTGGATAACAATAATAATTATTGTCTGTGGCCACACTAATAAGTACTGTTGGAAACTAGACTGCGTGGACACTGACATACAAAGTGAGACGTTGAAGACATTATTTGGAACTAAAGGGGGCAACACAGCTATATATTCCTATTTAGTTTTTTGAAATGTAATATGGCCCCAAACAACCCTTTTACATCTCAAAAAGCAACCCTTTGTTTCCAATTTAATTCTACTGAATTCAATGTGAAAATTGCACAATATTAGCAAAAGACTACTGCCTAGAAGCAACATTTCCAGACCACCCCATGTGTTGTAGGCAGTCCCCTGGTCTGAGAAGTATTATTGTTAGTAATAGAGATGAGCGAAGCATATCTGACGAATTCCGATTTGCAGTTAATCGGGCATTAAATTAGCTTTATAGCGATTCGCAAATTCTCCAGATTAACTTTAGGAATTCACTCAACATGGTGCTGCACATGTTAGCTTACAGAGCCAAGCATAATCCCTTGCACCCGTCCAATCAGCTGAATGTGTGCATTCTAGGAAGTCACAGTGTCCTTTCTAATAACTCACTGGGTGCTCATTTACCGATGTCCACTGCTGTCCTGGGAGAAAATTGATATTACGCCGCTGATTCACCAACATCCACTACTGTACTTGCCCGAAATTTTATTAGTTACAGCTGATTGACATTTTAAAAAAATTGACACTATCCAATTTTGACACAGCTGTTGAAAAAAAAAAATCGCTACTCTTTAATAGTCTCACTATTGTAGCTACTATAGTTTGCCTGTTTTAATGAGATATATTTGTATGTGATTTGCAATTATTCGCAAATTAACGTAAATATTCGCGAAGTTCGCGAAACAAATTTCTGAGTGAATGGCTCTTCTCTAATTAGGTGCTTACTATCCTCTTTAACAACTCCAGGAACCTTTCCTAACAATTAGGGAAACTGTTATATCTGTTAATATATATAATGCCAATGGACGGGATAAAAGTTCCAAACACAAATTAGCGCTAGAAGATATAAATCATGTTCACCTGCTCCCCCTCCCAAATTAGGTCTCCTTAATTGTACATACCAAATGGCCCCCTAGGGATCGGACAAACCCGAACATGCTCGAGATTTGCTCAGCTCTACTCAGCATACAAGTGGTACATTTCTGCTTTATAGGTTCACACAACATCTCTTTAAGACCAACTAAAAGTTATACATATCCTTTCACAGAATGTGTTTGCATATTGCTTGGATTGATATACTAGGGGGCATTGTACTAAATGATTAAGCTATCCTGTACTGACAAACTGATCTGCTGCATCCATGTGTACTTCATACTCACAACCACACTCCATGTGCGTATGTCCTTCATGATAATTTTTCATCTGTATTACATTAATACTGATATTATCATTATAGTTCAATATGTTGTACTCTATGTAAGTGCTTTCAATACCATACACACTGAACTGAATAAGGTATTATGGCAGCATATAAAACACCAGCAGCATGCAAATGTCACTCTAGAATGGCTTTAATAAGGGAGGCACTTGGCTGGAAGGCACCAGGTTTTATGTTAAAATATCTATATTTTTATGGGTGACCTTCAGTTAATTGAGTCACTAATTGTGAAGCAGAACATTAAGCTCTGAACAAAAAATGTCATGTTCTATTAAACTACTTTTTTAATGATTTTTTTTAATATTTGAAAGTTTAACAGATAAAGTAATGTTAATCATGTCAATATGTGTAAAATTTTTCACATCTCAATTACTACAAATATATTACTATAATCTAATATATATATATATATATATATATATATATATATATATATATATATATTATAGCTATTATAGCATAATCAGTTTGGAAGATTATGAGCTAAGATAGATAGATAGATAGATAGATAGATAGATAGATAGATAGGTTGTTAACCTTTTTTTGTGTTGTAGCACGTAAGTAAACATTGGGTCACTTACACACTGCAGAACATAAGGGGTTAAGCAGAAGGACACACGCTCTTACCCTTTTCCCCGGGCCCCCCTCCTGTATGGGCCCCATAGCAACTGCCTACCCTGCCTCTATGGTAGCTATGCCACTGACTCATGTTCATTTGTAGTGATAGAGATACTGTAGCAGAAAAAAGACTTCAAACATAGTTAGTTAGTTAATTAGTTAAAAAAATGTATAGACAGGTACTGGTGGATTAGTCTCAGTCAATGGGATTTTCATAGTGAGGAGGAAAGGAAAAAAAAGTGAGAGAGATTTTAGAGAGAGATATAACTCTCGGTGTGACCTAGGCAGGCAGACAAGTAGCAAATAAACACCACTATTGCTGCGAGCATAGACACAGCATGAAATTTGTGATAATATATTACATGTATTGATAGATTTATATTGTAACATCATACTCCAGCCTGTATTTCATGCAAGTACACAATACATATGAGGTAGCCTTTATATCTGTTATCATTGTCTTTTATAGAAGAAATATTAAACTAGATTACAAGCAATAAGACTCCTCTC
The DNA here is from genome assembly GCF_027789765.1 of Dendropsophus ebraccatus. Lineage (NCBI taxonomy): Eukaryota > Metazoa > Chordata > Amphibia > Anura > Hylidae > Dendropsophus > Dendropsophus ebraccatus. Next base: position 53,928,947 of record NC_091463.1, read on the forward strand.
AACTAGAAGTTAAGATTACTGTGGCACTGAAATTATTTATAAAGTATAATTAAATTTCAGCCTGTGTCCATGTGAAAATTTAACTCTTCTTTGTGATAACCAAGGTGTGCACCAATTTGTTTTAATTTAGGCCACCAAAACTGTATTGTTCTACATCAAATGTTTATAAAATGCTGTTTAACCGTCCATGCGTAAGTGAATTACTGTATTTTTAAAATATATTAGCATTTAAATATTTTAGCAAATGTTATTTCTGAATGTTATTTCGACAAGAGCATACAAGATCATTGGCAGAAAGAAGACAACCTGGTCCATTTAGTCTGCCCTCATATTATTTCCTTTTTATTTATTTTATTATCATTATTATTATTATTATTATTATTATTAAATAATTTATTATTTTTTATCTTAGGATTGATATATGTCCATTGCAGAATTGCTTCAAGTAAATCTGCCTTTCACATTCAGGAATAGCATATAGTACCTTTCTTGTATGTGTCTGTTTTTTAGAAAATAGAAAAATGCTTTTATTCTCCAGTGCAAAATGTCAGAGAGGTGTTCACAAGCCCCGTATAAGCTGCAGGCTGGAATACCTCCATGCTCTTCTTCCCGTCCCTGTCCCTGCTTGATCAACAGTTATGACAACAGTCAATTACAGTTAGGATTGACTGGCAAAGAGGAGGCATTCCAGCCTACAACACTTTAGAGGACACTTTAACACTGTTTACTAAAGACTAAAAGATTTTTTCTATATCCTGGATGCGCAGACAGATGTATGAAAGATATAATGTGTCTCCTTTAGCTAACAGCTAAGGGTGTTAGCAGTTTTAAATGTGAATCGGAGCTGACATTCCCTTTCCTTCATTTAAAGCGGGCTTACCAACTACATTTGCTGTCACTCAATCCTTTTCCAGTAAAGTTAAATTTGCCTAACTTGTTTAGAATTTCATCCCCCAACAAATTTTACATTGTGCCCCCCCTTTTTCTTGTGTTTAGTTACTTATTAAAACACTTCTAAATGGAACTTTATTTAGCTCTTTTTTTTTTCCAAATATTTTTATTGGATTTTTAAAAGTTATAGCCAAAAACAATAATGTGCCATGCAAGGCACAAACAATGCGACACATATAAATCAGAAATAAAGAAGAAACAGTTGCCGGTAACCAGATCGTAACAAGAAAATCATGACATGTGAAGAGACCCTAAATAGTACAGAGTGGTCATCATATCATACCAGGAAAAGTACCCACACCGCAGAGTAATAAGAGGGGTATATTTAGCTCTTTTAAGTGGTTTCAGTTATATTAATATTGTTTAGTTACTTATTCAAAATACTTTCAAACCTACCCTTTGAGACTTTTGTTTGTATATTACTATGAGACTTGTATATGTACTATGAGACTTTTGTTTGTATATTAGTTTATGTTTGTAATTTGTTAGTTTTTTTTTTCTGTTTTTAAATTTAATTTTTAAATGTAATCCTTTAAAGGCAATCTGTAAGCACCTGGACTGGAACCGAGGTGCCAACCGTGTAGTTTAGGTGTGTATGTCCTTTTGTGTATGACACCTTTCTTGAAGTGATCCGTTTGGTAGATTTGCCACATCCTTGTCCCACACCCGTGAACCAATTGTCAAAGAGGAGTATTGGCTTGGCTTTGTGCCGCACTTTGGCACGCCTCACCATTACTTCCTCCTACCTAATTCTGTTGCATATTTACAAGTGTTCAGCCTCCAGCTCCACCCTCTTATCTTCTGCATGCGCCATTGCTGGTAAGGGCTGGGTGCGCCAACTTGCCAGTTAGCATCTACACCACCAAGCTCTCAGTCATGTCCCCAACACAATCACGGTTATCAGGAGCATGCGACTGAGAGCTCGGCAGCGCAGACGCAAACTGACAAGTCAGTGCATGTGGCCCTTGAGAGCAGTAGCGCATGTGTGAAAGAAGGTGATGCCAGGGTGGAGGGGGAGGCCGGACACCAGTAAATATACAGCAGAATTAGGGAGGAGGAAGTAGTGGTGAGGCACAAAGCCAAGACACTACTCTTCTTTGACACTAGGTTTACGGGCGTGGGACAAGAATGTGGCAAATCTACTGAACAAATCACTTCAAGAAAGGGGTCATACAAAAAAAGGACACACACAGACACCTACACTACACCATTTCAAGGTGCTGAAAGATTCCCTTCAACAGATTACATTAAAAAAATATATTTATAAACAGAAAAAAATAAACTAACATAAATTAACCTCTTAAGGACCCATGACGTACCGGCACGTCATGGATCACTGTCACTTAAGGACCCATGACGTACCGGTACGTCGGCCCTTTAAACGGGCGCCGCGGCCGGCCGGGTCCCGATCGGGGGAGATAGCCTGCTATAATACATAGCAGGCCATCTCTCCCTGTCGGCATGGAGGGTTTTTAACCCCCCCCATGCCGACGATCGCCGCTATTGGCTGATAAGCCCATAGCGGCGATCGGAACCTTTCCGGGCCATCGGTGGCCCGATGACCCGGAAAAAAATGGCGGTCGGTGCTGTCCGAGGACGGCACCGACCGCCATTACTGTAAAAAGTAATGGTGGTCACGGTACCACCGTCCCGATCGCCGTGAACGGCCGGCCAGCCGGCCGGCCGTTCACGGCGATCTAAGTCCCCACAAGTAATAAATACCTGCTCCGGACCCCTCAGCTAGGTAGCTGAGGGGTCCAGAGCAGGTATTTGTACATTACTCACCTGTCCCGGGGTCCTGATCGGCGTCTTCCGGGTTCCCGGCGTCCTCTTCATCTTGTCGGGACTTCGGCTTCTTCCGTGAGTCCCGATCGGCTTTTTCCGGCTCCAGCGTCGTCTTTTTTCGTTTTTTTCCGGCTCCAGCGTCGTCTATTTTCGGATCTTGCGCTCTGCTGCCCCCTAGCGGCTGATAAGTGTAATACACGTATCAGCAGCTACAGGGATGTTCAGAATGTAGTAAAAAAAAAAAATTTTTTCCCAATTTTTTTTTTTCTATTTTCCGCACCCTATCGCCGCTGAGTGTTGATCAGCATCTCACGAAAGTGCGCTGCTAATCAGCAACTCCTCCTTTTTGGCGTAGGGTGGTTTTTTTATATCCTACTGCCACGGTCTGCTGATAAGTGCCGAACATAAGTGCGGCATTTATCAGCAACACCATTTTTGGCGTAGGTTTTTTTTGTATACTTACTGTAAAAAACACGTAAAAAAACACTACATTACACCACACTACATTGAATAAAGTTTTACACTACACCACTACATACCCCATATACCAATCCCCATATAAAGATGGCCCCCAGGGTGTTTTCGGTATCGGACGCATACGTTATTATTGCCTCCGACACCGAAACAGCCAGTGAGGATGAATGGGGGGTCCTTTGTTCCTCCATTCATCCTCATCCTCCTCATCATCCAGTGACGTGTCTGGGAGTAGCGTAGCGTACGCTGCCCCCCAGACACGTCTTTTCTGCCAGTACCGTCCCAATAAGAGATGACGGTATGGCGTGAAATTCTACAAACTCTGTGAGAGTACCTCAGGGTACACTTACAGATTTAGGGTACGTGCACACTGCGGAATGGCGAAGGATAACCCTTCGTGCATTCCGCAGCTGGCACCCGCCGGCGGACTGATGCAGGGGCGCGTCTCCGCCCGTGTCATAGACTCTATCCTATGCATGGGCGGATTCCATCATCCGTCATTCCATCAACACGTTGGACGCAGAGCGGAATCCGCCCGTGCATAGAATGGAGTCTACGACACGGACAGAGACGTGCGCCTGCATCAGTCCGCCGGCGGGTGCCAACTGCGGAATGCACAAAGGGTTATCCTTCGCGATTCCGCAGTGTGCACGTACCCTTAGAGTGTATGAAGGAAGGGACACTCGAATCCAGCCCCCAGATGCCCCCTCCCCCCCCATCCTCAGAGTTAGTGGGTACATCGTCCGGGAACTGATCTTCCCACTGCTGGATAAAGGTCACCACCACCCGTACGGGGATAACTCTTATACCAGCACCCCCCTCTTCCGGTCCCTCGCTGCCCGAGCTACTGTAGCTTGCGGCATGATCCGAACATATCAGAAGTAGTAATAGCGCCCTAATATTTAGCAGCCATGGAGCGGACCCAGCGCTTCTGGATATGAAGGACCCCGTATCGCACCAGGGCAACATTTTCCAGGTGACGTCCCCCACACTGGAGAAAGGGAGACCCCAGAAGAAGTGCAGAGTGTGGGGTAACAGGGGGATCAGGAAGGACGCCATTTTCCAGTGTGACACCTGTCCTGATCCCCCCGGCCTCTGCATAATGGATCGCTCCAAGGCGCACCACACGTCACTGGGGTTCTACATTATCTAAATTCTGTCCCTTATTCCTATTTCAGGGGTCACGTTGGTCCAGGGATTATTCTGATCGCCATTATGGAGTCGGGAAGGAATTTTTCCCCTGTGATGAGGCTACTGTCGTCTGCCTCACGAGGGGTTTTTGCCTTCCTCTGGATCAACACAGGTTGAATTTGATGGACACCTGTCATTTCCAACCTTATAAACTAATAATTGGCCTAATACCCCCAAAATAAATTAGAATGGTCCCTTTTCCCCAGCTAAATAGGTATGGCCGCCATTCCCATTAGAGGATGCCATGATGCAATTACAAAGCCTCTGTGCGGCCAGGACAGTAGAAACCCCCCACAAGTGACCCCATTCTGGAAACTACACCCCATAAGGAATCTAACAAGTGGGGCAGCGGGTATATGGCCCCCTGGTGACGGCCACATTTGGGACGTGAAAATGAAAAAAATGGTATTTTTTATTTTCACGGCACATGTTCTACACATGTGCCCATCACTAGTGGGGTCCATATGCTCACTGCACCCCTTGTTAGATTCCTTATGGGATGTAGTTTCCAGAATTGGGTCACTTGTGGGGGGTTTCTACTGTTCTGGCAGCACAGGAGCTTTGTAATTGCGACATGGCCTCCATCCCCCATTCCAGCCTCTAAATGGCGCTCTGTCCCTTTGGTGGCTTGCCCTGTGCCAATATGGCATATTATGTCCACATGTGGGGTATTTTCGTACTCAGGGGAAACTACCCTACACGTTTTGTGTTCGTTTTCTTTTTTAACCCCTTGTGGAAATGGAAAAAAATCAAGGCTAGACCAACATTTAGTGTAATTTTTTTTTTATTTTTACTCTAAATCATTGATCTTGTCTTGATTTTTTCATTTTCACAAGGGGTTAAAAGATAAAAAAAAACACAATGTGTAGAGCAATTTCCCCTGAGTACGGAAATACCCCACATGTGGACATAAAGCGCCATGCGGGTGCAGGGTAAGCCTCCAAAGGGAAGGTGCGCCATTTGGTTTTTGAAGGCTGGATTTGGATGGAATGGATTTCGAGGGGCCATGTTGCATTCAAAAGGCCCCTGTGTTGCCAAGACAGTTAAACCCCCCACAAGTGACCCTATTATGGAAACTACACCCCTCAAGGAATGCAACAAGGGGTGTAGTCAGCATATGGACCCCACTGGTGACGGGCACAAATGTGGAACAATGTGGCGTGAAAATGAAATATTAAATTTTTTACACTATAATGTTGGTCTAGCCTTGAATTTATCATTTTCACAAGGGGTTAAAAGAGAAAAAAAAACACAAAATGTGTAGAGCAATTTCCCCCCGAGTCTGTTAATACCCCACATGTGGACATAAAGCGCCATGTGGGTGCAGGGCAAGCCTCTGAAGGGAAGGAGCGCCATTTGGATTTTAGAGGTTGGATTTGGCTAGAATGGATGATGAACGCCATGTCGCATTTACAGAGCCCTTGTGCAGCCAAAACACTGTAAACCCCCCACAAGTGACCCCATTCTTGAAACTAAACCCCTCAAGGAATCTAACAAGGGGTGCAGTGAGGATATGGACCCCTGGATGACGGGCACATTTGTGCCATGAAAGTGAAAAAATGAAAATTTTCACTTTCACGTCACATTTTTCCACATTTGTGCTCACTGCACCCCTTGTTAGATTCCTTGAGGGGTGTAGTTTCCAGAATGGGGTCATTTGTGGGGGGTTTCCAGTGTCTTGGCAGCACGAGGGCTCTGTAAATGCGACATGGCCCTTGAAATCCATTCCAGTGAAATCCAGCTTCCAAAAGCCAATTGGCGCTGCTTCCCTTTGGAGGCTCGTCCTGCGCCCGCTTGGCACTTTATGTCCACATGTGGGGTATTTCCGTACTCGGGAGAAACTGCGCTACATGTTTTGTGTTTTTTTTTTCCTTTTATCCCTTTGTGAAAATGAAAAATTGAAGTCTAGAACAACGTTTTAGTGTAAAAAATACTTTAGTCTTTTTTCAAGCCATATTGTTTGGAAAATCTGTGAAGCACCTGTGGGGTCCAGATGCTCACCGCACCCCTTGTTACATTCCTTGAGGGGTGTAGTTTTCTAAATGGTGTCCCTTTAGGGGTGTTTTTTAGGTTTTGGCACCCCAGAGCCTCTGCCAACCTGAAGTGGTACAGTCAAAAATGACCAAAAATAACGGAGCCATTGAAATGCACTAGGCGCTCCCTTATATCTGAGGCTTGTGGTTGCGTCAAATAGCGCAATAGGGCCACATATGGGGTATTTCTATAAACTGCAGAAACGGGGCAATCAATATTGGGGTGCATTTCTCTGGTAATAGGTTTATAATTATGAAAAATATTGGATTACAATAAAATCTCTGCACAGAAAATTAAAATTTTCAAATTTCTTACACACTTAGCTTTTATTTCTGTGACTCCCCTAAAGGGTTAAAAAACTTTCTGGATGTGCTTTTGCAGAGTTTAGGGGGTGCAGTTTCTGAAATGGGGTGCTTCGTGGGGCTTTCTAACACACAGTCCCCTCAAATACACTTTAAACCTGAACAGTTCCCTAAAAATATCTGATTTTGAAATTTTACTGAAAATTTGGAAATTTGCTGCTAATGTTTTAAGCTTCCTATTGTCTAAAAAAAATGAAATATAGTTTAATAAATGCCGCCAACATAAAGTAGACATGTTGCTAATGCTATTTAATATATAATTTATGTGGCATAACCATTTTCTGTATAAGCAGAAAAGTTTTAAAGTTGGAAAAATGCATTTTTTCACAATTTTACACGCTATTTTGGTTTTTTTCATAAAGATTCGTTATAAGTATCGACTCCAATTTACAAGAAATGTGAAGTACAATATGTCACGAGAAAACAATCTCAGAATCAGCCGGATAGGTAAAAGCATCCCGAAGTTATTAATGAATAAAGTGACACTGGTCAAATTCATAAAATTTGCTCCGGTCCTTAAGGTCATTTCAGGCCCGGTCCTTAAGGGGTTAATATACAATATTTTTTTTTTATATAGCTAAAGGGTAGGGAACGTTTAACATTTTTCTGACATGTTACAGGGACATTGCTGAAATCTAAGTGCTATGCTCCTTTGTTTTTGTGAGCAGAGTTAGTAATGTAAGGATTCATTTACTATCTAAAAATTATAAACTCAAATGATAACTATCATTCTGTGCGGGTCAATCAATATTTTCAGAAAGTATTTACTTTGCAAATCAAATCTGCAAGACAAACATTTTTTGCAATCATTTTATTGCCTAAAAGAGGTAAGGGGTACTCCACTTAAGAAACCCACTTAATCCTGTTGAATTCCTACCAATAATCTAAGCTTGCTTATAATAGGTTTCTATTACATGAACTGGGCCATTTGTCTGCAGCACATCCTGACTCACACTCTGAAGCTGCTGAAAATCCTCACTTCCTTGTCTCCAATCCTCTGTCCTCCCCCTCCCTTCTGAGACCAAAGTCACATGATCCGTCTCCTCTGCTGCCAGTCAAGCTGTAACACCTCAACTGTAACCCCGCCCACCACTGGCCAAACCAATCAGTGGTTATCTGGTCAAGGATAGGGGAAACAACAAAACAGTAACAGCTTCCTGAGCAGTAAAGGAAAAAGGAAATACAGTTGCTTAATAGAGATGAGTGAATACGATTTTATCGACATGGTATTCGATCGAATATTGCGGTATTCAAAAGATTCAAATTCAATCGAGTAGTGTGACGAATACACGGAAAACATTCGAAAGCCCTCCCATCGCACTTTGCCCTTTTTTTAATCCAATCACCATGCAGGGAGGCCGTGAGGGACCTTGGGAGTACGCACGCAGCGCGAAAACTGCGTCTATCTTCATTGGATGGCTGAACCACATGACCTTGAATATTTAATAATTGACTTCTGCCTCTCGACCCCAGATGAGCTTTCAACCTAGACAGGGAGAGATCTTCAAGCAGGGAAAGATATGTTTTAGTAGCATTTTGGTTAGGCAGGATTACTACTGAACCCCAAAGTCCTTTTCAGGTCTAAGATCCAGCAAAAAAAGTTATCTCTGAATCCAAAGCACTTCTCAGTGCTAAGAAATAGATAATATAACAAGCAGCAGCAGCTGTATTCATTCCAGTACCCTGTGTGTACAAGTGACTTATAGTGACCCTGGTTTAGCCAACTAAGGGCAAGTAAACGTTATACATATTGTGCCAGTTGCCCAGTAAAAGGCAAGTGATACCTATTGTGCCAGTTGCCCAGTAAAAGGCAAGTCATACCTATTGTGCCAGTTGCCCAATAAGAGGAACGTGATACCTATAGTGCCAGTTGCCTAATCTCTGCTCTGCTGCGGCCTAGTGTTCGTACAGCGTGATGCGTGATACTCATGAATAATGTGACAGTCTACGGACGCACATTGGAATCTTCTATTTAACGCTGCACATGAAATACGAAGGAAATGTGTGAACATTGCCGTAAACATTCGTAAAGCATTCTCAAATATTTTTCCCTCACAACTGCGGACAGTGGCATTATACTGCGATTTTGGGGTGTTGGGTGCACCCAGGCATGCTCCCCCTGATGTCACAGTGTCATTCTTGAGGTGTTGGCATCGTTTAGGGTGGTTTCATGGGGGACTTGGTGACCTCCAAGTTGTCGAATTTAGATTTCCAAGTGCCTCAATTTTTTTCCCCATAGACTATAATAAGATTGAATATTCATTCGAATTGTCGAATATAGGTGCCTATTCAATTCAAATTCTCGAAAGTCGAATATTTCACTACTTAGAACAGTCTCTAGCAAACTAGAATTTATACCATTTTCCCATAGGTTAAGGCTGGGTTCACACTATGTATATTTGAGGCTGTATTTGGTCCTCATGTCAGGTCCTCATAGCAACCAAAACCAGGAGTGGATTGAAAACACAGAAAGGCTCTGTTCACATAATGTTGTAATTGAGTGGATGGCCGCCATATAACAGTAAATAACGGCTATTATTTCAATACAACAGCCGTTGTTTTAAAATAACAGCCCATATTTGCCATTAAATGACGGCCATCCACTCAATTACAACATTATGTGAACATCCTTTCTGTGTTTTCAATCCACTCCTTGTTTTGGTTGCTATACAGCCTCAAACATACAGCCTCAAATATACTTAGTGTGAACATAGCCTAAAAATGTAACTTTTAATGTTTCGGATCTAAAATAATATTCCCCGTGATTATATACAACAGTGAGTGAATTTAAAATTTGTCTTGTGATACTTTGATTCCGCCAGGAGTCTGTCAAGTGCGGTGCCGTGCTGGTGTGCACATCAAAGGCTACCGTCACCCAGCAGGCCCTTTGAAAAAGTCAGCGTTAGCTGACGAAACATGTCAGTATGGCTGGGCTCATTTTAGACTTTGTCTTTGTGATTGGTATCTTGCGGTCTGACAGAGTGCAGTTAGAATTAGTGAGCTTATACAAAATCGCTCTGTAGCTGTGAGGATAGTGAGGGCTTTTATAGCCACCATCTGTCAGCACTGCGTTTTTCTTTTTGTATCAGACAAACAGTTACCCCATTCACCACAGAGGGTGAAGTGTATTGGGGTGTTTTGTGCTTATCCCCAAATACATAGCAAACTCAAAAAGTTTCTTTGACCCTCTGGGTGATTTGCACTACATGTGCAAAAATTCCGTACTTGGGCTGCTGGGTGACGGTAGCCTTTGATGTGCACACCAGCACGGCACCACACTTGACAGACCCCTGGCGGAATAAAGGTACCACAAGACAAATTTTAAATTCACTCACTGTTGTATATAATCACGGGGATAACACTATACCTCCCATATGGTAGGGGTCATGGTAATTGAATATTTCACTACTCGCTCATCTCTATTGCTTAATATATATCTCTCTCTAATCTATGTTGATAGATAGATAGATAGATAGATAGATAGATAGATAGATAGATAGATAGATAGATTAATTCAAATATGCGGCAGCTGCCGCATATTTGAATTTATATTGGAGTACACCTGGATCGGGGTACGCGGTGTGCACCCACCTGCATATTATTTTACTACGAGTGCTGCGGCTTTTTTGCTATTATCTAGATAGATAGATAGATAGATATTTTGTTTACAGTGTAAAGCAGAAGCAGTTACTAGAATATGCAATGGGCAGAAGCAGATAGTACTATCTACAATGGGCAGATACTACAAGATGAGGCAGATACTTGACAGTTGGTGAAGTTCAATGCATGTTAGGAAATCTAGTTTCCCGGCCGTCGCCATTTTGGATACCGACGGGCTTTTAGGAAAACTTGTAACTCAGGAACAGCGGCGGCTAAAAAGACGGGAGGGGCTCAAAATATTTAGGGGGACTTAGTGAGTAAGACCAGCTAGGTTTAATTTTTTTAGGTTTCTTTGGTGCTACAATTAAAATTTTTAGAGAATTTTTGAGTTTTTTTTTTACTGTAAAACTTTTTATAAAAAAAGTAGAAATCCTGAATTATTCTATTTTAATTGAATGTTTACAATAGGCTGTTGTTATTTGTTGTGCCTACCAGGGACAGCGGCCCTCTCATTAGCAACACAGACAGGATTGCCTTAAAATGGACTGCCATGTATGTATTGCACAGCAGAAGTAAAATACCGCATCATCCCACAATTGACAAAATGCAATAAACACAATTCACTTTATCCTCCTCCTTGCAGTTTGAATATTTGCACACATCATACAATATTCCTACCAAAAAAAACGACTAATAGAAAACCAAACCAACAAAAAACCAAAACCACTGATGACATTCGCTAAGCTATTGCTCTGCGTATTCATAGACTTGAGGCCAATTCTGTGTCACTAAAGATCAATGGAAGAATTTCAGAAATTTTTTGAACAAATATGCCACATGTTAATGTAGCCTTTGAGAGCATTTTAAAGGTCATAAAAGAAACAAAAGGGTTGTGTGGAATATTTGCTTTATGTGTCATTCTCTGTATAGAATGAATATAAGGTATATCTGTCCCTGACTCCTGTATGTCAGAGATTATGCAATAATTGCACTATTCATCACAGAAACCATAGTTATAATTACATTCAGCCCATGTAACAACCTCCTCATGTCTAGCCTTCTGCTTCTCACAATTTTATAAAATTCTTTGTATATCATGTAGAGCAAATGGGAACTCTCATTTCAAAAGTCTGAAGCCAAAGCTTCTGTTTCAGCAGATTCATACATGAAGCACAGCGTGGCTCTAGTGATAACAGTTTTGTAAATATTTGCTGGTGGACTGAATATTTTAACACAATGAATCACAGGGGATATGTTCATTTCTATTTTAGCCATGTTTCCTTCACAGCAAAGGGAAAATGTGTGCTAAATAAAACAGATCCAAGTCTTATGGAGTAACAGAACATGGTCTCCAACGTGGAGAATCTCACCATAAACTTCTTATTTTAATCCGTTTTTTTTTTCTCTCTCCCTATAGAACAGACGGAATTTTGTGAAATAACAAGATTGTACTTGTTAAACTTACCCTGACTTATCTACAGCTCAAGTGTCATTACAGAATAGGGATTCTCACTATGACAATAATTTAATGAAAGTGTAGAAGAGAAATCCATAATCGTTCTAAAGTCAGACAAGGAAAAACATGCAGGGGTAAAACAGATCTGAAATAAGTAATGAACATTCCATTACTGTGCTCTAGAACATCCTTAATTGGCAACGGATTGTACTTCAAAGGTAATGTCTGCACTTTAGCTGTGATCTGACAGCCCTATAATTTGCAATTGCAGGCGCCACTCGGCGATTTCAGATGCACATTTTGCTTATAGAAAGACCTCTAAGAGTAATATGAGATGGAATAGATGATTGATTGTGTTTTACCTCTTTCTTATAGCTGCCATTTCAATGTTCATCAGAATGTGTTAACTTTTAATGAGCCTCTTATTTTTAAGCTATAGCTGTAGTCAAGCATTATGCCATCGTCACAGTAAATTTACTTCATTGGATTTAAAAGTGAATGACATTTTTTTGACAAATGGTTTATATCTGCAGCACAGACTGGTTCAGATCCGTGAATTTACTTCATCGAGTGATATAAAACAACTGATAGAGCAGGTCATCTGAATGAGTTACCGCTGTCTCTCCAACAATGTCAGTGTGGCACATTTTCTGTCTAGGTGTACAGATGCCTGATGGACAATAAGCAAAGCAAATATCAATGTTTCTAAATGTCAATATATTGGCAATTTATATTTAATCTGATAACTGGTGTGGTCATTGTGTGTGGGCTTTAATAGAAGGCACAAAGCAGGTTCCAAAATAGATTTAGTAAACTAAAATAGGCCTAAAATAAGTAGCACATACACACTAGGCCTACTCAAAATCCTCCAATTAGAACATGTAATCTGTGAATCAGCGATAACAATAAGCACTGCGAAGGGGAGAAACAGAAACAATAGCAAAGCAAATAACTACCCTATCTCTGGAGTATAAGAGAGAAACCTATTGGAAGGTATATAAATCAGAATAGAGAGAAAATAAAAAAAATTACTCACATTGACTTACAGCTCTAACTTTATTGCTGGAATAACTTATGCCAGGTTTACACGTATCTAGAGATTTCCTCCGGTGCAGTAAAAAATGCAACTTTGAACTGATCCAATTGTTTTCAATGGGAAAGTTTGAAACAATAGTTAATAGTGCTGCTGGGCCGCCAGAAAGGCCGTACATTCCGAATAGAACCTGATTTTACCTGTGAGTCACTGGGTATAACTGTACTTTGATCAATTATATGATTTGCACAGAAAACATTACTGAACGGTCAGAGTATGGATTTTGTTTACTGGTAGTGGTCTTCATTCCAGTTACTATCTAATGGTGAAATGTGATCTTGATATGGAAGCGTTATGTAAGAGGTTAGTTACTTTATGGTAAAGTTTTTGAATGTACAGCATTAGTAAATGTATGTACTGCACTTACTGACAATAGCTTGATATCAGGCAGACTGTACTGTCTCGGTCTGTATTCTTAATGGTGATTCTGTGCATAAAATGGGCAAAAATGGGCCTCTACTTACCATGTACATGCCTATGGAGGACACTGAGGTAGAGGCATGGTCACATGCTCCTCCATACATGGCCATCTTATGGCAACATTCAGCATACAGAGCAGGGCAACACAGCCTGGAGGAAGGGACAATAATTTTAGCTCTATAGGGTACACAGGGAGCTGCAGTCAGTAAGTTCATTAAATACACTTATTACTAATACTGTACTCTGGACAATTTTACTATAAAATGACCAACCCATTTATGTTACCAGTATGATGGTATTATTAAAGAGGTTATCCAGGACTGAAAAAAAAATAGCAGAAAAATAATCCTCAGGTTATGTGTGGCATTACAGAGAGAGATCTGGCACTCACCAACATTCATGGATGTTTATTTACTCATTCAGTGGAGCATAAATGCCATAGATAGATGAAGGCCGGTTTCAGCTAACAAGTCTTCATCAGCTCATGGAGACTTGTAGGCCGAAATGCGTCCTCCATGCATCCATCGAATTTATGCTTCACTGAATGAGTAAATAAACATCCATGAATGTTGGTGAGTGCCAGGTCTCTCTCTCTATACTATTATTTGAACTTCTCTACCTCTTCTACCACAGTTCCACAGAGTGTTGTCCTTCTCCTACACATGTGTGGTATTATAACTGATTTTATTTTTTAAACCCTTGCCCCCTTATGAAAATTCTGTATATGCCTGAGGACCAGTATATAATTCCTGCTGCCCAAAGTGTCACCTCAGCTATATCTTATATAGTGAAAATTGGCAGTCTAGCTTAGTGAGAAATGGTTAGTTTATCTCATAAATGAAAAAATCTTAAAAGTCTGTAATGTCGGCATTTTAAGGGCACTCTTCCTTCTAACAGTTTTAAGGGGCCTTTACTGCTTTGAACAATCTTTTTCTAAAAGAAGGGTCCTCTGGAAAAAAGCAGGTTACAGCATTCAGCTGTTATCTGCAGAGAAATGATCAATTTCCCTGAAGCACTAGTGCACAGAAAAATCAATATCCTGTCCACGTAAAACATTGATCTAACCACTTGCTTCTCTGGTTAATAGATAAAGGTCCTGAAATTGTGGCGTCTCTATATAGAGTTAAAATTATTTAATAGGGTATTCTAAAATGGGTTTTGTACCCCAGACTACCCCTTAAAGGTTATTGATTCCTAGTTCTTGAACGTTTATGTGACAATTAGTCTAAACTGTTTGTAAGTAAATTGGGAAATCTGTGTTTATAGGCTCCTAAGTCATTAATGGAAGCAACAATGTTAGATCTGTAAAAGCTGTTACCAAGGCACATGGGGAAATGTGAAAAACGTACATGAAAACATGGCCAGAAAGCAAGAACACTTTAACAATAGAAACATATTTTGCAGTTGCTATGTCTGTAATAAAGAATAAAGAAAAAAAATCATAGCAAGTATAGAGATGCATAACTATCGAAGCATACTAAATATGTAAAATATCCGACCACGTTTTGTAAGGTTTCAGAAGCACTTTGCAGTTCTGGATTGTTTGAAAACCTACTGAAAAGCTCTGTGGAAGAAATTACTGAAGTAGTGTATCATGCTGTTATTCTGAACATTTCCTTCCCATCAGAGCTGACAAATAAGTAAACACTGTGTACTTACACATTATATATAGCACTAAAGTACAGGTTCTAGATAATATAACTTAGTTGCCACTTAAACACAGACTTTAGTACTTACTGTGACTTCCTGTGTTGCTGTCAGAACAACTTGCATCTTCTGTGCTACTGCTGATACTCTGGCCCTTGTTCACATGCTATCATTACGCAGGAACTGCAGATTTCATGAA
Organism: Dendropsophus ebraccatus; assembly: GCF_027789765.1. Taxonomy (NCBI): domain Eukaryota; kingdom Metazoa; phylum Chordata; class Amphibia; order Anura; family Hylidae; genus Dendropsophus; species Dendropsophus ebraccatus. The sequence goes on from NC_091463.1 coordinate 53,944,159, forward strand.
TGTACATTTGTGCAGAAAAGCTTTCCCTGCAGCACATGACTACAACATAGTCTAAATCTGCTGTACCTATGCAGCCTCCCTTACTCCAGAAGTTGGTTATAATGGCCAACCCAATCCAGCTTATACTGTACTTTATATGTGAACACTTGGTAACACTTTATGATCTCCAACTTTGCCTTTAACCATAAGACACCTGACCTAAGAGCATGACCTTCTGAGGCTTGACCCTCCCGGGGGACCTTACCTGCAGGAGCTCACCAAAACCAGCCAGGGAGAGTTTTTGTGCCTCCCCTAAGGAATTTCCCTATATTTCAGTTTTTTTCTAAAACAATTGCCCCCTTGTTCCCCTCCAATTTCTGCCACTGCAACAGAACCACTTGAAGTGTCCCAGAACAGGTGGGCCACTATGTTTCTATTCCACCTGTTGCGAGGTACTTATGTCAGGTGTCACTTTCTTGTATGAAAGCTGCTGTTTTGCACCTTCACCACTAGGTGTCCCAATCGATCATACTATTCCTGCACAACTGAAGGATTGTAAAAGGTTGACTGTGTATACTGTTATATATCAGTAGCTTGGGTACCTCACACTACACCACCTATCAGACACTGACACCTATTCCTTCTAGCACGTTCCCCTACAATAGGAGATTATTCCTAGTCACCCCTATATAGTTATTTTAGTTCCGGTTTGGAGGGTCTTTTTCCTGGTCTTCTTTAGTGGATGGCAGAGAGAGAGACAGACAAAGAGATAGTGTTCATGCTGAAGCATATATCCGGGCCTGGCCTGGGGAGTCCAGGGCCCTTGACAGGGACAAGAGATTGCTAATTCTTATCACAGACTTTCTGATAAGTATGCAGTGCTAAACCCACAGGTGAGTAAACCTTGTCTACCCCTGGGGTAACATCTTTCTGAACCTAGTCAGGACAATCCAAGCTAGGGGTTTGTCTGCAGTGGAGCAAAGCAAGCAAGCCTACAAACTACATTAATTCCTGCCTAACCTTCTTAGGGAACCTTGAGAGGTTAGACTCGTACTACCAGATCTTCTGGCAGAAAGGGGTATATCTCTGTTCTAAACCATGAGTACAATAGTCTTCAAGCAAGTCACTAACTTACAGCATAAGTTTCCCCTGCAGAGTTCTGCACCTATTAGACAAAGCCCTGCCACAACAGCCCATTAGCTCTATTCTACACAAGTAACACTTACAGATATCTGAAACACTCAAGTTACCTACTCAGTGTTGTGATTACTTATCAGGGGGTTGCATCAGAGGGCCTTGTGGCCTGCTTCTGCAATTCACTGGGCCCCCTGAGCTGTTATTGTGTGCAGCATCAGGTGCCTGAGCAGGCCTCCCGGGGTCTGTAAATGTCCCTTTAACTGAAAGCACTCCTGACAAGCACTTGTAATTAAGACTACACTTGACCGCTTAGCTGTCGGTCAGGTCGGTCAATAAACTGTGTGCTATGGGGCCCAGCCAATTCTAATTATGTCCCTGTTACTTATTGCAACATATAAGTTGTATTGCACTGAAGTTTTTTTTAAGTAAACCATTCCTGTTTAAGTGCTGCACTCTGAGGTCATTTTGCACCTGCACCTGCACTTACACACCTGGTTCTACCTTTACAAAGCCAGTGTTAGTATACCAAGGGTTGGGCATACCACTCTGGGCCACCATGACAAGTGTCTAGTCAGTAGACCCCAACACCAAGCCCACTGCTATCAACACCTGGCAACCCCAGGTTACTGCACACTTTCCCCTCTAGCTATGTCCACCATGACAAAAAGGTGGGTAGGTAAGTTAACATTTATTATGTTAAATTGTTTTCCCTTAGTCCTATTGGCATCACAATAGCTGGGGTGTTCTCACCCCTGTGGGTCATTAGGACGAGTGGAATTTTAATGAATAAACAAACTTGTAGCTCCTCCCACCTCCATATATAAGGCCCCTCTACCTTAGCCTCCTTAGTTTATTAACAAGTAACTTAGCTTCAAGGGAGGGACTCTTGTGATGCCAATAGGACTAAGGGAAAACTATTTAACATAATAAATGTTAACTTCCCTGTCGTCCTATTGGCCTCACAATAGCTGGGGAATTAGCAAGTATACAAATTCCTTAGGGTGGAAAATCAGAGACAGAATTTAATACTGATTTTGCAAAACAGTAGAAGCCGATAACAAAGTGTCAATCCTGTAGTGTTTCAAAAACGTAATGGGGGTAGACCATGTAGCAGCCATGCAGATATTTTCAATAGAAATAGAATTCCTTTCAGCCCAGGAAGTGGAGACCGATCTGGTGGAATGTGCCTTCAAAAATTCAGGAATTGGAGTTTCTGCCATGGTATAGCAGACCCTGATACAGTCACATATCCATCTCGAGATGGAGGGTTTAGAAGCCTTCTTACCTCTGTAACTTCCCTGAAAGAGAACTAGAAGATTTTAATTCTTTCGGAACTGTTTGGTCCTATCCAGGTAGATCTTGAGACATCTTACCAAATTCAGGGAAGAATAGTCCATGCCATCCTCATTCGGTGTAGGAGTATAAGCTGGAAGAGATATAGATTGGTTAAGATTGGCAAAGGATGGAACCTTAGGCCTGAAAGAGGGTAATAGTTTGAGAATACCCTTGTCATTCAAAAAAAGAACATAAGGCTCTTTGGAACCCAAAGCCTGGAGTTCCCCTACACGCTTTGCTGAAGAGATGGCTAAAAGAAAGCAAGTCTTTAAGGTTAGAAACTTCAGGTCAACCTCCTGGAGAGGTTCAAAGGGCGCTGAACAAAGGCGCTTTAGCACCAACACCAGGTCCCAGGCTGAAGCCAGTCTTACCGTAGGCGGACGTAGTCTGTCGCTGCTTTGCAGAAATCCCTTATTTCTTGAATCTGTAAAAGTTTTTTATTCAGAAAAACTGACATGGCTGCTACCTGTACCCTCAAAGAGTTAGGTCTTAAACCCCTATCAAATCCGTCTTGCAGGAAGTCAAGGATCTGTGACACTGTTGGATTCTTGGCATCGACACGTCTGGATACTGCCCAAGTCTGGAAGATCCTCTGTATCCTGGAATATGATTTATTGGTCGCCTCACTCCTAGAGTGAGAAAGCGTCACCAAAACCCTGTCTGAGAGACCCTCGGTTCTCAATAGGGACCTACTAGAAGCCATGCCGTCAGATTGAAGGATTTCAGGCTGTTGCAATGTAGAGATCCCTGGGTCAGGAGGTCTGGTCTCAATGGAAGTCTCCAGTAGTTCCCTCTGCTCATCTCCTGAAGAAGAGGAAACCAAGATCTCTTGAGCCAGAATGGAATGATTGCTATCACAGCAGCCTGATCCTGTCTGATCTTCAACAATACGCGCGGTATCATTGAGACTGGTGGAAAGATGTAGGCTAGGTCGTAATCCCAAGGAATGGTCATGGCATCTATGATAACTGGGTTGTCCGAGGGATAGAGGGAGCAGAAGTTCTAAAGTTTTGAATTGAGTCTTGTTGCCATCAAGTCTATCTAGGGCCGTTCGAACTTCTTCATAATCTGAAAGAATATGTCCTGATTGAGACTCCATTCTCCTGGCACCGTTAGACCTCGGCTGAGGCGATCTGCAAGCACATTCTGCTCCCCCTTTATATGGGATGCGGATAACCTGGTTATCCTCCTTTCCGTCCAGTTGAAGATCCTTCCTACTTCCTGCAGAAGAGAATGGGATCTCGTACCTCCTTGTTTGTTGATGTAACAAACTGAAGCCATATTGTCTGTCCGAATACGTACCGCCTTCTGAAGAATCTGTGTTTCGAAGTGTCTGAGAGCATAGAATATCGCCTTCAGTTCTTTGGTATTGGATGAGAGTTCCATCTCCCTGCTGTTCCAGACTCCCCATACCTGTTGGTCCTGCAGATGGGCTCCCCAACCGGTACCTGAGGCATCTGTGGTAATTATGGTCCAACAAGGCTCCTGTAGACTTCTCCCATCCTTCAGGTCCTTCCACCACGTCAGGGACTGTCTGCTCTGTGAAGACAATATTACCTTCGTATCCAGAGTTGCAAGATCTCTGTCCCACGCTCTGAGGACTTCCATCTGAAGAGCTCGAATATGCCACAAGGCCCAGGGAACCGCATCTGCAGAAGAAGTTAGGAGACCTAAAAATCTCATGAGAGTCCTGAGAGATACCTTTCTTGGAACTGATAGGAAGGCGCATCCCTGAAGGATTCTTAGTCTTCTCTGGGGAGATAGGAATAATTTCATTAGAAGGGTATCTATACGAAATCCCAGAAAAATCTTTGATGTAGTTGGAAGAAGATCTGATTTGTCCTGATTCACAATCCAACCCAGATCCTGGAGAAAGTGCAGCATCAGACGGACTTGGGCATTCAAGAGGTCTGCGATCGCGGCTATGATTAACCAGTTGTCTAGGTAAGGGATGACTCGCATCCCCTGAAGTCTGAGTTCCGCCACCACCGAGGATACTACCTTGGTGAAAACAAAAGGAGCTGTGGTTATGCCGAACGGGAGTACCTTGAATTGTAGGTGTGTCAGTTGGCCATCTAGGTACACCGCTATCCTCAGGTATTTTCGGAACTGTAGGTGAATGGGCACGTGAAAGTATGCGTCCTGTAGGTCTAGAGATGCAAGGAAATCCCCCTGTGAGAGAATGAAAGGAACAGATCTTATTGTCTCCATTCTGAACTTCTTTTTTATTATAAAGGGATTTAGATACCTTAAGTCGATAATGACTCTCCACTTTCCAGAAGGCTTTGGAACCCAAAAAATTGGAGAATATATCCCTTGTTCTCTCTGAGACTGGGGAACCTCCTCTAAAGCTGCTTTGGCTATTAGGGTTCTTATCTCCTTTTCTAGAATCTCCCTTTTTGGAGATGGAGGGGGGCTTGAAACTAAAAATCTCTCCGGAGGAAGAGGCTCCAGAGGAAGGGAGTAACCCTCCCGAATAATTTCGAGAACTCAAGGATCCTTTATCTTGGATTCCCAGGTCTCCACAAAAAACTTAAACGACCCCTTTACCGGAAGCTGGAGATAGTCAGAAGTCTGGTTTCTTATTTCCTCCTTTAGACTGCTGTCTGGAGGAACCCTTCTTGTTGGCATAACCACCTCTACCTCTTGAGGAGTAACAAAATTGGCGCACCCGCTGAGGGGTTCTCTCCCTGCGGAACTGACGACGACCTCCTCTCTGATTATGGGGGAGACTCTTCCCCTTTTTATCCGAGAGGTCCAACATCAGTTGATCTAATTCTGTCCCAAAGAGTCTTCCTGGGGTATATTCCAGGTTACAAAGGTAATACTTGGAATGACAGTCGCCAGACCAAGGTCTTATCCACAGAGCTCTATGAGTTGCTGTGGCAAGAGACATGGACCTAGCGGCCAGCCTAACCTGCTGAGAGGCGGCATCGCATAGAAAATCTATACCTAGTTTAACCTTTTTAAATGAAGATAGAATCTTGTCTCTTCCCACCCCTGACTCAATGTCTTCCTGTACCTTCATCAGCCATTTTCTTAAAGCTTTTGCAGTCTCAAAAGCTGAAATAGATACAGCACCCTGAGCTGATGCTGCCGAATAAGCTCTCTTAAGGGAGACCTCCATGCGCCTGTCTATAGGATCTTTTAGACTAGATCCATCTTCAGCAGGGACCATAGTACGCTTGGATATTTTAGCTATGGCAACATCTACCTTGGGAGGGGCCAGACAATCTCTAGCCTTCTCATCTACCAGAGGAAACATTGATTTAAATCTATGGCTGAGGACCAGGGCCTTTTCAGGCTTAGCCCATTCATTTTTTAACATAAACATAGCAGTTTCATCAACATCAAATGCTCTTTTGGATGTAGACGGTCTGTCCTCATCATCAAACTCAGGTTCATTCTGAATTATGACCACTTTGATAAACTTCTGAACCTTCTCCACAGGGAAATAGGTTCTAATTGTTTCAATGTCCTCATCATCATCGTCAGAAGAGGAACCGATTTCATCAAGGACCTTATATTCACACCCGGATGGTGACACACACGTGGGCCGATCATCTCTTCTGGGCCTCTTAGAGGATTTCTGGATGGAATCCTTAAGCTCGGACATTGAATCCTGGATGCCAGTGAGAGACTGTTTCACCCATACGAACTATGGGAACAGAACAGGGTAAGGTTGGAAAACTTAGTAACCAAAGGAGTCAGGAGGGGTTAAACCTTACCACATCGTGGATGGTAGGTTCATCTTTAGAGACTGTCATGCGGCATTCCTGACACTTTAGATATTCCCATCCCTCTGGGAGGCTCCTTTCACAGTCAGCGCAGGAGAAATGTTTTCTTTTACCAACCACCTTTTGGGCTTCAGAAGTCCTGATGTCTGAACCTTCCTTAGAAGACATCTGATAACAACACATTAAAATGAGTAACAAGGAGAAAGAAAAAAAGATTTTTAAGCCAGCGGCTCACACTTACATTAGTCAGCAGAGAAATACACTGAGCACTGTAGCACAGGGAAGAGCTTGTCACACTCCAGAGAGAGGGATCCAGCAGACTGGTGCGGCTGTGAGCACCTGGGGGGTTTAAATACTAGTGTTTGGCTCCAAAACCGCCCATTCCCGCCCCCTACCCGCCAATTTAGGGCAGGATAACTACCTGACAACAGGTGCCTTGTGTTCAGACCTCACATCAGCGACCCTCAGGGGGAGGAGCCCAAACGCCACCTATACTGGAGGAGAAGGGAAAGACAAAGAATAGCGCTACTCTAGCGCTCCGAAACCGGAAGTGCGACACGACGTACGCATGTCACATCCGGTCTGCGGGGCCCTAGGCCACACAAAAATGGCGGCGCCCATAAACAGGGACACAACTCGAAAAACAACAGCGGCCTGGACACCAAAAGATGCCATACCACTGTAATCTGTCCAGAGGACAGAACGCTCCACCGGAGCTTGTGCCGGCCCCGACAGAGTCCAGGACCGGCGATCCACCCGTCCCTAACCCAAGGGACGAAAATAAAGAACTAAGGAGGCTAAGGTAGAGGGGCCTTATATACGGAGGTGGGAGGAGCTACAAGTTTGTTTATTCATTAAAATTCCACTCGTCCTAATGACCCACAGGGGTGAGAACACCCCAGCTATTGTGATGCCAATAGGACGACAGGGAACTCTTGTTAGCTTCTTCCTTCAAACCCAGCACGTACTACTACACATGCTCCTCCTTCTACATTATCCCTAATTAAAGGGGTTTTCTGAATAAAAACAGATTGATAAGCTATCCGCAGGTGAGGTGCTGACACCCAACAACTCTACTGATCAGAAGCAGTTGTCTCTATTCTGTGTAAAGGTGGGCTGTTGTGGGGCTTTGTCTAATAGGTGCAGAACTCTGCGGGGGAAACTTATACTGTAAGTTATTGACTTGCTGGAAGTTAGTGACTTGCTTGAAGACTATTGTACTCATGGTCAGGGGCGTAGCTAGGATTTATGGGGCCCCGTAGCAAAAAACTGTACAGGGCCCCATGAATCCTGTACGCCCCCCCCCCCCCACACACACACAGGCACCATTAACATATATACAGATACACCACTGACATACACACATATATATGCTGTAATGTAATTACACTAGTGCTGATGTATACACCATGAGTATACTGTACACAGGGAAATCATCTCAGTGTAATAAGAAATACTCAACCAGAAATAAAAGAAAATGCAGCAGATATTAGTGGTGGGTTCTTTTATTAGAGCCCAGCATTAATAGAAGCTGCTGCAGAACATCTTTGGGAGCAAACCTGTCAATCACTTGAGACACTACTGACATACACAAACACACACATATACACCAGTGTTACAGACATTGCTGACATACACACACATATAGCCACAGATACATACACACACTGACATATACATATATACACAGATACATATATACACACACTGACATATACATATACCCACAGATACATATATACACACACTGACATATACATGTACCCACAGATACATATATACACTCACTGACACACATACACAGCACTTACAGCTCCCAGGCTTCCCCTCCTCCTCCTGTAGTCCGAGCTGATCTTCACATAGAAGTATTGAGGACCTTTGGGTCATGTGACCCAAAGGTCCTTCATCCCTCTCCTGTGCCGTCTGGCAGGTCCTGCTCCTCTGTTCAGCCTGCTCACCCGGCACTACAGTGAGGGGGATGAACAGTGCAGTGGGGGTCCCTCTTTCTCTCTGGACCGCTGGGGGAGCAGGGTACCTACCATGAAGGCAGAGCAGGCTTCCTCGGGCCCCCTTCCTGCAGGGGCCCCATAGCAGTCGCCTTCCCTGCCTTCATTGTAGCTACGCCACTGCTCATGGTTTAGAACAGAGATATACCCCTTTCTGCCAGAAGATCCCACGGAGTGTCAGGTCTGGTAGTACGAGTCTAACCTCTCTAAGTTCCCTAAGAAGGTTAGGCAGGAATCAGTGTAGTTTGTAGGCTTGCTTGCTTTGCTCCACTGCAGACAAACCCCTAGCTTAGATTGTCCTGACTAGGTTCATAAACTGCAGCTCGGCTACCATTAAGATGAATGGCACATAAGCTTCAGTAACCAGGTCTAGCCACTACATAGTGAACAGAGCTAGTTTAGAGTAGGCACTGAACAGCACCCTGTGTCAGCACCCTGCCAATCAGTGACTGATGACCTATTCTGTGGATAGATATCTGTCGGTTTTGCCCTGGAGACCCCTTTAAGCCTTTCTTAAATTAACCTGTCTTCCCCTCCTCTCATACTGCTGCTGCCATGAGCCCATCCTCTACTATTCTATCCTTTCTGGGGCTTCCCGATCTGGTGACTTTGGAAAACAGTGACGTACATTTAACTTACAGTACGTGTAATGTTTTAAAACCATGTTAAGATGATATGTGCTTTGTGACAGTTGGTCACCATATTGAAAGCAAACATTACATTTAGCTTGTAAAGAGTTTTAACATTAATCAGGTATGCTATGGCATTTTAAAGCCTTATTAAAGGACAACTCCCATGAAAAACTTTTTCCCAGTAATTGAAGCATATTACAAAGTTATATAACTCTGCAATATGCTTCAATCACCTATCTGCCTCCCTTCCTTGTCTTTTCCCCCCTCCACCCCCCACCAGGAAGTGCACTAAACTCACACATACCTAATTACTGTCATCACCAGGCTCTTCTCTTAGCTCCTTCTTGTGACGATGACTCATCAGCAGGAGGGCTGCTCTAGCTCCTGTTACACCAGCTTCTCCCTCCCCTGCCTTGTCAAGTGACTCAGCTTGCTCAGCTCCGATTGGCTGAGCAACTGCAAGCCATCTGAGTCATGTCACTTGCTTATCTTCCCTCGGACTGACTCCCAGCACATAGCCAGCTACAGGACCCCTCCTCCTGCTGCCGAGTGGACTCTTATCCTTCCCTCCTTGACAGACCCCATCTTATCTCCCCTGCTGCCCTGACCTGATTAAGGACAGCCATCCTGCAGATGTCCCTTTGCTATGTACACTACATTGCAAAGTGAAAGTATGTGTGTGCAGCTTCAGTGCAGGGGCTGACAACCTGTGTGATTATACAGCAGCCTGATTGAAGAGAGAGAGAGGGGGTCATGTTTAGTGTATGATGAGAGTTGAAGTGAATGGAGGGGCAGGCAACGTGACAGAAGCCAAAGTGCATCATGGGAAGCTGAAACCAGGAAGTAAGGAAGAAATAAAGACCAAGACACTAGATCAGAGGGTAGGCAAACGGTGGGAAATTCAAACAGTAACAGCTCAGGAGGGACGATAAGTATATAAACTATGTTTCTGATTGTTTGTTTGTTTTTTGTTAGCACGGGAGTTGTCCTTTAACCAAAGCATAAATAATATATCTAACATCTCCTTATTTCTCTCTGCTGTACAATGTTCACTCTTTATCAGCTGTGATTCTAAAAATACAGTGGTACCTTGATTTAAGAGTAACTTAGATTGAGAGCATTTTGCAAGAAAAGCTAACAGTTTAAAAAAAAAATGGAACTTGGTTAAACAGCAATGCTTTAGTTTAAGAGGTCCCTGTACTGGGTGGGAGGGCGAGTGGGGGAGGGGCATGGTCTGCACAGTGGGGTCTACAGCCCTGTACTCCAAATGGGCAGATCCACTTCAGGCTGGGGCTTACATCAGGAGACAGGACTCTCTTTATAGCTCCCTGCAGTCTCTGTCAGTCCTTATATTTCCTATCCTCTCCATCCCTGCTATAATCTGCCTGCACTTACACTCAGTTATACACACTGTTGCTTTAATGTGCCTGCACTTACACTCAGCCATTCACACTGCTGTATATGAAAGTTTCTGTCACTGTCCTCTTGCACAGCTCTGTGATTCTCACTTCTGGATCGGGACATGCTGAACACACCCAGGGTCGTTTCTGCCTTGAGGCAGAGTGAGCCCAGCACCACAGTAGAGCTGACTGGAAGCTGTGTGTGCCCTGTCCCCTCCCATACAGCCTCATCTCCTGAGCACTCCACTGCTGATCTGGGATGTGACATCTGCTAGAGAGGAGACAGACACAGGAGGTTAGTGTGTATGTGTATGTGTGTGTGTGTGTGTGTGTGTGTACAGTATATGTGTGTATACAGTATATATGTGTGTATACAGTATATATATATATATATATATATATATATATATATATGTGTGTGTGTGTGTATACAGTATGTGTGTGTATACAGTGCATATGTGTGTGTATACAGTATATATATGTGTGTATTCAGTATATGTGTGTATATGTGTGTGTATATAGTATATGTGTGTATATGTGTGTGTATACAGTATATGTGTGTGTGTGTGTGTGTGTGTGTGTGAATATATTTCTGTGTGTATATGTGTGTATATATAAATATATATATTTATATTTGAGTGTGTATGTGTGTTTATGTCTAATCTTCCCTGTATGTACAGCCCATGTGCCCTGTATAAGTATGGAGTGTTCTTAGTAGCTGAGCCCGGTCTATGCCCAGGGTTGCCCGCTGCTATGATTTCCCAGGGGGCAATGTTCTAGAATACACTGACGTTGAGACACGTGATGGTGTCTCTGCGATGATTTGGTTGATCTCCCTGAGGTCAACCAGCGTCCTTTTGCATGCACTTACTAGTCATTGCTCCCACTAGCCAGAAACCTACTCCACACTGATGAGGGGCAAAAACCCTGAAACAGCTGTCTGTGGATGGATACCTTTGGCTTGGTTGTTTCTTCCCGGAGGGAAGGTCTGGCTAGTTCACTGACGTCGAGACATGTGATGGTGTCTCTGCAGTGTTCTTTTGCATATTTGATTTCCCAGGGGGCAATGTTCTAGAATACACTGACATTGAGACACGTGATGGTGTCTCTGCGGTGTTTTGGTTGATCTCCCTGAGGTCAACCAGCGTCCTTTTGCCCGCTGCTATCTGTCACCAGTGACTGGTATTCTGTTTTTTTATTAGCGCCCCACAGCCTGTACACATAGTCACCTTGCTGGGGAAGCAATAGAAAATCCCTAGATGCCATAGTTATAGCCGCACACTGTAATAATACCTTAGTATACACTACTTACATTATTAGTGCAGTGTACTGTAAAAAGATGTAAAATAAATAAATAAATAAATAAATAAAAGAATCCACTGTATAAAAAATCTAAATCACTACTTTTCCCTATTTTTTAAATAAAAAAATCTACACAAGAATATATATATATATATATATATATATATATATATATATATATATATATATATATATATATAACTATGAGGGTATGTTCACACTATGGAATACGTTCTGAAATTTCACGCGGAGACAGTGTGGCAGACACTTGAAGTTCCATCTGTCCCATTGACTCAATGATATTCTCTAGCTCAATTCTTTGGCTGGACAGGGGATTGAGCTTGAGAATATCACTGAGTCAATGGGACAGGTGGAACTTCAAGTGAAGTCTGCCGCACTTGAGGAGTGGAGTCTCCGGTTGAAATTTTTGAGCGTATTCCATAGTGTGAACATACCCTGAGACTATAGAAACTATATATATCTATACAAATATCTGAACTAAACAAAAACGGCATTACTTCTCTGCAAGGTGAACGCCATAAAAAGAATATATCCATGCAATTTATTCATTATTAGTACATATGTGCTGTGTATTGCTACTAGTACATATCTATGTATGTATGTATATATCTGTTTATACAGTTGGCTACAGTATTCTAGCCTGTTGTACTACACTACTGCATTTTGGGGATCTGCAGTTCCATCCTGTATCTACAAACTGCTGCTGTTTTTCAGGTTTATGCAGTTACTATACATTATACACCACATGCTGATTGCTATACTGTATAGCAACTTATAATATAACATATTCAGCTGTTCTAAATGTTTGTTTTATTTGTTTTACTTCTTATTCAGAATTAAAAAAAATATATTTTTGGGGTGGGGAACACATTTTCTGTATTTCAATGATTTCTTATGAGAAAATTTGCTTTGGTTTAAGAGTGATTTGATTTACAAGCAAGATCCTGAAACGAATTATGGTTGTAATCCAAGGCACCACTGTAGTAGGTTTTAACCTATAGAGCTTTTTGTGTCATATCCATGATTACAAAATTCCAACAGCATTTCTCCTTGTCTCCTCACTCTCTATATTTTACTCTCCCCTGGATGCATAACATTGCTCTGATGCTCAGTGGCGTAGCTACCATAGAGGCAGGGAAGGCAGTTGCTATGAGGCCCGTGGAGGGAGGGGGCCCAGGGAAGATAAGAGCCTTCTGTGTCCTTTTGCTTAACCCCTTTTTTACTGCAGTGTGTAAGTGACCCAGTGTTCTCTAACATGCTGCAAAACAAAAAAAGGGTTAATACTGAAGACAATCAGCTCTCTGCCTGACTACTCTGATAACCTCTGACCTCTGTTCTCTGAGTTCCTGCAGAGGTCAGGGGTTATCATATCAGGAGGAGACAGCTAATTGTGTTCTGTATTAACTAGTGATGAGCGAGCATGCTCGTCCAAGTTTGGTACTGGATCGAGTATTAGAGTACTCGATACTCGGACGAGCATCTCGTGATACTCGAGAAAATCTCATCATGCGTTGCGTTTCCTGTAAGTTTATATATATATATATATATATATATATATATATATATATATATATTTATATATATATATATATATATATATATATATATATATATATATATATATAGGAGAGTACAGGCTATTGCGCTCTGGTGTCACTAGTGTCATACATGGAGAGGAGGTATATAATACAGGAGAATACAGGCTATGGTGAGTGTATATAGGGGCTAATTGTACCAATTCAGAGATTTGGAAAAAGGCCTGTGCTCTGCTATGTGCAGCCACCTCAGTGAGACAGCAGCAGCTGGTGGTGATAAGTGACTGGGGCTCCTATGCTTGGTCATTGCTCCTATGCTGGGTCAGTGACTGGGGCTCCTATGCTGGGGTCAGTGACTGGTGCTATTATGCTGGGTCAGGGACTGGTTACATTAGAAGCCCCTGTATGTACAGCTGTATGAGTTGCTCCTGTCCTGGGAGACAATAGTTTGGTGTATTCCTCTATAGCTATAATCCCTGTGGAGGATAATGCATTTATCTGATGTATGTACTGTTAGTTATTGTGGGGTCCCAGACAGATAAGCTGAAGTACATGCACTATCCTCCACAGTGATTATACCACCTCTCCTGTCAGCTCCCGGAGCTCCCCTGCTAACAGCCGCCCCTCCCCCCCCCCCCCCCCCCGATACAGAAGAGCAAGGCAGCGGGACAGAGAAGAGGCCGGCTCCTGTACAGAACTTCTTACATAGTTAGCCTGTCCATCAGCCCCCCCAGCAGAGCGGGACAGATAAGAGGCCGGCACCAGTCTTGTCCATAACTCCTTACATTGTGCGGCCGTCCATCTATCTCTTCATGTGCCTGCTGCCCCCACTGTCTGGCCGCACAAACAGAGCCCCGGCACTGATGTCTCCCTCACTGCACCTCCAGCTGCACACAGGACCTCTCACAGGACTTTCTGTAAGTTATGGACTTCTGTAAGATGGCGCCCCCACCCTCCCACAGCTGTGTACTGCGCATGTCTTTGAACATGTGCAGCACACAGCTTAGGAAACACAGTGTAAGTGAACGGGACGGACTCCGTCCCGTTCACTTCAATGCTGTGTGTATGCCGTACAGCATCTGTGTAGGTGTCGTAAAATGACGTCATACACAGAAGCTCCTCAACATGGCAGCCCCCTGTGCAAGTATCACAGTGTTTTAAAACACTGTTGACACATGCAAAAAAAGATAAAAATAAAAAATACTAAACCATTTATCTTTTATAGTTAATTTTTTTTTTGTAAAGAAAAAAAAAATGACACTATCCCTTTAAGTGTATGCATCCCATGTTGCCAAGGCCACTAGCTCTTTTGGACTGACACACTAGTGAAGACTATGCGTAGCACATATACCTGATGAACCTTTGCTCCTTTTCTAACCACATCTCATTATAACTAGAGATGAGTTAGTTCTTCCGAGTTCATCCTAGCACACCTCACCACTCCTTCCTCCTCACTCTTCTTCATGAAAAATCAATGCTGCCCAGCCTCCTGCTTGCTCAGCTGTCAGTCAGGATCCGACAATAGAGGACAATCAGATATAGTTTAACCTCCTAGTCTCTTTAGGAGTTGTGGTCTAGGAGCAACTCACCTTTCTAGAGACAGAATGATGAGGAAAAAAAAACTATATTTCATTTCACTCAGGGGATTTGAACCAAAGAAAACAAACTGGGGCTATTTTTTGGATCACAGCTTCTACACACGCTAGAAGTTTCAATTATATCTGATTGCAGATAAGTGATCTATTGTCAGATACTAACTGACAGCATGAATGAGCAGGAAATCTGGGCAGCAGAGAATATTCATGAAGAAAAGGGAGGAGGAGGAAGAAGTGGTGAGGTGTGCTAGAGTGTGGCACAAACACTGAGCAACAACTCTTCTTTGACTTCATTACAGTAGGAGCCGTGAAATAATCCACTGTATAGAAAAATTACCAAACGGTACCATGCTCACAAGGAGCTGCCAGCTTCAGTACACTGTCAGCACCCCAGGTAGGTCCCGGGTGCTTACAGTTTCTCTTTAATACTGTTGCATTCAAATAATCTGTATAATTGTAACAAATGCAGGCAACACTGTAAATATTTGTTTTCACTTTGCATTAAAGAATTGCATGTAGTGATAAGTGAGCATACTCGTCCGAACGCGTTCGATGGTACTCGTTACTCGGACGAGCATCTCACGATAAACTCGAGAAACTCTCATCATCCGTTTCCTGTAAGTTTGGACTCCATTTCTCAGCCAATAAACATGCAGGAGACTCTTTGGTACATCCTGCGATCACATGGGACACATACATGTCGATAGCAGCGATTGGTTGGCCAAATCAGATGACCCTGCCTTATAAAAAGCGTGTCTGGCAAAGCTCGGCTCACGTGTATGCTGGAAGAGATCAGGGACAGAGCTACTGCTGGTCAGGGAGAGTGTTAGGGGGGGAATTAGCGGTAGACAGGGAATACTACCGAAACAACCAAACAGCCCTTGAAGGGCTTCAAATCATTTTTATATTGTATTACTACAGACTGCTGGCTGGGACTTGCAGTGCTGCTACCATGATTTCAGCAGCACACTGCGGTGATCGACTGCTGGCAGAAAGGGGACATTAGGTGTTGTATACACACCCCTAAGAAGTGCTCAGTACTATTTTATGATTTTGTGGCTGGTGGTGCTGCTGTAGTACATTGTATTGCTGTGATTTGTAGTACACCTGCATAGAACTTCACTGATCCTTGTAAGGGGGTGTCATAGAGTGTATTGGTGCAGCCACCACTAGATTGTATCTCACAGCCTCCCAAAAAACTAGTATATTTCCAGATTTCTGTATTTCTTACTCAAGCCATATTTAAGTTCACTACTGCTTGCACAGTGTAAAGGGGGTGTCACAGAGGGTATTGGTGCAGCCACCACCAGATTGTACCTCACAGCCCCCCCAAAACTATTGGGACCACTAGTATATTTCCAGATTTCTGTCTTTCTTAGTCAAGCTATATTTAAGTTCACTACTGCTTGTAAAGTGTAAAGGGGGTGTCACATAGTGTATAGGTGCAGCCACCAACAGATTGTATAGTACAGCCTCCCAAAACTAGTGGGACCTGACCACCAGTAAATTTTCTTATTTCTGTATTTCTTACTGTGGTCATATCCAAGCTCACTGCTAATTGCCCTGTGTAAGTGCTGCTATACACCATAAAGCAGCACTTACACACAGACTCTATACGACTTCCTCCAAAAGTAGTCTAAATAATATATTTTCCTGGCTTGCTGTGATCTGTAGTGCAGCTATCTCAGTCTTGACTGTGCAGTGTCCATAAAATGGTGAAGCCCAGGGGTAAGGGTCGAGGACGAGGGCGTGGGAGTGGGGTTCCAAGTGATTTTGGGCAGGGTGACACAGCAGCACCCGTTGAGGAGGGAGCAGTGGCACACCGCAGACATTCAATCCCTAGCTTCTTCTCGCAACTTACGGGGTCTCAGTGTACACAACTATTGAAACCACAGCAGCGTGAACAGGTTCTGATGTGGATAGCGGATAATGTGTCCAGTAACTTATCCATATCCACCACCCAGTCTTCCACACAATCCACCCACGCTACCGAAGGGATTGGAACCCTTGCTCCAGCAGCTCAGCCTCCTTCCCCACAGCCTGGCCCCTCCAGGGAAAGAAGGGATACAGATCCACCATCACCACTGTGCTCCCAGGAACTCTTTTCTGGACCCTTCCCTGAGTCTGAGCATATTTATTACAAATTTATTACAAAATCGTAACAAAGACTGCACAGTGTTTTGCTCATTTTGGAAAGATGAAGCTCAGTGATACCCATCTCTGGAAATTTTCCAAAGGTTGCGGCAATATCTTTCTCCTTAAAGGACAACTCCGGCGGGACCCCCCCCAAAAAAAAAACACAGACACACACAGACACCATACTCACCATCCCTCCGGTGACGATCGCCACTCCATTCGCCCGCCGTCCGGCTCACCGTCACCTGCGTCCGCCGTCCAGCGATGTCTCTTGCTTCCCGGGTCCATGAGAGAGAAAAGGCTGCCAGTGCGCTTGTGCACCGGCAGCCTTTTCATTGGCTGGAGCGCATCACATGGCTTCCAGCAAGCTCAGCCAATCAGGGCTGAGCAAGCTGGAAGCCATGTGATGCGCTCCAGCCAATGAAAAGGCTGCTGGTGCGCATGTGCACCAGCAGCCTTTTCTCTCCCATTCACTCTCAATGAAGACGCCAAAGAGGAAGAAGACCCGGACCGCCCCC
The DNA here is from genome assembly GCF_027789765.1 of Dendropsophus ebraccatus. Taxonomy (NCBI): domain Eukaryota; kingdom Metazoa; phylum Chordata; class Amphibia; order Anura; family Hylidae; genus Dendropsophus; species Dendropsophus ebraccatus. The sequence goes on from NC_091463.1 coordinate 53,961,492, forward strand.
CAGCTCTGACGTCACCTGTCACCAGATGCCGCCCGGGAGAAGAGGACCGTGACGACCGTAATAGGTAATGTATACATTCTTTAACTTCCGGGGGGGGGGGGTCGGGAGTCGGAAAGTGGGGGAAGGGGGCCAGACCGGGTATTTAACCACATTACAAAGTTATATAACTTTGTAATGTGTGTTAAATAAGCCAAAAAAAAATTTCGCCGGAGTTGTCCATTAAGAGTGGAATATTGGTTGTGTCTTCCCATTCCCAGCCACAGGGGCCTGCAGATCCTTGCACTGTAAGGAGATACATACTCCTCTGGCTGTGATAGGGAAGAACATGGCAGAAAATTGCCGTTCAAAAACAGGGGAAATAAAATGAAGGAAGCTGACCTTGCCCATCTTTCCAAATGAAATACGAGAAGGATCTTCAAAAATGCACAAGCATGTGTTTCTTTTATTACCAAATAGTGCTACAATGAACAATGCAAACTTTGCTGTCTAAGGCTATGTTCACACTACGTAAAAGTACAGTCATTGTTGCCATCGGCAACAACGGACGTACTTTGTACCGTGTGGAACGGCATTGTCTTGTATGGGATCCTGGCCGGAGCGTATACATATTGTATACACTCTGGCGGGGATCCCGTACGGGGCCGCAAATAACTGACATGTCAATTTTCTGCCCCCGCAATTCAGTGAATAGCGGTAGCAGAAAGACCTGTCAGTACATTCAATTAAGTGAGCAGCTCCGGCCGCTTGTTTCTTTGTGAGCTGTGGAAGGTTCTGATGCGGGCATCAAAACCCTGCGGCCAAAAGATCATTCGGCCGGTACTGCAGTACTGGCCGGGTTGATCCGTGCACAGACCAGCCATTCCGTGACCCGGCCAGGTCACGGAACGGCCGGTTTCTTCATGTAGTGTGAACATAGCCTTATTCTGTGTTTGTCTCTCTCACTCTTTTTTTCTTACAATTTTTAAACCAAGTGGTAAACTTTGTCAGTATTCTGTTCTTAATTGTGTGTCTGTATACAGACCTGTGTGTGTCTGTATACAGACCTGTATCTGTCTGCTGGCATAAAATGATAACAAAACAAAAGAGGAAAAAGGGAAAAAAAATCTTACCCTGCTCAAACTAAAGAAACAAATGACAATTCTAGTTGTTTGGCAGCAAATAATTAGTAAAGCAGGACCTCAAGTGATGATCCCTTTGCATGAGACAATTGCCAAATCCTCAAGAAATTAAAACCAGGATGCCTGAGCCATTGTGCTGAGACAGCCATACCCCATGAACATCACATGATGCAGAGAATGTTACTCAAACTTCTACAGTCAAAGTCAAATTCAAAATCAAAACAACCGTGGGGGAGAGGTGCAGGGAATGTTACTCCAACTGCTATAGTCAAAGTCAAGCTCAAATAAAAACAGCGGTGGGGGAGAGGTGCAGGGAATGTTACTCCAACTGCTATAGTTAAAGTCAAATTCAAAATCAAAACAGTGGTGGGGGGAGAGGTGGTGATAATTTGGCGTAATAGTGCGATTAGGCAGCCTCAGAGGCATTCATGCATGCTGCCACTGCTGTTTCCTGTCCATTTCCGTGGTGTTTCCATCATTTTCTGAGGTTGACGGGTTTTCACACGACCTGTAAAAAACCTGGGGTACTGAGCCCCTCTGAGGAGTCAACACAGATGGTCAGCGGCGATGCCGCCATCATCAGCCTCACCATCCCGCTGCTGTGTCTAGTTCAAACCTCCCGGCTCAGACTGAAGTCTGAGACTTTACCTTCGTCTCAGGAGACGGGTGAAGAACATCTAGATAGCCAGACCACCCTGACGTCAGTTTCTCACCACGGAGTAGAGGATGAGGAAGATGAAGAAGAGGAGGAAGAGGAGCAGACTGCTGCCACAACTGAAGAGGGTACCCATGCTAAATCCTTAGTTGTTGAGCCTGTATGGCCTGAAGAGGAGGAATCGGTGGAGAAGGAGGAGGAAGTGGAGCCTATTGAGGAGAGGGAGTTTTTGCATGTTGGGACCCTGGTGCACATGGCTGACTTTATGTTAGGCTGTCTTTTCCTTGAATCTCGGGTTGATTTTTTTTTTACACCGATTACTGGGTGTTCACCCTCCTGGACCCTCGGTACAAACAGAACTTTTCCACTCTCATTCCTGCTAAGGAACGCAGTATGAGAGTGAATAAATATCCTCCTCCTCTTCTTCCTCCTCCTCCTCCTTCAATTCTCAGCCAACAGCCAAGTCTTCTTCCGCCATGCTGTGTCTGGCCTAATTATTGGGATGATCACTTGCTTCCTCACTCACTTCTAATGGTTCTCTGTGTCCTCACTGCCATGCTCTGACTTCACTACGTCTGCGGAGGAGCAGGACTGGTTGCCGGGAGCCCGCTGATTGCATCCCCAGCAACCAGCCAGCTGTGTTATCTTTTTTTGTGTGTGTGTAGCTGCGGCCAGGGCCTCACCACCCCCGGTATCAGGTGTACCCTTCATGGTGACTGACAACTGGCCTAGCCAGTTAGTTGTCAGCACCTAGGTTCATTTCCACTATAAATCCCAGCCCCTGGCCTCACTTCAATTTTTTGGGAGGCTCACTTGCTTCCTCACTCACTTTTACGGCTTCTATGTGTCCTCACTGCCATGCTGTGCCTGGTTTAATTTTTGGGAGGCTCACTGGCTACCGTTTCTACCTCGGTTACTCTTCCCTCACCACTATGCGGTGTCAGTCTAATTTTGGGGTGGTTCATATGCTACCTCTGTTTAAATGGTTCCCTGTGTTCTCACCGCAATGCTGTGTCAGGCTAAATTTTAGGGTGGTTCATATGCTACCTCTGTTTTAATGGTTTACTGTGTTCTCACTGCCATGCTCTGTCAGGCTGAGTTTTTGGGTGGCTCATATGCCTACCTCTGTTTTACCCAGGCTGTTGACAAGAATTAGGCTTAATGGTGGCATTAGGCAGCCTCAGAGGCATGCATACATGCTGCCCCTGCTGTTTCCTGTCTATTTCTGTTGTGTTTCTATCAATTTCTGAGGTTGACAGGTTTTTACACGACCTTCGCTCTACAGAACTTGGGTCCCCTGCAAAAATGGTCGAGTTTCCCATTGACCTTAATGGGGTTCGTTACTCGTTATTCGAGTATCGGGAGATATTTGTCTCGAGTAACGAGCACCCGAGCTTTTTAGTACTCGCTCATTACTAATCGCATCTTGTTTATTTATACCAAAAAAAAGTTCAGTGGTTTATTGTTATTATTCAAAAGTTCTTTGAGGTGTGCATGAATTTTTTTTAGTTATTGTTCAGTATATTCTCACACCACCTCAAATTCTTTTACTAAATGCAGAATGTGTCAATTGATTTATTTTTATGATCAAAATAAAACTTTACCTGTTTGTTGCTTAGTAACAGCATCTGTACAACTGTAGCAGATGAAAAATAATGGAATAATTTTTATAATTCTATGTTATCAAAGAAAAAAGGTCATCTTCTGTACAGTAATTGAGTTTTAATGAAGCAAGTTAATTAAAGTAAATAGGGTACTTCTTAGATGGCTAATAGACAGCTTCCATTAAACTAATTAATGATTATATAAGGGCTGATTTTTGTTTAAAAAAATACACAATGTTTTTAACATGATCATTAAAATAATTTTCTACTTTATTTGTTTTTGGTGTTCTTTTTTTATATTGGCTTTGACCTTTATATTGTTTGTGAATTGGGCAATTCTAGTAGCTAAGTGGCCAGGCCTACAGCATAAGCCTCTCAACCCCTAACCTGTACGTATAGTGTAAAAATACTCAACCACTCCGGCCTCTGTTTTTGGGCAGGGCCAGGTAGTTTTTACCTCCTTAACACTCTAGTGACTTTTTAGTGAGGAAAAACTATAACCCAGGCTTGGTCACAGAAATGAGCAGGAAGTAGGTGAGATTTTTTTTCCATCACTGCAGGGACTCCTGTCTTTTTTATTGCACTCGTTGCTCCTTTGCAATAAGCAGCAATGCACAATGCATTGCTGCTTACTGTTCTTACAAGGAGGTTAGTGGTGATACTATGCATAGTCACTTCACTTCTTCATTATCTGAGCCAAGCAACTGCATAGAGAATAGGGACTCAATAGAGATTCACTATTCATCCCTGCAAAGTTGAGAGGAGGTGCTATGCACACTCCATGGGAACAAAAAGTGCAAAGCTTAATGTGGCACTTCCCAGAGAACCTGCTGATATGCTGTAGTAGCTTTGTATGTCAGTAGTACATAGACACTACTTTAAACCCTGTCCGCCCTCGCATTGTTTGTAAAATCACTAAATGCTCTCATGCAAATTACCTGCATAAGAGCATTTAGGGCTTTGCTCTCTGGTCCACGCAGCACGCCCAGCACGCCCCCTCCCGTCCAGCCCACTATGCATATTCATAACTGCATAGTGGGCTGTAAACACTGCAGCTGCCCAGGGAAGCACAAGCTGCTTCCCGCGCATGCGCGAACCCCCTGGGCCACCGACGATCCTCCTGGAGGTCCCTCAGGGCGTAAGTATAGCATAGACTTTATACTATGCTTATGCCTCCCTGCGCAGCCGCAGTGTATACAGCCCACTATGCAGTTATGAATATGCATAGTGGGCTGGACAGGAGGGAGTGGGCTGGACGGGAGGGGGCAGGCTGGATGGGAGGGGGCGGGCTGGACAGGAGGGGGCGGGCTGGGAGGGCCACGGCGTTGCTCTCTGGCCCCAAAAGAAAACGCCCTAAATGCCCTTATGCAGATAATGCCAACCTTAATATTTAATTAACAGTCCATACGGCGTTTCTAGCACTGTCATTATATCCCTAAAGCAGTAGGTAATCCCATAATTGTACCCCATGTAGTAGCCCCCCCTCCCAATAGTGCCCCACCATCTAGCCAGGCCTACTATTAGATCCCCACATAGTAACCAGTCCTTCCAATAGTGTCTTATATAGTAGCCAACCCTTTCAATAGAGCCCAATATATTAGCCAGCCCTCCCAATAGTGTCTTATATAGTAGCCCCCCTCCAAATAGTCTCTTATATAGTAGCCAGCCCTCCAAATAGTCTCCTATATAGTAGCCAGTCTGAGCGGCTTTCTGGACATCCCATATTACAATCTGCTGCAATGGGCGGGCCAGATTTAAAACAGCAATGGAAAAGCTCAGCCGGCCAAAAATAATGACACTGCGGGACAGATTTGGCCCGCAGGCCAGAATTTGACATAACTGAACTAGAAGGTTATAGAATGTGGACTTATCTCACGGCAAAGACTGAAAATGTTTTACTTATTCTGGAGTTGAGGTATATTTTACCCAGAAGACATATTCAACCAGCACTCCAGCTTTTCCCCTTAACTTGTTCTCCTCACAGACACTTCCAGAACACTTGACTTAAAGGCAGACTTCGAATAGGATGTCTCTTCACTATCGAGATAAAATCATCAAACACCAAGGAAGGAGGGACAGAGTACAAAGAGCTGACACAGCTAGAGACAGTTTACTGTTAAATCAATGTCAAAAGCAGTTAAACAGCTAGCTCTGTGAGGGAGTCAAACATATTCTTCAACAGCAAAATGATAAGAAATTTGTAATGAAGACTATAAAATAGCAAATTTTGCATCCTGAAAACGAATAAACACAAAAAAAAATCCACTCCAAAGCCATAGCCTCTGAAATTATAATGTTACAGACTTTTTATTATCATTTTCAAAATAATGAAATGTACAGGTCAACTAATAACCTACAGTAATTTGAAAATAACTTTGAAGCCAACTGCACACCATTAGGGTCTATTTCTTTTAGGCTATGTTCAGACTATGTAGCTGTGCGGCTGTATAATTTTTTTGTCCGTACATGTCCGGGTGCTCTTGTGTCCGTGTTTGAAATGCACTTACGGTCTTGTCTCAAGAGCACGTCCGTAGTGTTATGTGGCTTCCTGGCTTGGTTCGACCCGGCCGGAAGCATGTAATTTATTCATGAATCTGCCCCCGACCCAAATAAGCACACCCACATCCCTATAAAATCTACGCCCACTCGTGTCTGCTAAAAATTATACAAAGCATGTCTGCCAATAATGCCCCCCAGCGTCCTGCCCGAAGAATGCGGCTTCTCCGCAAGCACCAGCCCCTGGTCCTGGGTGTCCTGTGGAACCTACGCCATTATTACCTGAGATTGTGTGTAATGCCCCTATTCCACAGGTCGTTTAGAGGAGCAAACGAGCGCTCTCACCGCTCGTTTGCTCCTTGTTTCCCGCTCGCTGCCGCCACTATTCAACGCGGCTGCAGCGAGCGGGTGAGTGCGGGATGGGGCGGCGGGGAGCTGCTGGGGGGGGGCCTGCCCGGGGGATCGCTGATCGTCCGGGCAGCCCATAGGATATAGCAGCGTCTGCTGCCGATGCTCCTATTCAACGGAGCGCCGGCAGCAGATCGCTGCTATATCAGTCGCTTGTTTTTCAACATGTTGAAAAACAAGCGACTGCAACGATCAGCCGACATGAACGATGTCGGCTGATCGTTGCACTCTATTCCACCGAACGATTATCGTCCGTAGCGGCCGATATCGGCCGAATACGAACGATAATCGTTCCGTGGAATAGGGCCTTTAGTGTGCTGTTTATATATTGTTTTTTTTTCTAGTTAAGCTTTATACACATGTTTTTTAAATAGCGTTACAAAATGTTTATGATTAGAATCAGTAAACATTGCTTTAATGTATTGTTTCTGCAAGCTCCCTTAACCCCTTAAGGTCAAAGCCTATTTTCGTTTTTGCGCTTTTGCTTATTCCATTTTAAGTTTAAAAGTCCATAGCGCTTGCATTTTTTCACCTAGAGACGTATATGAGCGCTTATTTTTTGCTAAACCAATTGTACTTTGCAATGACAGGCATTATTTTTCCATAACATATATAACATGCGAAACCGGAAAAAAATCATTTGCGCTGTCAAATTGAAAAAAAAAACGAATTTGTTTTGATTTCGGGGAGTTTTGCATTTACGCCGTCCGTCCTATGGTAAAACTGACTTGTTATGCATGTTCCTCAAGTTGTTACGATTACTATGATATATAACATGTATAACTTATACTGTATCGGATGGCCTGTAAAAAATTCAAACCATTGTTAACAAATATACGTTCCTTAAAATCGCTCCATTCCCAGGCTTATAGCGCTTTTACCTTTGGTCTATGGGGCTGTGTGAGGTGTCAGTTTTTGCGCCATGATGTGTTCTTTCTATCGGTACCTTGATTGCGCATATACGACTTTTTGATCGTTTTTTATTACATTTTTTCTGGATTTGATGCGACCAAAAATGTGCAATTTTGCACTTTGGAATTTTTTTGCGATGACGCCGTTTACCGTGCGAGATCAGGAATGTGATTAATTAATAGTTCGGCCGATTACGCGCGCGGCGATACTAAATATGTTTATTTATTTATTTATTTATTTATATTTATAAAATGGGAAAAGGGGGGTGATTTGGACTTTTATTAGGGGAGGGGATTTTTTATTAATAAAAACACTTTTTTACTTTTTTTTTTACTGTAACTAGAAGTCCCCCTGGGGGACTTGTATATAGACAGCACTGATCTCTCATAGAGATCAATGCTGTGTATATACACAGCAAAGATTGATTAGATCGGTCATAGATTACTATGGCCTGCTGCAGGCCATAGCAATCTATTGCCGAGCCGGGATCAGCGTCATTCCGACGCTGAGGCCCGGCACGGGCAGAAGAACGGATCTCCCCCCCGCAATCGCATCGTGGGGGGAGATCCGTTCCACTAGACACCAGGGACGTGAGGTCTGAAGCCTCTAAGTGCAGCTGTCAGGTTTGACAGCTGCACTTAGAGGCTTAATTAGCCGGCGCGGCAACGGGACCCGCGCCGGCTAATAGAGGCACTGCCCGGCTGCACGTGTCAGCCGGGATCAGCGCCGTTCAGAGCGGGGTCCCGGCGGGACCCCGCTCTGAACACCCCGAGCGGCACCATGACGTATCAGATACGTCATGGGTCGCTAAGGGGTTAAGTACTGTAGACAAAAGGTCCTTAAATGCAACTGTTGAATACCTTTCAGACTAATTTACATGTGTTCAAAAATTAAAACAATCTTTTTATGTTATCAGAGGCGACAAAACGAACTGCAGCGCCGTCATGTTGGGCGGCGCTATTGGGTTCACCCCATAAATTTGCGTCGGGAGACCCGTGGCCACATCGGTTGCCTCTATGATGATCCGGTATTTTTGTTTAATACTTTTATATATTTGTTTTTAATAGACTTTACTATAAAAAAATGTTTGACTAAATGTCCATTATGTGCATTATGTCCATTAGGTTATTTTTTGCCTTACAAGCTTTATCAACATTTCTGCATTTGTTTCCCTCTCACACCTTCCTATGATCTGTGTTTCTGTGTTATTTTTCTGAGAAATATATTTCTACATTTGTTGCAGCCATCCTGAAAAATTCCAGGCCTTTGTCAGGCTGCCGATCGCAGCTTTTGATCATTTGCTTTCCCTTTTGAGCCCACATCTCCAGAGACAGGACACTCACCTGCGGAAATCCATCCCTCCTGGGGCCCGTCTGCTCATAACGTTGAGGTGAAGAGCCTTTGTTTTATGTATTAGTATTTTTTCATGTATTAATTTAATTTTTTTTTTTCAGGAAAAAATGTCTCTTGAAATATTTAATTAATTTGAATCTTTTTCTTTTTCATTCCAGATTCTTGGCGACAGGGGAGAGTTATGCATCGTTGCACCTCCAATTCCGGGTTGGTAAGTCGACCATCTCTGGAATTGTAAGGTGCAGGTGCGGCGTGATCTGGGAGCATTTGCAGCCCATTGTGATGCCCAGTCCGACCCGGGAGATTTGGTTGCAGTCAGCAGCAGGCTTTCAGTCTGTGGCCAATTTCCCCAACTGTATAGGGGCGGTTGATGGTAAGCACATACGTGTGAAGCAACCACCGCGATCAGGATCACAGTATTTCAATTATAAGAAATACTTTTCTGTGGTCCTGATCTCGGTTGTTGACTCCACGTATCGTTTCCTTGCCATCGACGTCGGCTCCTATGGCAGTACTGGGGACTCCCGGGCGCTAATGAGATCAGAGTTTGGGAGGCGAATACTGTTAGATCGCGTGACTCTACCCCCTCCCACTCCTCTTCCGGGTACCACGCATCCCGCTGCATTCGTCATGGTAGGGGAGCAAGCCTTTCCTTTATTGCCCAACCTGCTGCGCCCCTACCCACGGAGAGGGCTGGATGAATGGGGGAGAGTATTTAACCAGAGGCTGAGCCGGGCACGTAACTTCGTAGAGTGCGCCTTTGGGATCATGACTAGTCAGTGTAGAGTGTTTACCACTGCCCTGCAGTTGAACTTGACCACAGTTGGCATGGTCATTAAAGCTGCCTGTGTTCTCCACAACTACCTTTGGGACTATGCCCCCCCCCCCCCCCGGATGTGGACGTGGAGACACTGCCAGCTTTTAGTGCCCCTGTAAACTATGGCCAAGGGAGACAACTCAACCGCGGGATAGTGGTCAGGAACCTCTTTGCTGACTACTTCATGACTCCTGAAGGCGCCGTGCCCGTGCCCCTTTCACAGCCTCCGTTATGAGCCACGGCCACAGCACTGATGGATTTCTGCATCTGTGTCACCTGTCTCTGGGATGTGTCAGCTCTTTTATTTTGTGTTATTATTGTTATTGTATATATTTTATTTACTATATATATTTTATTTTTACTCTAATGAAAAAATGTTTATAAATTATTTTCAACTAAACAATGTGTCTGGCCTTTCAATGTATGTCAACCATGTAGTGCCTGCCCACATTGTTGTTGTGAGCTAAAATACACATAAGCTCACTAGATCTACTAATGGGCAGTAATTAGCGAGCAAGGCCAGATCCTGCTAATGTTCCAATTGGATAATCCTTTGAAACCAGTGTGCAGAAACAGTGATGTGACCCAAACATGTGTCTTTCCTATGGAGTGACCAGCAGGGTGCGCACTATATGTAGAACTTTATAGTCTTGGATATGTAACAGGATCTGATTTCTTCTAGGGACACAGGCCATCTCACTTTTTACCAATCACCATTAACACACCACATACATCCCTCCAGCCATCACCCAGGTGCGACAGGTGGATGGAGGGATGGATGTGGGCTACTTATGTAGCTGGTTAGGTGTACGTTTATCAATTCTCGCCGTTTCTAGGTAATTAGCAGATGCTGGATGTCCTGCAGGAGGCTATTTCTAATAATCTCTGACACATTGCTCTTGAAATGTTGAAATTTATGTGGCCTGATCATAAAGATTAATTTAGTCAACTAATATTGGCCATCCCAACCCTCTCCTGCTCTGGCCACTTCCTTCCTTGGCCACAGATGTCAGCAGAGAGCAGTGTCAGACTTAAAAAACACATAATAGCTAAATTCACAACATCTTATTATGCAAACAAAGTAGCAAATGTATTCTTAATAGTATTTTTGGGGTTCCTTACTGGCACTCAGTAAATACTACTTTGGTTTTAATGGTTCACCACAGAAAACAACATACCAAAAATACCACAATTACGCAAACAACCATATATCTCAAAATGGATTTATTAAAGGGGTTGTCCGGCGCTAAAAAATTATTCACAGAATAACACACATTACAAAGTTATACAACTTTGTAATGTATGTTATGTCTGTGAATGGCCCCCTTCCCCGTGTCCCACCACCCCCACCCGTGTACCCGGAAGTGTGGTGCGCTATACTCACCTGTCATGTGCCGACCACGGTCTCCGATCCTCAGCAGTGACGTCTTCTTCGGGCGGCCGGTGGATCTTCCCGAGTGCCGGCCGCCCTCTGCAGCGTCATCCGAAGCTCAGCCGCGATTGGCTGGGCATAACTGTGCTCAGCCAATCGCAGCTGACATAGTGGGTAAACAACTTACCAATGATCAACTTCTGTAATCTACTATGCTTGTCCCAACCTGGGTACACAATCCGGGCAACCTCCCTCCATGCGGCACTGCGCCTTAGCCGGCTTGTGTACCCAGGCGCAGGGCCGTCCTATAGCAGTGGCCAGGCATGGACCTTAATAACAAAAAAGATAACAGTAAGCTCTTGTAAACAATGCTCGATTAGGTAATAGCTAGTCGAGGAATTTTCCTTGCTACGCGCCATGTTGCTGACAAAATAGTACGTCACTTATGTGGGTGGGTTCTCGAGCTTCCCGTGCACCTAACTCCCTCCTCCCTCCCTCCTCCCTCCATGATGTGTTCTGGCGGCCCATATCATATACACAGTACACTATTACTCCCATCATGTGTTGATAGTATAAGGCTAAAATAGATCTGCTTAGTACTAGGGAATGCCACCCCACAATCCGGCGCGGGGGGCTGGTATCGGATAGCGACACAGGGGGGACACGCCTCCTCTCTGTAGGATCGGCACGTCAGCACTGGGGGGGGGGACAATTGTGTGTCCTGTGATAGGCTAATGGCTATGTGAGACGATGTTACGCTGGTCAGCTTTGCCATTTTTCCGCCCTTGTCACGTCGGAAGCAGCTGCACTACAAGTGCCATAATGACCGTCCACGGTGCTTAGAACGTGGCTGCTGCATATTGTGTGTGCTTCCAACGTTACAACGGCTGAGAAAGTAGAAAGCAGAGCAGCGCTAAAAGCATAAATAGCCATTAGCCTAACACTGAACACAATTAGCAGAGCACAGAAAACACTCAGGTTAACCCCCCCCCCCCCCCGCTAAGCACAGTGATGAGGTGCATGGACTACAGAGAGGAGGCGTGTCCCCGATGTGTCGCTAGCCTATACCATCACCCCGCACCGGATGGTGTGCTTAATTTGCCTGCTATTAAAGCAAACTCGTTATGATGACACTATCATCACATGATGTCAGGATTTGTACTGTGTATCTGCTATGTGCCGCCAGCAACCATGATGGAGGGAGGGGGGAGAGAGAGTTAGGTGCACGGCCATCTCGCTAACACAATACATAAGTCACGCCCTCGTTTCCCAGCAACATGTGCTCTTACAAGGACAATTCCTCGACTAGGCATTACTTAGAAATTGCGCGGAAAACATTATGTGCGTGACATAGTGAAAAATTGCTAATACATTGCCTTATTTTTAAGGCAGACACATAGCCAAAGACAAATCCATTAATTGATTGATTTCAAGCGCCCCCTGATGGCAAACCCATAGGAATTACACACAATCGTAGTTACATTAACTACTATGAGCGATGTCTCGTGGCACAAATTCACACTGGACAATCGGTCTGATTAAAAATCAATAAAATACAATATTGTCGTCAGAAACTGAGATAAGTAATAAATGTTTTTTTTTTATTAAATATAAAACAGCCTGTAATAACATATCTTCTATTTAGACATCTTCTTCTCCGGACCGCCGCCGCAACCCTCTCTCCTGCATCTGCAGCAGCCGGTGTCCATAGGCAGGGACCCGGCGCTGCTGTTGCTTCGGCCCCGGGGGGCGCCTCACCTCACCGCGCTCCTGTCCGTCGCTGTGACGGCCGGCGCACGTCCCCGCCTCCTAGGGCGCGCGCCCGCCGGCTGTCTCAGATTTAAAGGGGCAGTGCGCTCCTAATTGGCCTGTATGTCAATCACTCCCCTATAAGTTCCAGTCCTGCCCTCTTCCAGGTGTTGGAGCCTCTACATGCTTCCCATAGCATTTGGCCCAGCTCCCCATTGTTCCTGATTCCTGTCCGCTACCTGGTTCTTAGTCCTTGTTCCTGATTCCTGTCCGCTACCTGGTCCCTAGTCCTCGTTCCTGGTTCCTGCTCCTCTGTTACACTATTGCTCCTGTGTTCAGCCTGTCACCTGCGGTTACGCCTACAGACCTCTGCCAGCACCATCTCCTGCCTAGTGCTCTAAAGTGGCTTTCATCATCAGCCTATTGGAAGGTAGAGCTCTGACTTGGACCACACCGCTGTGGGACCGTGATGACCCTGTTGCTGCTAATCTCCGAATCTTCCTGGCTGAGTTCCGCTCTGTCTTTGAGGAACCTGCCCGTGCGTCTTTGGCTGAGACTGCTCTCCTCAATATATCTCAAGGAACATCCTCCGTTGGAGATTACGCCATCCAGTTCCGCACCCTGGCCGCAGAACTAGACTGGAATGAGGCCGCCCTAATTGCCACCTTTAAAAAGGGTCTGTCCAGTCGAGTGAAAGATGTGCTCGCTGCCCGAGACCTTCCTACCTCCTTGAACGAACTCATTCTACTGGCTACCAGAGTCTACACCAGGTTTTCCGAGAGAGAGGAGGAGGTCCGGCAAGAACGGCGTTTGAGTCTGCCCCGTCGCCATCCCCGGCTGGCACCGGTGTTCCAGAATCCCGTTGCTCCTATGCCCCAGTCGTCTCCAGAAGTTCCTATGCAGGTGGAACGAGCTCGCCTGACGACTGATGAGAGGGCCCGCTGATCACTATCGGCAGAGATGTCCCCAACGTCCTCAGCGTCCGGGAAATGCTCGCACCTAGGTCCGGTGGGAGAGGCCTCCCTAGGTGTGAATGCCACCTCTCCAAGGTTGACTATGCCAGTCTCCATCCAGACACCCTCTGGGCAAGTTCTCCAGACTACTGCCCTCATCGACTCTGGCGCTGCTGGCAGTTTCATTTCTGCTTCATTGGTCCAAAGATGGCGGCTACCCGTGATCCAGCTAGCCCAACCCCGGTCTATCTCTTCGGTCACGGGCAAGATTCTTACCGAAGCTGTGCACTGCCAGACTGCACCCCTAGTCCTCCAGGTGGGCGCCTTACATCAGGAGAGGATCTTCTTCTACGTCTTGCGCCATTCCTCTTCCAACATCCTGCTGGGTCTCCCTTGGCTGCAATTACATACCCCTAAGATGGACTGGAGAACTGGGGAGGTTCTCAGCTGGGGTCAGGACTGTCTAAATCGGTGTCTGAGGTCTCCTCAACCCAAGTGCTCTACGAGGTCACGTGCTTACGCCAAGCCTCTATCCGGATTACCGGAGGAATACCAAGACTTCGTTGATGTCTTCTCGGCCAAGGAGGCGGACTCTCTACCACCTCATCGGCCCTATGATTGCCCTATAGACCTTCTTCCAGGAACTTCTCCTCCACGTGGTCGAGTATACCCTCTCTCTGTGCCCGAGACTGAAGCCATGTCCTCCTACATCCGGGAGAACTTACAGAAGGGCTTCATCAGTAAATCCACGTCTCCAGCTGGCGCTGGATTTTTCTTTGTGCAGAAGAAGGACGGTTCCCTCTGCCCATGCATAGACTACCGGGTCTTGAATAAGGTGACTGTTAAGAACCGCTATCCTCTTCTGCTAATCCCCGAACTATTCGACCGTCTCCGTGGAGCTAGAATCTTCTCCAAGCTGGATCTCAGGGGAGCGTATAACTTGATCCGTATTCGTGAAAGAGACGAATGGAAGACCGCTTTCAACACCAGAGATGGGCACTACGAACATCTGGCCATGCCATTCGGCCTATGCAATGCCCCAGCGGTCTTCCAGGAATTCGTGAATGATATATTCCTCGATCTCCTCTATGTCTGCGTCATTGTCTATCTTGACGGCATCCTGGTCTTCTCCCACGACCAGCAGACCCACGTGTCCCATGTACGGCAGGTTCTATGAAGACTAGCGCCGGCTGTCTCAGATTTAAAGGGGCAGTGCGCTCCTAATTGGCCTGTATGTCAATCACTCCCCTATAAGTTCCAGCCCTGCCCTCTTCCAGGTGTTGGAGCCTCTACATGCTTCCCATAGCATTTGGCCCCTGATTCCTGATTCCTGTCCGCTACCTGGTCCCTAGTCCTTGTTCCTGATTCCTGTCCGCTACCTGGTCCCTAGTCCTCGTTCCTGGTTCCTGCTCCTCTGTTACACTATTGCTCCTGTGTTCAGCCTGTCACCTGCGGTTACGCCTACAGACCTCTGCCAGCACCATCTCCTGCCTACTGCTCCTGCCATGCCTCGCCTGCCGTCACTAGCAACCAAGCCAGCCTTGTGGCGGGCTCTGGTGAAAACCAGCGGCCCCTTAGACTCCGCCCCTGGTGAGGTTAGTGTCATCGCTAGTGACGGTCCAGTGGATCCACTACTCCAGGCGTTACACAGGGATGAAATTACCACAGAACAACATGTTGTTATTCCTAAGTTCATTACTTAGACCCCTTTGTTTGTACCATGTCGTAGCTGGTTGCGGCTTGGGCCCCACTATTTCACTGATCCTTTCTATATTGAAGCAACCGAACCCGGCAAAGAGCAATGTTGCTTGGAAATCTAAGCTTGCTTTCTGCTTTGTTTCTGCAAGGGTCACAAAATTTGGGATTAGCATATGAAATTAATGCTTTGTATTCACTAATAAAAAGCTTATAAATCTGGAGACACGGATAATAGTGATGTCGCATCGATGCTAAAGATAAAGCTAAACAAACTGCAGAACCAGCTAAGGTTTTTTAGAGGACATGTGAAAACATGAGACATTACAGAGAAATATCCATGTAATAGTATTTCTAAACATTGTCAGACTTGTCAAGCAATCTGACCTCACAACAGTAACAAAAACAAAAGAGTTTGACAGAGGGGGAAGGGCGCAGGAAGCTCCAGCTTACTGCATACAGATCATTGGATTCTGCTGCAGTCTCACAAAGCCCAATCTCGTGGTACAGTCTCGGAGCAGACAATTTATCATCTATTCCTCCAATACACACCACAAAAAAAGTCTTGGTCACGGATTAGCGTTTTGGAAGACAATGCTTGGAAAAGCCTCACACTATTGGCATCAAAATGTGACATATACATCATGAACACACATCCATCAACTGCACTATGCGCCAAGCCAAACAATCATCAGCATAACAGTCCAATAACAAATGTGACGTCTCTTACCACATGTGAACATATCCTTCATGTATAATTGTAAAGGCTTTAGGCATGTCCATATTGCCAATGGCCACTTTATTGCATAGCCAACATGGAGTCTGGTCGATTTTTGTTGTGCATTGAGGAAATGCGCTACATTCCACAACCCAATAGAGAGACAATAACGCTGATGTGTGTTGAAGAATGTGAATGATTCCAAAGTCATAGTGATTCAAAGTCAATTTTCTGACAAAAAGATACAAGCGATTTTCTTCTTGATTATGAATGTAGTTATGATGTGCTGAAAAATCGAAGTGAGATAGAAAATTAGTTACAATAAATATATCATGTTCTCCATCAAATCTCAGCTGCAAGGGATTACAGTAGAGACTCCACAAAAATTATGGCCCTTTTACACACAAAGATTAGGTGACAGATTATCTGTCAAAGATATAAATCCAAACCCAGGAATGGATTAGAAAAGAGGAGACATCTCAGGCTTTCATTTATGACCTGATCTCAGTTTTTATAATCCATTCCAGGCCTTGGCTGAAAAACTTTGTCAGATAATGTTTCAGTGCAAAAGGTCCCTTACACACAAGAAACAGGCGCCCTGGAGATATTAGAAGGCAATATTTAGGATTGTACATCTTTCTAACTTTGTTTGTAAAATGAGGATCTTAGCAAACTGTTTGATGAAACAGAGTATACCATGTCACCACGGTAAGATGTCCTTAGGGACATGGACCCTACCAGGGGCGTAGCTAATGTCTCCTGGGCCCTGGTGCGAGAGGCCAACTTGGGCCCCCCCCCCTCCTTTCACGACCAAGTGATGCTAATGTTGTGTGTGTGTATATATATATATATATATATATACACAGTGGTGCCTTGGATTATGAGCATAATTCGTTCCAGGACCGTGCTTGTAATCCAAATCCACTCTTAAACCAAAGCAAATTTTCCTATAAGAAATCATGTAAATGCAGACAATTGGTTCCACACCCCAAATATATTTATTATTCTGTACTGTACAGTAATGGAGAGGATGGGAAACACAAGGGCTGACAGAGACTGCAGGGAGCAGGAAGGAATGAGCAGGGCAGATGTGGGCACATACATGCAGCACTCTCTGTCCGGGGAGAGAGGGGTTACAGCTATGGAGAGATTACCCCCCCCCACAGTCCTGTCCCCTGATGTAAGCCCCAGCCTGAAGGGGATCTGCTATGATTTGGAAGGTGTTTAGAGTACAGTGCTGTAGACCCCGCTATGCAGGCCATGCCCCTTCTCCACTCGCGCTCCCACCCAATACAGGAAGTTCTTAAACCAAAGCAATGCTCTTAAACCAAGTCACAATTTTGAAAAACTGTGAGCTCTTAAACCAAAATGCTCTTAAACGAAGTTACTCTTAAACCAAGGTACCACTGTATGTATGTATGTATATATATATATATATATATATATATATATATATATATATATATATATACACACACACACACCAAGACAGATATTACCTATTACCGCCATACTGTTACCGACCAAATCCTGTATACTGAGACCAATATTACCAGTAATACCAGTATATAGGGAGGAAACATTACCGCCACACCACAACCACTACCATCCCCACCATATTGTTACTGACCAAATCCAGTATACTAAATCACCTCATCCAGTCATATAGAGGTGGCCCCAGCTCTACACAGGCTCTATACACCATATACATTACTGTGCAGTTATATCAGGTGACTCACAGGAGACGTCTTTTCTGATCGGAGTTCTTTCCTTTTCATCTTCTTCTCCATCCGTCCTAGGCCGTTATGAGAACTTCTCCGAGCCACGAATCCACAGAATCTGCCAGACAGACATATTAGGCTCCACACTCTGACACCATCTCCATCTCTCTACACACTGCACATCTGTACTGTCCCCTTTACACCCTCATTTAGTGGGTAGCCCTGACTCTATGTGACCTCCTAATAATATATGCCCCCCTCTGTGTATTCCCTCTCCCCCTATGTTGCCCCCCCCCCAAATAGATGGCCCCTTCTACCCCCTCCCTTATAGATGGCCCCCTCTACCCCCTCCCTTATAGATGGCCCCCTCTACCCCCTCCCTTATAGATGGCCCCCTCTCTCCTCACCCTCCCTTATGGATGGTCCCCTCTCCCCCCACCCTCCCTTATAGATGGCCCCTCTCCCCCCACCCTCCCTTATAGATGGTCCCCTCCCCCCTCCTCCCTTATAGATGGTCCCCTTCCCCCCCCTCCCTTATAGATGGTCCCCTTCCCCCCCTCCCTTATAGATGGTCCCCTTCCCCCCCCTCCCTTATAGATGGTCCCCTTCCCCCCCCCTCCCTTATAGATGGTCCCCTTCCCCCCCCCTCCCTTATAGATGGTCCCCTTCCCCCCCTCCCTTATAGATGGTCCCCTTTCCCCCCTCCCTTATAGATGGTCCCCTTTCCCCCCCTCCCTTATAGATGGTCCCCTCCCCCCCCCCCTTATAGATGGTCCCCTTTCCCCCCTCCCTTATAGATGGTCCCCTTTCCCCCCCTCCCTTATAGATGGACCCCTTCCCCCCCACCCTCATAGATGGCCCCTCTTTCCCCCCACCCTCATAGATGGCCCCTCTTTCCCCCCACCCTCATAGATGGCTCCTCTTTCAGCCCACCCTCATAGATGGCCCCCTCCTTCCCCCCACCCTCATAGATGGCCCCCCTCTTTCCCCCAACCCTCATAAATGCCCCCCTCCTTCCCCCCCACCCTCATAGATGCCCCCCTCCTTCCCCCCCACCCTCATAGATGCCCCCCTCCTTTCCCCCCACCCTCATAGATGGCCCCCTCTTTCCCCCCACCCTCATAGATGCCCCCTCCCTCATAGATGCCCCCCTCCTTTCCCCCCACCCTCATAGATGGCCCCCTCTTTCCCCCCACCCTCATAGATGCCCCCCTCCTTTCCCCCCACCCGTACAGGCTGATAAAAAAACAAAACTTAACTCACCTGACATCGCGCTCCCACGTTGATCCTCACTCCTTCGATCTGTCCCCGGCTGCTGCGCGGCTGCCGGGGGTGTCGCGTCTTATCCCCGGCAGCGCGCGCATCCCAGAACTCCCTGCGCGCCGGAAACCGGAAGTCAGGGCCCAAGGCGCGCAGGGAGTTCTGGGATGCGCGCGCTGCCGTGGGTAAGACGCGACACCCCCGGCAGCCGCGCAGCAGCCGTGGGAAAGACGGAGCCAGACTCTTGTGACCGCAAGCAAAACAATGCTTGCGGTCACAAGAGTGATTGATCGGGGGGCCCCGCGGGCCCCCCTTGTGGCGGGCCCGGTCGCGGCGGCAACCCCCGCGACCACGGTGGCTACGCCACTGGACCCTACTCTAACCTAACAGAAAATGACCTATCTGGGCCTGAAGAAGCCGACCACTTGCCTTAAAAAAAAAAAAGTAAATTAAGGATAAAATAAAAAATATGATGTATTGCCTCATACATCAAATACTAGAAATCATAAACGAGGGAGGCGACGTGAAGCCCCAGAGCGCCATCCACAACGTGGATGGCGCTCTGGGGCTTCACGTCGCCTCCCCCGTTTACGTCCCCCTAAGAACGGCCCTAGTACCCTCAGATGGAGGTGGCATGGCACCAGGTGGCTTTGGGGGAACTGCTGGGGGGACAGGTGGGGGCACAGTGGTCTGAGGAAAAAGGTTTATCTCCTCTGGGATACGTGGCCTTGGTAAGTGTAAACCATACACAGTCTGTATGAGGTGGCCCACGTAGGAAGGGTCGGGGAGAGTCTCCAGGTCAAGCTGCTTGTGGCATGTCATGACGAAGTCCATGACGATCCTCGCACTCCGTGCCACAATATTAGGGACATCCCGTAAACGGGTTCCCAGATAGTGGCAGAAGAAGTCATTCTGGTCATCATCCCCATCAAAACGCCTCACAAACTGGATGGCAGAATGATCAACCTCAGTCTATGCTGACTGAGGATCTTCTTGGTCCCGGCGCCGCCTGGTGGTGGTGGTGGACCGTGTCAGTGGCTGACGTGGCCTAGCTGCCAGGGGCACACCACTGGGAGCTGCACCCAATGTGGATGGTGCTGCAGCCTCCTCCTCTTCGGGCATGGAAGTAGAGCCAGAAGGTCCTGGCATCTGCTCCGTGCCCTCAGAAAGAGTCGGGCTGCCTGGCTCCTGTGATGGGGGGGGCATGGCACTCTCCTCCTCCTGCTAGGCTGCTTCAACTGCAGCACCACCAGCATCCTCTCCTCCAGCTGGCTCCGAAAAATTGCCACTGGTTCTGTGGAGAGACAGAAAGGTTAGAGAGTGTAGACACATTCACAAAGTCACATTTGTAAGTAATATTTGTGTTTCATAAATTTTATAACATACAGTATGGTTAAATTTGCTATTTGTTAACAAGAATACATTATGTAGTGCTATCAGCATCCTAGGCCAGGACATACAACTGTTTATTCCTAGTCTTTCAGATTAGTGTGTTAGAAGATAAACTAAGCCACAGATTCGTGGAATATTTGCCCCTTTCTCACTGTGCCAACAATGCTCTCATCTTCATGGCATGTGGTGGCCATGGAAGGATTCTTGTGACCACACAATAACAAGTGTATTCTCATGGCGGCCACCATGGAGAGGGGCGTCAGTTAGTCATGTCAGCAGATACACAACCGTCCAGTAACAGGGCTCTGTACCTGTCATTGATCCCCACAGGGCACAGTGACAGTGACAGAGCAGGAGGCCGCACAGCATTGAGTATTCAGGAAGTGACTAGTGTGGCCCGACCAACAGCTCTCTGACTGGTTTGGACAGTAGGAGACATAAGATTGAACATTATCCGCTGGATGAAAAAGGGCATTTCATTCACCATGCTTACTGACTCTGCCACCTACAGCACACGCTGAACAACTGAGGGAGTGACCCTGATATGAGAAATTCACAATAATTGGATATTTAGGTGTAGCTCCATGACAGAAAGTCATATATTTTAAATTAATTAGAGGATGGTGAAGCATGAGTGAGAGTGGTGTGTAAGCATTTGGTTGACTGTGTGAGCAAAGGGGCCAATTGGGATTAATCTGGATAGATTAACCCTCTCTGTACAGTCACATACACCATCATGAAGGCTAAAAAACATTACACAACTAGGGCCTTATAAAGAATGGAAATTGTGTATGTTTTGTTAAAAAATATACATTTCTGATATAGTATTGTCATTAATAGAAAATCAAAACATAAAGCAGAATGTGATGGTGAGTGGCAGCTGATGATATCAGCTGCCACACAGTATGGAGCAGGCTCAGCTCAAGATCCCAAGCCATACTTTGTAGAGAATAAGGACATCAAAGCTTTTCTATCATCAATGAGATATTGGAGACTATATGATACTATATACATTAGCAAATAAGACAAAGATCCTTACAGCCGTTGACTCCGGCTAGGTAGAAAATCCAACAGGGGCGCATAGCGCATAGAGGGAGCCTCTCCACCCCTCTCCTCCATGCGCACCGCCCGCTGGTACTGGTCCCTCACACTTGACCAGCAGGTCTCCACTGCTCGGACTGACAAAAGAGAACAAAAAAGGACAAGGTTAAACAAAATATATATATTCACAAAAATTCTAAGGCTTATTCTGAATATCGTGCATTCTTCGAAAGATTTTCATTCATACATGATGTGACAATAAGACATACCCATTCGCATCTGCTCAGCGTCCGTCACCTCTCCCCACTGTGGGACTACCAGAGCCGCTATTTCGTCCCACCTCTGTCGATGCAGAACACGGTCGTGGTAGCCACGCACAGTCAAATCCCACATATGGGGACGTTACCGTACCTGAAAAAAATATATATCAACACATAAATCAATACACATCCCCATCTGAATTCACCTCTCTATGTGTCTAGATGTATTTGAAGAATAACAACACGCAAAACATGTTTTCCATAAGGAAAATACATAGAGTGGTGTTGGGATTCCAACAGACCACCTGTGTAATCTAAATGCACACAGCCTAACCACTGAGCCAAGACGCACAACACAAAGGAATGCTGGAACTCTTGGAAGAGACTAAGGAAAAGATCCTAACATTTGTCATCAATTATTTCATTTAGTAAAGGATTGTTGTCTTAACTGGCACTAATTTGGAGTCCACAAGACCAGCTCAATTCGAGCTTTGCATTGAGACCTAATGACAAAGGAAATCAACATTCCTTTGAAAAACCATCAACACATGTGCAAACCAGTCACGCTAACAATGACACTACTGCGGTTGTTGTTCTGTGGTGTGTGGTGTGTTGCCAACAGTAGTGTGTGCCAAAAACATGGCCCAACGGCTATGGTGACACACATTGCAATTTTGTCCGAAGTATGGTCCAGATTCATAAATAAAACATTCATTCTCAAATTTGTTACTAAATCTCTGGCCCAGAAAAGACATAGAAGGTTATGTATTGTATTCTGTGAAAGATTCAATGAGGGACAGACAATAACATTCCACGACGTTGAAAATAAAGCTACATCAAAAACGCAACAGTTTTTAGACAACATGAAATACGCATAAAACCAAATACATTTATAAGACAACATGAAAAATGATTACAAAACCCTACCTTTATAACACAACATGACAAACGCAGAAAAATATATACATTGACAACATAACCTGAAAAACGCATCGAAAACGCAATTAAATTAGAAATGTAGTTTTACATTAAATACGCGAATATATGACATTTACAAACAACGATAAAAGAAAAACAAGAACAACGCTACTCTAACAATGCCTCGAAAAATTTACTATTAGAAATATTTAATAAATAAATAATTGTTTCTCTAAGCAAATACTATAGTATATAAAGAAAAACATCACGCTACAATATGCTGATTGTTTTGGAAGTTACAAATCATGTTTGTAATTATTTGTAAGGGCAAATTCACACGCCCGTCTCGCATAACAAATCCGCAGATATTCCACAAGACACATAGTAATAATATTAATATGTGGATTAGCTGTGGCTTAGGTGCGGGTTTCTTGTGCGAGACGCCCGTGTGAATTGGGCCAAAGAATTTAACATTTATTACATATATATATATATATATATATATATATATATATATATATATATATAGGTATATAAAAAACAAAAAAAAAAATTATACTAAATAAAAATATTATATAACATTTACCTCTGCGATCAGCCGGGGAACATCAATGTCCCTCTGCCAGGAACCACGTTGCCCACGACGGGCACCACCACGCTCCGCTACTCGCCGTGACATAGCTCTAGATCGGGACATCTAAGGAGGTGAGCTATTGAAGCCCATTAACTCGGACCTTTTAAACTCAAGGGACGTTACGCATTCATCAATTATTATAATCAGAATCCTGTTTTATCCGGCTGTAATCAGGGTTCCGTCTGGGACAAATTTTACTTCCTACGGCCCGAGTTGGACCATTTTGGGCCGGAAATAATGGTCTGGTTCATTTTTTACGGACCCGGATACAATCAGGCCGTAGACTCATACGGAGTGTGCACTGTGCAGCCGCATATCCTATACTTCCAAGCATACACATGAACCACCAAAAATACCGCCGCAAACTTACAGCCGGCAATACAGCCGCACAGTTACATAGTCTGAACCTAGCCTGAAGCTGATTTGTAAATATTATTTATTCTGAAAGATGACACACTGCTCAAAAAATTAAAGGGAACACTTAAATAACACAATATAACTCCAAATAAATCAAGCTTCTGTGAAATCAAACAGTCCTCTTAGGAAACAATACCTTAAACTGTTGGCACTTGATGTCTTGCTCCTTGTTGCAACGAGAACGTATAATCACAGAGATGATAACCTTGAATTCAGAATTTGCTATTTATTAGGCTTCTCATACAGGACAACAGGACATGCTCACAGGCTGATGTGTAATCTCATTGTGAAAAAGAAAATTCGTCTCCAGCTCTTCAATAAAAAATCCAAAGCTTTATTTCAAGGCATCATAAAAAATACAGAAATTTTAAAAACACGCCGACGCGTTGCGAGGTATGCACCTCTTATGCACCTCTTAACCATGATTAAGAGGTGCATACCTCGCAACGCGTCGGAGTGTTTTTAAAATTTCTGTATTTTTTATGATGCCTTGAAATAAAGCTTTGGATTTTTTATTGAAGAGCTGGAGACAAATTTTCTTTTTCACATTGGAATATACGGGATACGGCCCGCAATATTTAAGTCTCTCGTGCTCGGAATCAGGAGAGCCATACGTACCACCTGAACAAAGTTTGGTGAGCTGATTTATATTTTCTTGTTTGCTGTGATGTGTAATCTCCCCTAAGTCCAAACCATACACCCTCACGGCGGACGTTTCGGAGGATAGACGACTCCATCATCATGCACGAGGATGTACAGGTAAGGAACGTCTTAAATGTCTGTCGCAGTCCATGTAGTAACCCTTCATGACCCGGGTTATAAAAGGTTAAACATACCAAAATTATATTTACACAATTCTATTCTTAATAGAATCAGACGCATGATCCATATAGGAAAAAATATAACCCATATCTCATACACATATGGGTCATACTATAGAAGGCTTTGAAGCTGCACACTTCCTTTAGCTCATTAGGACTGAGTGTTTCAAGCTTCATAATCCACCATGTTTCTTTTTGTCGCAAACGCTTGCGATTCTCCTCCACATCGTTACCTAACTCAAGCTGCTCCAACACTTACCACCTGAGATCACACATTCTATGCCGGCTTTCATAGAAATGACACGCTACTGTGTTTTCCCCGAATTCCTTCTTATCCTTATTGTTGTTGTACTTACTGATCGCTGACTTATATTCATTAAGCCGTATTTCAATTTTCTTGATAGTCTGGCCTACATAACCTAGACCGCATGGGCACTTCAGAAGATAAATGAGGTTTTTATCATTGCTTGTATAAAACCCCAATACCTCTACTTTGGTTCCTTTCATTGGGTGATATATCACATCACCTTTAATGATGTTATGACAATGCTGGCAATTCATACAGACAAAAGTTTTGTACAGAGAATAAAGATGCACTGTTGGAATTTGTTTCTAGATTGAATTTATGTCACTCGTCTATCCAATTCACATTGGAATATCATCCCAGTGTTATTCACTTTTTAAATGTAGAACTCAGAAAGGGAGATAGCGGTTTTGGTACCACTCTGCACTCGAAGGCCATGGATAGAAACATTACACTGTTTCGTAGCAGTCATCATGGTCCACATGTGTTTTAAAGCCTACCCAAATCCCAATTTATTAAAGCTAAGAGGATTTTAAATACAGAGAAGTAATATTAAAAAAACGCAAAGAAAATTTGGTCAAAGTTTGTGCAAAGAGGGTATAAAGATCATGATTTAAAAACAGTAGAGAAGGAAGTTAGGAAGATGAAAAGAAGTGGTCAGGAAAAACAAAACAAAAAAGAAAGTAAAAAAGAAAGAACATATTACTATTTAGTATGACATATGATAGACATGCAATAGAAATGCATATTAAAACCTTGGGGTTTGCTGGCTAGCAATCCTCAATATGGAAAAAAAATTTTAAAGAACGACCAATTTTTGGATATAGAAAAACTAAAGCAGTGGGTAATATGTTAGTCAGAAGTGACATACAGACAAAGAAAAAAAGAAGACAGACTTCTTTGCGACTAAAAAGAAGAGGAACTTTTGCGTGTATGAATTGCCTGCATTGTCATAACATCATTAAAGGTGATGTGATATATCACCCAATGAAAGGAACCAAAGTAGAGGTACGTCTTATACTTGCAACAATAAAAACCTCATTTTTCTCTGAAGTTCCCCTGTGCTCTAGGTTATGTATGCCAGACTAGCAAGCAAATTAAAATACTGCTTAATGAACATAAGTCAGCGATCAGGAAGTACAACAACAATAAGGATAAGAAGAAATTCGGGGAGACCAAAGTAGTGCGTCATTTCTATGAAAGCTGGCATAGCATGTGTGATCTCAGGTGGCAAGTGTTGGAGCAGCTTAGGGTGATATTACACGGGCCGATGGGGGCCCGATAATACCTGTAACCGAGCAGTGATCTGCTAGATCGTCGCTCGTTTACTTGACCTATTACACGGCCCAATAATAGTTAAACAAGGGCTGCAGGGATATTGTTACCGATGTCCTTGCAGCCCTTGTTTAAACTACAGTACATACATTACCTGTCCACGCTCTAGGGCTGCTGCTGCGGTCTTCAGCTGACAGGCCACTCTGAAGCTAGAGCAAGCGGACCCGGGGAGAAGACCGCAGCAGCAGCCCTGGAGCGTGGATAGGTAATGTATATTGTCAGTAGCCGTCGGCGCACCGCTATTACACGTTCGGCGCCTGACGAAAATAGGTCTAA
Source organism: Dendropsophus ebraccatus (assembly GCF_027789765.1). NCBI lineage: Eukaryota > Metazoa > Chordata > Amphibia > Anura > Hylidae > Dendropsophus > Dendropsophus ebraccatus. Next base: position 53,987,721 of record NC_091463.1, read on the forward strand.
ACCTATATCAACGATCAGCCGCTGATCGTTGTTATTGGCTGATCGTCGTATTTATTACATTGAGCGATAATCGGCCAAATCGTTCCATGTAATAGTACCCTTAGGTTAGGTAATGATGTGGAGGAGAATCGCAAGCATTTGCTCTGAAAAGAAACATGGTGGATTATGAAGCTTGAAACACTCAGTCCTAATCGGCTGTATGAAGTGTGCAGCTTCAAAGCCTTTCTATAGTATGTATATGTGTATGAGATATGGGTTATATTCTCTTTCTATATGGATCATGCGTCTGATTCTATTAAGAATAAAATTGTGTTAATATAATTTTGGTATGTTTAACCTTTTATAACCCGGGTCATAAAGGGTTACATGGACTGCAACAGACATTTAAGACGTTCCTTACCTGTGCGTCCTTGCTCATGAGGAAGGAGTAGTCTATCCTCCGAAACGTCCACCGTGAGGGTGGATGGTTTGGACTTAGGGGAGATTACACATCAGCCTGCGAGCATGTCCTGTTGTCCTGTATGAGAAGCCTAATAAATAGCAAGTTCTGAATTCAAGGTTAACATCTCTATGAGTATAAGTTTTTGTTGCGACAAGGAGCAAGACATCAAGTGACACAGTATATCTCATACAAGGTATTTCTCATACACTGTTGATCACATCTTTTTACATGGAAATGTACAGTTTAAGCAGACTTAGTGGGTCTGATCGGATGTGAATGGACTTTCTATTGCCATTGGCCAAGTGCGCTGTTGGTTATTTATTGTTTAGCAACACTGATTGACAATCAATGTGACATGCTTTTGTGCAAATGGAATAGACAACAGGTGGAAATTACTGGCAATTAGCAAAACACACTCAATAAGAGAGTGGTTCTAGTGGTTCTAGTGGTTCTGCAGGTGGGGACCACAGACCACTTCTTAGTACCTATGCTTTCTGGCTGATGTTTTGGTCAATTTTGAATGTTTGTGGTGCTTTCACACTCGTGGTAGCATGAGATGGACTTAACCCATGCAAGTGTAGTATGTCTCATCCAGGATGGCACATCAAGGCGAGCTTTGACAAGAAGGTTTGCAGTGTCTGTCAGCATAGGGTCCAGAGGCTTGACGTTCTACCATGAAACAGGCCAGTACACCAGAAGACAGACAGTAGACCAGGAGACCATAGAATGGCAACAACCCAACAGCAGGGCCACTACCTCTGCCTTTGTGCAAGGAGGAACAGGAGGGACACTGCCAGAGCCCTGCAAAATGACCTCCAGCAGGCTACAAATGTGCATGTGACCATGAGGATGATATGAGGGCCCAATGTCCACAGATGAGGGCCCAATGTCCACAGATGGGGGTTGTGCTCACAGCCCAACACCGTGCAAGATGCTTGGCATTTGCCAGAGAAGACCAGGATTGGCAAATTCACCACTGGCACTCTGTGCTCTTCACAGATGAAAGTAGGTTCACACTGAGCACATGTCAGTGAGTCTGGAGACGCCGTAAAGAGAGATCTGCTCCCTGCAACATCCTCCACCATGACAGTTTGGCAGTAGATCAGTAATGGTGTGGGGTCGCATTTCTTTGGAGGGCCGCACAGCCCTCCATGTGCTCGCCATTGGGTACCTAGATGAGATCCTTAACCTCTTGTGGGACAATATGCTGGTACGGTTGGCCCTGGGTTCCTCCTAATTTATTATTTGAATCGACATTCAACTTTGTACAGAACAAAGTATTCAATGAGAATATTTTATTCATTCACATAAAGGATGTGCTATTTGAGTGTTCCCTTTATTTTTTTGAGCAGTGTTTATCATTGGTAATAAAGTTTGATCCGCACACCAATCACTGATTAGATGATGGGCATGGCATCATCAGTCTGGTAAGTGCTCTGGTTTTGGAAGAAGCATAAATGCGGTGAAAGCCCAGATTTCAGAATGGTCCTTTCTAGGAACGCCTGCCTGTTGGCTTCATTTACCAAGGTATAAACTTTAGTCCCTTAAATATTAAAGCTATGTTCACATTTAATTAAAAAAAAAAAAAAACAGCCGCAAATAATGTTCATGATCATTATTTGCGGCCATTATTTTGTCTAAAAAGATGCTGTGGGAACATAGCCTTGAAGTAATTGGGGCATTTTACTTCATCCAAAGAAGGTTTTGAAAAGAATCTTTCATAGCACATATACTATGTTATTGATTTTCTGTTGTATGAAATGTCCAGTGCATTCATCTCTGTGTAAGCAAGACCTTCCATGAGAGACCTTAATAATGCGTGTATTAAATATGGAGAATGCTTTGCACCTCCAATGTGCAACTTTTATTTTATCTGAAATGGCTTGAGACTGCACCATTTTAGTCAAGCATGGTAGAAAGCAAAAAAGAATAAGGGTTCATTTTTATTTTGTATTACTTGTGCTGTTTACCATAAGAAAAAAAAAGTAGCTCACTGAAACATTGGATGCTTCTCAATTCCCCATTAAAATGATCAATCACATTTGCACACTGTTCCTTTCCAATGTTTATAGCACATTACATTTTTAATTATTTCAGTCTATCAACATTTGCAAGTGTCTAAGGATTACATCTCCTGTTTTTATATAAAAAGACAGTTTGTTCTGTATTCTAGTGAGCTTAGATCAAAGATATTCATCATACAAAGCGTCTCAAAGAAGTTGAATAACCCAAAAAATCCCAGCTGGTGGCAATATCAATGTCGTTCAGAAAAGAGTAGGATAAAAGAAAGACAGATGGTTAAGGCAGTGCCTTTCCCTACATGATCTTCGTTCATCATTGCTTTTGATGAAAAGAATGAAAAGCAATAGAAAAAAACACAGTGCAAATTACTTTTTCAGTGGACCTAATAAAATCTGGCACTGGTTCTATAATTTGGGCTGCTCATCTCATGAAACATTAATTCAACCATAATATCAATCAATCATAATGCAAGTTAAGAACTCAGTGACCGGATAATGGAAGAGTACGAGTTCTATATTCTCTGTACCAACAGATGTGAACTGCACTTGTATTGATTACAACAAAATAGAGTGATAATTTTTTTTCTATTCATCAAAAACACTATAAAAAGGAACTCTTACTCCAGGAAATGCTCTGAATTATTCATGTATTTAAAAAGCAACAAAATGATTTTTTTTTCCCTAATAGAAGGGGTGTTTTTCAGAGAATATAAGTGTTGGCCATTTTCACACAATAGTAATATTTAACCCCTTAACGACATCGGGCGTAAATTTACGCCCTGATGCCGGTAAGGGAGTTCAGAGCGGGGCCGCGCGGCCCGGGTGCCGCGTGTAGCCCGGGACCGTAGGTATTAGCGGGCACGGTCCGATCGCCGTGCCCGCTAATACAGTAATCAGATGCAGCTGTCAAACATGACAGCTGCATCCGATTACCGGACTCAGCGTCATCCCTGGTGTCTAGTGGGGAGATCGCTCCTCCGGGATGTTATCCCGGAGGAGCGATCTCCGTAAATGAAGCCGGCCGGGGACCGCTCCAAGATGGCGCCATCCCCGGCTCGGCACTCGTTTACTTCCGGCTGCAGCATCTCATGGATCTCTGCAGCATATCTATGCTGCAGAGATCTCAATGAGAGATCAAAGCACTTATACTAGAAGCCCCCCTGGAGGACTTCTAGTATAAGTGTAAAAGTAAAAAAAAAAAATGTCATTATTAGTAAAAAGCCCCCTCCCCTAATAAAAGTCTGAATCACCCCCCTTTTCCCAGGTTATAAATAAAAGTAAATAAATAAATAAATAAATAAATAAACATGTTTGGTATCGCCGCGTGCGTAATCGCCCGAACTATTAATTAATCACATTCCTGATCTCGCACGGTAAATGGCGTCAGCGCAAAAAAATCCCAAAGTGCAAAATTGCGCATTTTTGGTTGCATCAAATCCAGAAAAATTGTAATAAAAAGCGATCAAAAAGTCATATATGCGCAATCAAGGTACCGATAGAAAGAAAACATCATGGCGCAAAAAATGACACCTGACACAGCCCCATAGACCAAAGGAAAAAAAGCGCTATAAGCCTGGGAATGGAGCAGTTTTAAGTGTCGTATATTTGTTGACAATGGTTTAAATTTTTTACAGGCCATCCGATACAATATAAGTTATACATGTTACATACCGTTTTAATCGTAACGACTTGAGGAACATATATAACAAGTCAGTTTTACCCCAGGGCGAATGGCGTAAAAACACGTTTCCCCCAAATAAACAAAATGCGTTTTTTTTTTCAATTTCACCACACTTTGAATTTTTTTCTGGTTTCGCAGTGTACTTTATGCAAAAATTCAGCCTGTCATTGCAAAGTACAATTAGTAACGCAAAAAATAAGGGCTCATGTGGGTCTCTAGGTGGAAAAATGCAAGTGCTATGGCCTTTTATGCACAAGGAGGTAAAACCGAAAACGCAAAAATTGAAATTTGCTCTGTCCTTAAAGGGTTAAGGTATTAGAATGTTCTGGGAGAGATCTACAAGGAAGCAGTAGGATTATCTACTTGTAGGCTATGTTTACACATTGTAAAATAAAGGTAACATTACGCCCATATTATTGTTATAATAATGCACTCCATTAAAGACAATGGAAAATTGAATGACAGTGCACACATCATATAGAATTACATAATTAATTACGACTAGAGATTACCGCAACTTGAGCTTGCTCGAGTCCGTCCTGACCTGGAAGTCTCTCCATTTGATTACTGGTTGCTGAAGAAGTTTGATGCAGCCCTAGGGAGCTATTTTCTAGGCATCCCTAGGGCTGTACCACACTTCCTTAGCCAGTGTTATCAAATTCCAAGACTTCCAGGTTCAGACAAAATTGAGCATGCTTGAGGTGTGGTCATCTCTAATTGCAACCATCCAAATAATGAACATGCTCCTTATTTATGAATAGGATATAGGTGTAGATCAGCACTATACTGGGACTGCATCTTATGCAAATGCACCCATAAAGAGAAATGCTGGGTGGTGGTAGCTTACAAAAAAGCAAAATCCAAATTCACAATGATTGATGTACTCACATTCAGCTGAACAAACATTCCTTTACTCACCACTACTACTACAGTAGTCCATAGAAGCGATTTGTAGTGCAAAACAGTCTGTCACTTCTATCCTCACGGCATCTGCCCACGCAATGTCCACACCCTGTTTGCATATGTTTATGTGTATAAAGGAACCTTTCTTCAACTAAATGGTGAGTGCACCTACTTTTTCTTCAATCATTGCTCATTATTTTTTTTAAAACCTGTATTTAAAAAAAACCCTCTGTTCACACATGTACAGTATTTAGTAGAGATGAGCGCAACTTGAGCATGCTCAAGTTTGTCGGAAACTGGTAGGCTCGGCATTTGATTACCAGTGGGTGAAGAAACTGGATGCATGGTATGCTGAAAATTTCATAAAAATGTTCCTTAATCTAAAATTGCAAAGACTTTGAATATCCACAATCTACAGTATATAATACTGTATCTTGAGAAGATTCAGAGATTCTGGATGTGTGCAAAGTAACAATGTCAACAGTCAATAGTCGTTGCTAGGTATCTACTGTCATACTTCTTCTATACGTAGTGGTTTTGGTCGGTCCAAAAAGTCAGCATCTTCTATATATTTTATATACTTCTATGAAAAGTTCTATTAGTAGTCATTAAAGATTACCTGAACAAATGCACTGGATATAGAAAACTGTCAGAGGGGCGGTCATGTGATCTCACAATGGGACCTTACCAGCCTCTGAACCAGGGTACAGTAAGGTGCCAGGAGGCAGCTCTGGTAAACAAGTGTGCCCCTCACTCCTGGGAAGCAAAAAGAAATGGGGGTGGGGAAGTTCTACCTTAGATATATTTTATGGGTGCTTTTCAGAATCAAATTCAGAATAGAAATTAGTATTCAGTATAGAAAACTGTCAGAAGCGTAGTCATGATCCCACAGTGGGACTGCACTGGCCTCTGAGCTGGGGAACAGCAGGTCGCTGGGAAGCAACCCGGGTAAGTGTTCGCCTCACTTCCAGGAAACAAACGCAAAAAAAAAAAAAGGTGGGAGTGCTCCTTTAAATATATATTTTCTGTGTTTCGTGCATATACCTTGTTTTAAATTTTTTTTATACTTTTACTTCTTTACTATTTATACACCACTCATGAATATGCCACTAGCATGTAATAACACATTAAATAAAAAAAAAAAAATACTAAATTCATTTCAACAAAGACTAGTCCACAGCAATTGGTAGGCCAGCTTTTATTTGAAAAAAAAATAAATGACCTAAATTTCTTAGTTTTAAAGAATGTGATTAGATGCCACTCAACATATAAAAAAAATACTCCAGTTCTTATAATAGTTCTTATAATAAGTGTCCTTGCTCACCAAATTAATCCATAAATGTATTTAACCACTACGTTTGGAGGGCACTGAGCAGGGAGGGAGAGAAGTGCATCAACATCCCCCCTCCCTCCCTGCTCGGTGCTGGGTATATATACACATGACTACTACTCCCATCCTCTGCTCATAGTATGAGCAGAAGATGGGAGAGTAGTACCTGTGCTATTCCCATTACTACGCCGCTGCCACACAGCCGTTCATCACAGGGGCTTCAGCATGCCCCCTCCACCGCTCCCCCTCCTCCCAGCTCCTACATACCGGCTCCCGATCCGATCTGCATGCCGGCCGCATCAGCCCTCGGCCAGTGGTGGGATAGTGTGAGGGGAGGCGGCGGGATAGTGTGAGGGCTGGCAGCAGCGAGGAGTCAGTGGCGGGAGAGTTAAAAAGTGGAAGCTGGGAGAAGGGGGAGCGGAGCAGGGGGCATGCTGAAGCCCCTGTGATGAATGGCTGTGCGGCGGCAAAGTAGTAATGGGGATAGCACAGGTACTACTCCCCCATCTTCTGCTTATGCTCTGAACAGAGGATGGGAGTAGTAGTACTGTGTATATATGTCCAGCACCGAGCAGGGAGGGAGGGGGTAGGTAGATTCACTTCTCTCCCTCCCTGCTCGGTGCCCTCCAAACTTACTGGTTAAATACATTTATTAAGGACACTTGCTCCCTAAAGTATTCCATAAATGTATTCAATCAAAAACACACTGTCTATTACATTTACATACACATCCATTGTAATTCCAATGGAGTGTCCAGCAGGGGCGCACTATATATAGAAGTCAATGGTACTCCATGGACACTCCATTGTAATTACACCCTCGGTTTGTGACGTCACGGTATTTCAGAGTATCTGAAGTCTCCCTGATCTACTAAATTAAGGGAAATAGCCCTATATGTGCATTTCCCATAATTAATGTACATTAGAAATTTGTCTAACTTTCCATAAGTAATAACATCAAAAAAAAAAAAAAATTGTCCGGAGTTGTCCTTTAATAGTCACACAGATTGAAGCATAATTGTATGCCAAACCTCTAAAAGCAGGCACCATACCAAACAACTAAGTGACTTAGTGTTTAATACAACGAACCTTTCCAGGCTAATATAGTGGTCCTTTGCTGTCATTATGTGCCTTTATGCCAATTTGTGTTTTTTTTTTGTTTTTGTTTTTTTATAGAAAGGGTCTGAAATATTACAAATAATGCTAAATTATCTTTCTATAAAAAAAAATACTAATTGCTTCCTGTAAAATAGATTTGCCTGCATTTCAATAATGAAATATGGAACAATAATGGAACACAGTGAGCAAGCTGGTCATATTCAAGGCTAACAATTATTTTTATTGTCCCTCTGGAGTGCTATTTTTATTAATGCTAAGGTGCCATGAAGGTGGGAATAAACATATAATTTTATATTGCTATTTATTAAACACACTAAATAATACACACTATCATAATAGCTATAGAGATAATGCAAGATGCTCCTGCCTAGTGTGAATGGTGTTCTAGGAGAGCTGACCAAATTTGTCTTTTTTTTTTCTATAGAGATAAGACTAGATAAATGGCATTCATGGCAACCAATAAATGGTTCTAGCCTGCAATACACATACCTGAGGGCAGTGGTTTCCAACCTGGAAATATATGCTACAAATAAGAAGACTGCAATGTTTAATGAGTAAGAATATCAGCCCCATCTTCCCCATATAAGGACAGAGGACATATGTCCTGAAACACCTGGTAAGCATCACTTTAAATTCTGTTTGGATCTAACTAGAGAGCTCAGCTTAAAGGGGTTGTCCAGCAAAAAATCTTCTTCTTTCAGATTAACTGGTGTCAGAAGTTATATAGATTTGTAATTTGCTTTTATTAAAACAATCTCAAGTCTTCCCATACTTATCAGCTGCTGTATATACTGCAGGAAATGTTTTATTTTCAGTCTGACACAGTGCTCTCCGCTGACATCTCTGGCCGAGACATGAACTGTCCAGATAAGGAGAGGTTTTCTATGTGGATTCCCATAAATAGCCTCTCCTACTCTGGAAAGTTCCTGTAATGTACACTAGTAAAACTAGTGTTAAAGTTAAAAAAAAAAAAAAAAAAAAAAAAAAAAAAGTGGAAAAAGTGTAACAAAAATTTCACCACCTTACCTCCCAAATAATACATTTTACTACCCAATATTTATATCACATGGTGCATGCTATAATTTGTCTATTGCCAAATCACCTCAGAAAAAATGTCATAAAAGTGATCAAAAAGTCCAATACTGTATATGTAAAAATTGGTATCAATAAAAACTATACAAAAAATTAGCCCACACTCAGCTCTGTCACTAAGAAATAGGAATGCTATGGATCATGGAATGTAGCGACAGTTTTTGTATTTTTTTTACCAGGAAAACAATTTTGTTGTACCATAAGAGTTAAAAAAAAAAACTATGCAAATTTTGAATTGCTTTAATCATAGTGACCTGTAGATTATATTTGTTATTTTTATTGCACACTGAATAGCATGTTTATTTTAAGGAAAAACAAATAACCCTTTTTCCATTATTCCCAAGGGTTAATCAATAAGTTACATGAATCCAAAAATGGAGCTAATAAAATGTAAAATTTTTCCCACAAAAACAAATCTTATTTGGCTACGTCAGCAAAATTAAAACAGTATGACTTTAGGAGGGTGGCAATGAGAAAAATAAGAAAATTGCTTGGTCACTACATTCAGAGGTTTGTTTTTCTTCCTTTAAAGAAAATTGTTTACAGCAGCAATCCTGCACAAGGGCATTGTGGTTTAAACCATCACATTGTGGTTATCACTCACATTTTTAACCCTTTGAGGACCAGGCCCAAAATGACCCAGTGGACCGCGCAAATTTTGATCTTAGTGTTTTAGTTTTTCCCTCCTTCCCTTCTAAGAGCTCTAGCACTCTCAGTTTTCTATCTACAAGCCATGTAAGTGCTTGTTTGTTACAGGAATAGTTGTACTTTGTAATGGCGTCATTCATTTTACCATAACATGTATGATGGAATCCCAAATATATTATTTATGAAGATATAAATAGGTGAAATCGTAAAAAAGAATGCAATATGGTAACGTTTGGGGAGTTCCTGTGTCTACGTAATGAACTATATGGTAACAGCGACATGACACTATTATTCTATAGGTCAGTCCGAACACAACCATATGCAGGTTACACAGATTCTCTAATGTTATATATATTTTTTTTTATGAAATCCTTTTTTTTGGCAATTAAATATTAATAAAATGGGCCTATTGTGACGCTTATAACGGTTTTATTTTTTCACCTATGGGGCTGTATGGGGTGTCATTTTTTCCGCCATGATCTCTAGTTTTTATTAATACCATATTTGTGAAGATCGGACGTTTTGATCACTTTTTATTGATTTTTTTTAATATATAATGTAACATAAAATCGGTAATCTGCGCACTTTTTCCCCTCTTTTCGTGTACGCCGTTTACCGTTCGCAATGACGCTTGTTATATTTTAATAGATCGGACAATTACGCACGCTATGGTATATTATATGTTTATCTATTTATTCATTTTTATATGTTTTATTTATATAATGGGAAAGGGGGGTGATTTAGACTTTTATTGGGGGAGGGGCTTTGGGGTAGTGTAATAGTGTTTTGAACTTTTTTTTTTTTACACTTTTGAAGTCCCTTTGGGGGACTTGTACATACATTACTTTGATTTCTACACTGATGAATGCTATGCCATAGGCATAGCATTGATCAGTGTTATCGGCGATCTGCTCATTGAGCCTGCCTGTGCAGGCTCAGTGTAGCAGATCGCCGATCGGACCGCATGGAGGCAGGTAAGAGACCTCCAGCAGTCCGTTTCAATGATCGGGACCCCCGCAATCACACTGCGGGGGTCCCGATCGGTAAGTGACAGGGGACTCCCCCTGTCACTTACACTTAAACGCTGCGGTCGCGCCGCGATCGCGGCGTTTAAGGGGTTAATGACACGCGGCAGCGCGATCGCTGCAGCGTGTCATTACCGGTGAGGTCCCGGCTGCTCACTGCAGCCGGCCCCCACCTCCTATGAAGCGCGCTCCGCTCCGGAGCGCGCTTCATAGCGGGAATAACACCCATGACGTAAGGTTACGTCATGGGTCGTCTGGGGACAGACTTCCATGACGTAACCCTACGTCCAGGGTCGTCTAGGGGTTAATAGTGATGGAATAAAATATTTTTAAGGCTGAGATTTTTCTATAGGGTAAGCAACCCAGGGCATTGTGTCTTGCAGTTTAATGTGAAATCATTGAAAGCAGCGGCTCAGCACTGCCAGTAGGAGATTGAAAAGATATTAATAAGTATGGAATGAATTGTTAGTCCTAACATACTGTATGTTATGCTTGAGTGGAATACCCCTTTAACAGGCCTGGTGATTGTGCTTAGTGTGAACATTCATTTAATAGGAACAGCAAAAATAACAACTTAGGGAGAACATACTGTCCAAAAACATAGTGTCAATGTGAACTGAATAAAGTTTGGATTTTTTTCTTCTGGGTTGTACAATAGAAATAAATTAAAGTGTTTTTCTTCTGCTTATATGAATTCAAATAAAATATGTTTCTAAGGTTCCGTTGACAGTAACATTTTTTCTCTCTGCGATTCTATTTCATTTCTTTTTCACAGAAAAAAAGAGAGACACTACTTTAAAGAAATTCCAAAGTCTTCAATATAGAAGTTTTTAATAGACAAATAGCATATTATTTTGTGATATTCAAACCATTAAAATAAGTACAGAAATGTAAAATTGTGATAGTTTACTATTAAAATCCATAGGGAAAAATTGATTCAAATAGAAAACAACTATTATCTTGTATTATAACTTACAGTACCTTAAGAATTGACATATATTAGTGAAGACAGACTATTGGTAATCATACACTGTGGCGGACACAGACTGCACAGGGCCCCTGTGCAAAAAATGTGCTTGGGCCCCTCATAACCTATTCTTATCTCCAACCTCCTGCCTTAAAAGCACATACAAACATTAATGATTTGTACACCCGTGTATCTGGTATATGTGTCTTGGATTCCAGGGAGGGCCCTAAAGCATAGCACAGATGTTGGGGCCCACTGGAGGATTCTTTGGTTCTCCCTGATGTCTGTGCTGTACTACAGTTTTAGTGGGCCCAAATGTGGGACTGGGGTACCTGTCTGTGGCCCACCAGTAGAACTGATCCTGTTAGGGTCCATTTATCTATTCAAACCTACAGGATCTGCAACAGATTTTATGCTGTGTTCCATCATTTAGTTACATTGATATCTGCTGCAGATCCTAAATTGACCCTTAGTCACCAAATCCAATAAACTAAAAACCATTCTTTCCATTAATACCAGTATATAAACTTGCTGTGCACACCATATAAGTGGGGGAAGGCTTCTCTGAGTGAATCACGGGGGAAAGTCTTTGCTTACTTTTCCTTTCCTTTTCCATCCAGCCTGGGTCATCATGAGGACTTCTCCAAACCATGATACAACTATATAGAATCTGCCAGAGATAGATTTTAGACTCATCACTTTTACACCATCCTCATCTGTTTTGGCCCAGCTGTGCCCTTATATAGTGAATAGTTCCAGCTGTGCATCCCCTGTATAGTAAATGGCCCCCCTTTGTGCAGTAACCATTTTGTAGGAGGCCCACTCTGTACAGTCCCCCTATAGTAATAGCCCTCATGTGTAGCTCCTATATAGCAAGTGTCCACCTTCGCGCAGTCTCCTTATAGTAGTTTGCCTACCTTTGTAGCCCCCCTATAGAAGATGCCATCTTCTGTGCATTCTACTATAATAATGGCCCTGTGATGTGCAGACTTCTATAGTAGGTGGGTTCTGTACAGTCCCCTTTAGTAATGTCTCTACTCTGTGCAGTCCAGTTTGGTTGGTGGGCCCCTTGTTCAACTGCCTATAGTAGAACCTCCTTGTGCAGTCCCCTACAGTAGCTGGCCCCCAGTGTAGGGATCCCTTATAGTAACTACCCCCAGCCCTTTGTAATCCACTTATAGCTGGCCCCTCTTTGTAGTCCACTTATAGTAGCTATGCCCCTGCTGTACTCTCTTTATAGTAGCGATCCCCCCTGTTGTAGTCTCCTATAGAAGCTGGTCCTCTTACTGTGTGGTACTCTCGACCGGTGACATACTAAGTTGTTACTGGTGATGCCACTTCCATGGTGGTTGGTTGGTGTGGTTTTACAGCTTAGCCAGGGATGGTATTGTCTTGATACCAGTGCTAGTCCAGCACACAGGTGTGATGTTGATACCTGCTTTGTCTTGCGGCTGGCTGTACCCCCTAATATGGTCGTTGACCTGACGGGTTGTGATTGGTCCCTTGGGCTCTTGTCACGATAGTCCTGAGTGGCAATCGACCCACCCGGACTATTGGGACCGCCACCCACAGAAAGGAGAAAATTAACCCAAGATGTACAGTGCTGTATGTAAAGGTGCAGGTGCAAATGAAAAAGATGACTGAGTCCCAGTGATGAAAATAGAACAGCTTTACTGTGCAGTCTCTGAATAGTAATAAACACTTTGGCAGCAAATAGATAATCTTGATACAGACGAGTGCTTAACATGGTTTGTGCTGCGGAGATACTTGCAGATACATTATATAGTAGAAGTAGTTGTAGCGGTGCTTGGAGAGTTTAGAATAGAGTAGAGCAGCATAGAGGAGGGGAGTTTGTCAAGGGAGTCCTAACCCAATGTAGTACTTGTGCTCTGCCGGAACTTTAGAGAGATACTTGAGAGTGAGAGAGAAACTTACTTTTACCCTTGTTTAGCCTAACGTCTGACCACCTTCTGCCCTACAATGTCGAGCTACTTGTCCTAATAGGGTGATAGAAGCCCCAGCATTGAAGCTGTGAAGTGTACGAGTTTTCTCGGGGTTACTTGCACTGTCAGATAGTAAACGTAGACCCTCTGGTATCTCTGTTCTATCCTGGCCAGTTTCTCTTGTAAAGTAGGATACTGCCCTGCCCTTTGTAGAGTGGTTGTCCGCGTGGTCTAGGATTATCCCTGACTCTTCTTCCTTCTTAGTGTCTAGCACTGCAGACTGAAGTTACACCTCCTCCCACCAAGTGACTTCTTCCTACAGTGATATGTCATCTACCCTGTGAGTGGTGAAAAGGAATGTGTGCAAAGAGAAAGAAAAAAATATTCTAGTTTAGGTGGACTAATTGTCCTTTGGGTGTGTCTTTAAGTGAAAAGTCCAATGAATTTATTAGTAAGTACGGAGAAAGACGGTAAAAAAAGAAAATCTGTGTGAACAACTAAAAAATAACGCACGCTGTTTGCAAAAGACGTCCAAAAATAATCGACATGATCATTATTTTGACGTCTGCACAGATAACGTCCTTCATTAGACGTCTGTTATTACACTGGCTACAATGCATTGCAGTCAGTTAAATTGAGGCAATAACAGACGTCTTTTTAAATAGAAAAAGTGGACGCCTTTTCTATTTATTTATTTTTTTTTTTTTACGTTGTGTGAACATAGCCTAAAGAAGTAACACAGGCAGACATATCTGTGCCGCAGGGCGGAATCGGCTGCACAGGCAATATGTCCGCCACTGGCCATACACCTCCAATAGCTAATAGTCCAGAGGAGGTAAGTGGTGATGTTATTTAATCACCACTTAACTCTATACACTTTGTGGCCCGAGCACTTTAAACCTGACCCACGGAATGTAAAAACCCAATGAAACACATTTACATTGTTCCCTAAGGGAACACACAGCTCAATTCTGGAACAGCCTTTCAGAACCGATTCTGTTCAAGAGCAGAGGTATTACTGTACTTCATATACTGACAAGATATACAGTACCAAGGCAGACTGATGTGTATATCATATAGTAGTCCTATGTGAATGCATTACAGAAGGACTATATGTCTATGTTCACACACAGTTTTTTAAGTAAAGAAAATATGGTGTCTTTTAATAAGACATTGTCATTATTTACATCCATATTTTAACATAAAAACATTGTATTAATATAGCCTATATATGAGTTGATATAGTGGCACAATGTAGTGTTTGAGTGGGGTATCACTTCTTTATATGACTAAGTTACCACATTGTTTGTTTGTTTGTTTGTTCTTTTGGCCATTAGATGTCGAATAACAGTTGTTATTTCATAATTATGGCCATTATTGTTCAAATGGCATCTGTGATTGTGAAATAACTGCATGTGGCATAGCCGTATTTTGGACTGGTGAGGTATAGTAGTACTATATATGTTTGTGATGTAGCACCACTATGTACAGTATGTATTACTGCCATTCAAAATAAAAGAGTATAACACGTTTCAGTGTTATAGCCCCTTTTTTCTTCGTTACTGTATGGTTTAAATAAAAAACATGGGTTAGGTATAGAGAATGACCTGAAGTAGAAGGGAAACTGATTAAATAATTTCTCTGGAGACAAATATTATCTAAATAAGTATATTTTATAAATCAAGTCAAGTGAATGTTTACCAGTTGTCGTTTAGCTTGGAGGTAGATTGGGCCTTGGGCTGAGACACATGATAAGGGGTTAAGGAGTAGTTTACAGATCAATACACTGCTGGCACTTTTCTGGGGAAAAGGGGTTATAAAGAATACTACTGCACTGCTAACTTAATGATAATTTCACATTTTAATGTGTCAGACTTGTTCTCCTATTCAGATTAGTGATAATCAAAAACAATATATCTCTTTATATGTTTTTTTCTCATAATAGTTTCTGCTAAATAAGTGGATTGTAGTGATGGCACCATGCCACTCACTCATGCATATTAGCAAGAAGCAACACCATATGTTTGGTGTAGGCTGAGAACATATTGTGATTATTACAAAAGCACATTAGTAAAGTAACACTGGCTTTCCTCCCTTAAATATTTTAAAATGCAAAAGATGTCGGGTCTCAGAACAGGCTATTTTCAAAAGCCAGTAACAAATAGCTTTAATGTGTTTTTATCCTCTCAGTGGGTTACAAATGTTCACAGCAATCACAGGTACACAGTACATTAAAATAGTTTCACATCCATTCTCAATGCGGCATCGCAAGAGATGCTGGCAAATTTACAATGTCATTTTTTTTTCTAAAGAGCCTTTTTCAGACTAAGACAGCTCAATGCATAAACCATAAATTGTGTCCTAGTCAACAAAAATCTGTGTAGTGTTCTCAGTGTTCATTTCACACAAGTCCCACAATATGCAGCAAAAATCCCGAGAAGCTGTTTACTGTTTCCATTTGGAAGTAGGAGTCTAGATTTTTATTTTTAGTTTTATTTTCTGCTTGCATAACTTGGAGGTGACAATTTTTTCCCTTAAATCTACTCGATATCACCTTCAATTTGCAGGTACAGTAATTCACACCCCGGAACTGTTAATTATTTGACCAAAATATAGCTACCTAGTAATCTTTTTGCACCTGGCATATGTGTTTATCAGGGTGTTTTCACAAGCACAATAGTTTTACTCACATCACCGGCAGGTGAGCAGCTGTGCTTTATAAGTCAAAGCCAAGCCATAAAGAAATTTATGTTTTCAACTGGTAGTAAACATACTCTAAGGGGTACACCTAACAGGCCCAGGGTGCATGATATAGACACAAGAGCTGAGTCCACCCATTACAGTACTTTTGCATGTTATTCTGACAAATGCTGATCTTTGCTGCAGGGGGGGGGGGGAGACAAAAAAAGTATAACACAGAAAGTATAAGTATAAGTAGACACAGCAAGATTAAACTGTGAAGTCTTTGTCTTTCTTAAACAATGTGAGCAGAGAGACAGGTGAAAAATATGTCTTTCTCTATGTTATAATACAGGACGGACAGCCAGGTGTGAACCTGTTCAAATGATATGACAACTTTAGAGTACACTAGAGTTTGGGAAATAGCCAAGGTCAGGAGATAAGTTCTGGAGTCTTATGCAAAGCTTCTAGGGTTATAGACAGATATTCAAGACAGGGATGCACATGTAAGATGGTGGGCGCTAAGAAATCATTGCTTCATCTTGTACTGCAGTACTGCAATCGAAGTACTGCAATGTACTGCAATAAAACTCTAACATGTTTGAACATAGCCCTAGCTTCTTTTATTCAACAATTACATTTTAGCCATATTGTTTATACAGAGCTCAAAGTCTTAAGTCTTAAATCCACTATGTCTGGAAAGCTCTAGATGTTGATCTGTAACTCCTTCGCTACTGGAAGAGCTTTAATACTCAATTCTGAGTAAAAGGAAGTTCCGTGCCAGTTCTTACACCTATAAAGAAATACTTTTTTTAACCTCTGGATTTTAACAGTACACATGCACATACATTATATACATACATGTACAAGGCATCTTTCTCAAAAAATAAGTACTCAGAAACAGAAATTAAGTATACATTTCACATTTAGAAAGTTTAGTTTAATCCTATCAGTAAAAGAAAAGCATAAAGCCTCTTTGACAATAAACTAGTATAATAATAGCAGTTAAAATAAAAATTAACCATAAAATAAAAACATAGAACAGTCATAATAGCAGTTAACAGACACCAGAAACATGTGTTCTGTTCAGCAGCAAAAGAGCAGATTTTAGTTATTGAATGGAAATTATCGTAAATAGAAATTAAAGTGTTTAATTTTTAATTTTCCACCAAAATATGTCCACTTAGTGAATGTTTATTTTATTTTATTTGTGTAAGTTGCTTTATTAAATGCTCTTTGACTTTCATAGCCAATAAAAATTAAACATTAATGGACCTTGAAACGGTCATCTCAGTCTGGAGTATTTAACACTGTAGTCACCATGTTTATGTTTCTTTACTCTTAACACTGGTGAAATGATCAGACAGCATACAGTTATACATAAGCTAGAGTTATAAGCTACAGTTATACAGGTGTACATAAGCTAGCTGACAACAACTTATTCAGTTTATGTATATTTATTAAATAGACTCTCTCACCTCCAAAACACTCTCCTTAAAACCCGAACCTAATGTCATCTGTAAGTAGGATAAAGAATGCTGATTCCAAATTAGTAATTTGTAGCTTTCTACTCCTTTGTATTTCCCTGCTGTAAGCCTTCAAACTGGGCATGCTGATGCATAGAGAGGACTACCTAGCTCAAAAATATAATGGTGAGGACTACTTAGCTCAAGAATATAATGGAGACGACTACTTAGCTCAAGAATATAATGGAGATGACTCCTTAGCTCAAGAATATAATGGATAAGACTGCTTCATTTGTGGCTTATACCAAAGGTATGCAAGAACATAGAAAGATAAAAATTCTCAGCGTTGTATACTCTATGATTGTATAATCTACTGATAACTTAAAGAGTCACTGTCGTATTTTATTTTATTTTTATTTCTTTTGCAGAAATCAATAGTCCAGGCGATTTTAAAAAACTTTGTAATTGGGATTATTAGGCAAATATGCCATTATCTGCATTTAAAAAGACTTTTCCTAGGTCCCCCCTCTCTCCTCTTTTCCATTCACTGCAAATTATCAGGAAATTGTGTGTTGTTGCATCAGACATGCCCCTGTCTGTTCTATGAAGAGGGGAGGGGGGGAGAAGGGAGATAAGTCGGCAGCAGAGAGCAGAGAACAAAGGATTTCACAGCAGGGAGCTACATGAAAGCTGTATTCAGAGGTCAGAGACTTCAGTGCTGACTTAAGGCCCTTTTCACAAATCGATTATCGTCCGTAAATGGCCAATAATCGTCCCGGGGAATAGAGGGCAACGTTTAGCCAACATAATTTATGTCAGCTGATTGTTGCATTGCTTGTTTTTCAAATATGTTGAAAAACAAGTGACTGATATAGCAGCAATCTGCTGCCGTCGCTCCGTGGAATAGAAGTGGCGGCAGCAGACCACTGCTATCCTCTATGGGCTGCCTGGACGATCTAGCAATCACCCAGGCAGCCCCCCCGCAGCTCCCTGTGCCCCCCCCCCCCTTGGACTCACACGCTCGCTGCAGCAACGTGGAATAACGGCGGCAGTGAGCAGGGAACGAGGATAGGGCACATTTGCTCCTCTCCGTTGGCCCCTGGAATAGGGCCTTTAAGAGGAGATAGCCCGGTGATGTAGCTGTAAATTAACTCTTTGTTGTCCTGTTTTGGTGCCTCATCTCCCTTCACCCCTCCCCTCTCAATAGAGAACCATGAAGACAAGGGGAAGGGCTGCAAACTGCTTTTTCATGATAAAAATGCATTTTTCACTAAAAAAAACTAATTATAAAGTTTCTTAAAATCACCTGGACTGTTGATTCCTGGGAGAAAAATTAAATGAAAGTGCTATATTAGATCAAGAGCAAGTTGGTCATGTAGCATACCAATAAGACCAAAATTTCCTCAGAAATTAATGTCTGCAATTAGATTTTCAATATCTTTTGTGGTTTAAAAGCTATTAACACAGAAAGTTGTTTGTGTTCAGCTTCAGGTGTGTGTTTAGCACCATGGACACCACATTTAACAAGTCAAATACTGCAGCCTGACATCACAGGGAACATTCCCAGTTTATGCAACTATAGATGGGTGAAGCAGGTTTTGTTTAGTTTTGTATGAAGCAAAAAGATTGGCTTTTGAACCCTGCTGTCTGTCCGCTTCATAGAGTAGGTGGAGACAGCCGCACGCTCCATTGTGTGCAACTGTGAATTGGGATGCGCCGCAGTAACAGCTGGGACGATCCTCTCTGACACCAGCCTCTCTGACACATGTGCTCCTCGGCTGTCTCCACCATCTTCATGGAGCGGGCAGACAGAAGAATTCAAAAGCCGATCTATCGGTTTTGCTCATCCCTAGTTGCAACTTTCTATGTTAACTTTTGAACCCCAAGAGAGAGATTGCAATATATTTCTGAGACAAATTTTGGTCTTTTATAATATGCTACATGATCCCTTTCTCATTGAAAAAAACTTCACCCAATAAGATGAATTTTAACTCTTAGGCGACCCGGAACGTACCCGTACGTCCAGAGCCGCCTCCATGTGTTAAGAGTGGAGCCATGCAGTGGCCGCGCTCTAAACCGCCGTGGTTATCTATGCTGCAGAGATCTCTATGAGAGATCAATGCACTTATACTAGAAGTCCCCTAGGGGGGCTTCTAGTATAAGTGTAAAAGTTAAAAAAAAAGTGTTGTTGTCAATAAAAACCACTCCCCTAATAAAAGTCAGAATCACCCCCCTTTTCCCAGGTTATAAATAAAAGTAAATAAATAAACATGTTTGCTATCGCCGCATGCTTAATTGCCTGAACTATTAAATAATCACATTTCTGATCTCGCACGGTAAATGGCGTCAGCGCACAAAAATCCCAAAGTGCAAAATTGCGCATTTTTGGTCGCATCAAATCCAGAAAAATTGTAATAAAAAGCGATCAAAAAGTCGTGTACGCTCAATCAAGGTACCAATAGAAAGTAAACATCATGGCGCAAAATGACACCTCACACAGCCCCATAGACCAAAGGATAAAAGCGCTATAAGCATGGTTTTAAGTGACATATATTTGTTGACAATGGTTTGAATTTTTTACAGGCCATCAGATACAATATAAGTTATACATGTTACATATCGTTGTAATCGTATCGACTTGAGGAACATATATAACAAGTCAGTTTTACCCCAAGGGAATGGTGTAAAAACACATTTCCCCCAAATAAACAAAAAATTTTTCTGGTTTCACAGTGTACTTTATGCAAAAATTCAGCCTATAATTGCAAAGTACAATTAGTGACACAAAAAATAAGGGCTCATGTGGGTTTCTAGGTGGAAAAATGCAAGTGCTATGGCCTTTTAAGCACAAGGAGGAAAAAATGAAAAAACAAAAATTGGCTCTGTCTTTAAGGGGTTAATGCAGCCAATCCCTGGTGTGTTTAGTTGGATGTATCACTCCTCCAGGACGTTGTCCTGGTGGATCGATCCACACATCTTACCCCATCCGGTGTCTGCACCGTAATGGCGCTGATCCGGCTCGGCACTCGATTGCTTCCGGCTGCAGCAGCCGGAAGCAATCAATGTGCATATCTCATCGATCTATGCTGCATATTTATGCAGCAGAGATCTGTATGAGAGGTCAGAGTACTTATACTAGAAGTCCCCCAGGGGGGCTTCTAGTATATGTGTAAAAGAAAAAAAAGTGTTATTAATAAAAAGCCCCCTCCTCTAATAAAAGTTTGAATCCCCCCCCCTTTTCCCATGTTATAAATAAAAATAAATAAATAAACATGTTTGGTATCACGGAGTGTGTAATCGCCCAAACTATTAATTAATCAGATTCCTGATCTTGCACGGTAAATGGCGTAAGCAGCAAAAATCCCAAAGTGCAAAATTGCACATTTTTGGTCGCATCAAATCCAGAAAAATTGTAATAAAAAGCGATAAAAAAGTCTCATATGCACAATCAAGGTACCGATAGAAAGAACACATCATGGCGCAAAAATTACACCTCACACAGCCCCATAGACCAAAGGATAAAAGCGCTATAAGCATGGGAATGGAGCGATTTTAAGGAACCTTTATTTGTTAACAATGGTTTGAATTTTTTACCAGCCATCAGATACAATAAAAGTTAGACATTTTACATAACGTTGTAATCGTAACGACTTGAGGAACAAGGAATGACATGATATAACAAGTCAGTTTTACCCCAGGGTGAACAGCGTAAAAACTAAAAAAAAAAAAAAAAGCGTTTTTTTTTTCAATTTCACACATTTAATTTTCTTCTGGTTTCGCAGTGTACTTTATGAAAAAGTCATTGCCAAGTACAATTAGTGGCGCAAAAAACAAGGGCTCCTGTGAAAAAATGCAAGTGCTATGGCCTTTTAAGCACAAGGAGGGAAAAACAAAAATACTAAAATTGAAATTGACAGGGTCCTCTTAGGGTTAAGAATGAAGGAAAAGTTATATTTTAGCTATTTATCAATAATTAACCGACAATATTGTTATTATTTAGAATTTTATTTTTCAGGCTTGTTTCTATGTATCAGTAGTATAGAGCAGATCTTATTACAATACATGCACCCTGATACTACTGGAAGTAAATGGTTTAAGCAGACAATTATTATTTTCTTCTTTACAGGTTCTAAAGTTAAATGTTAAACACCGCTAGTTTGTTAAGGACATCCTTATTTAATACATAAATTACAGATAAAGATGTCCCTTGAGATAGCTTGTTATTGTTAGTGGGAAAAGTATTTGCAAAAATTGATTAGTTGAAGGACAGTGATTTATACTGAACTTTATTGATAGAGGGAATGGGCCATTTGTTTAATGCGTCCCTTGATAATGTAGTGGTCAATTTTTTAGCCCATCATGTAGATAGGTCATTAATTATTCAAAGCATACATTAGGTTATTTTCTGGAACCTGCTATTTCTGTTGCACTTTTACACGTTCAGTGTTCATTTAAAAACAGGAAAACAATCTTGTTTTAAATTATAGTCGTAAGGGACCTTTTTTGCTTTGATTTTGTTTCAATAATTGCAATAATATTCTAAATAAGAAAAATAATTAAAGTGGTATAATCCCAGGAGGGGCTTGGGGTGGGGGGTGCTTGAGAATGGGATGCCAAGATTGTGGACCTGAATCATTTGCATCTCTGTCTCTCCCACTGAGATTACACATGCCTCCAGGGGCAACCCACAATTACTGTAGACGTGTGAGATTTCAGAGGGATACTCTTGGGAATGTACTGTACACTACCAAGGCCCACCAAAGGTGTCAGCAGCCTAGCTGCTGATCTCAGAGTGGGAGCAGTGATCAGTAACCTAGACAAGGAGGGACTAAATGCTAAAGTAATTTTGCCAATATAGCAGGCTGTACCAATAGAATGCAGATCAAATGGATCAATGCAGTACATAGGTAATGCATTGATTGGTATATGTTATAAAGTGACTGCTCATATTGGAGAGGCGTTGAAGACGTACAGCAACTTTGGAAGGATTATTGCCCTGGCCAATGTAATTCTCTCCGCCTTAGAATAGACTAGGCTAGTCCAGATATTTATCTTGTTGCTGATTGTCTTCAAAACCGGAAATGTGTTCACTTCATGGTAATCCTGTACTCTACTGGTAACCTCAATTCCAAGATACTTAAAACTCTCCCCCTTAGACAGTACTCTCACTTTACCCCCTTCAATAGGGTTTTCCCCTTTCAAATCCTCTGAGATAGGGAGCAGAGTAGATTTGCTCCAATTGATCTTAAGCCCGGAGTAGTTGCCATACTCTTCTATGACTCTTATGATACAACCTATTGACTCTCTAGGGTCACTAACAAAGAGCAACATGTCATCTGCGAATAGACTGATCTTATCTAGATGTCCCCTCACCCCAAATCCCCGCACACTGCTATCCGCTCTAATCTTTATGGCCAACGGCTCCAGAGCAAGTATGAACAGCATTGGGGAGAGGGGACATCCTTGCCGGGTACCCCTACTTAACCCAAACCTCTCAGAATACACCCCATTCACAATTACCCGTGACTGAACATCTTCATAAAGCAGCTTAACCATATTTATGTACCCCCCTCCCAATCCAAACCTCTCCATAACCTTCCAAAGGAAGGCCCACTCCACCCTGTCAAAGGCCTTCTCTGCGTCCAATGACAGGATGGAGTGGGATCCCCCCCCCCTCATCTGCATATTATGAAACAGTCTAGCAATATTCTGTGTGATTACCCTCCCTGGAACGAACCCGCCCTGGTCTTCATGTACTAATTCGGGAATAACTCTCTTAAGGCGGTTCGCCAGGGCTTTGGCGTACAATTTAATGTCTACATGTCTTCAACGCCTCTCCAATCTGGGTAGATGAACGAACATTTAAAAAAGTAGAAGCTGCTCTTAACAGATTGATTTGGGGTAGGAAACGAGTCAGATTGCGTATTAAGTATTTCTGCCTTCCCAAGGGTGAAGGGGGAGTTAGCTTTCCTAATGTTAGATTATATTACTTAGCTGGTCAACTAAACTATTTGTGGAATAGAAGCAGAATAGAACTATACAAATATTGGGAGAGGAGTGTAGCGAGATCATGTGGATTAATTGGAATGTTGGAATCTGAGTGTTTGAAAGGGAATGAATGGGTAGAGTGTCCAACTGCGCATATGGTTATGAAAGTGTGGGAATGGGTGAAAGAATTGTTTAGAGTGGAGCATTCTATGAGTAGCACCCCCTTGTGGAAAAATGGTAGACTAATAGAAGTATACAAAATGGGTGTATTGAAGGGGCTGATGAAGGCAGGAGTAGTGAGAGTGCTGGATGCCTTTGTGGGTGGCCAACTAAAATCTTGGCAGGTGCTGAAAGAAGAATTTGGGCTGAGTGAATGTGTATATTATGAATATTTGCAGTTGAGGCATGCCTTTACCGCTACCAGTGATAAATCTCTCTTTATGGTGGGGCAGACCCCGGATTTAATTGCACAGATTGGTAATGGAGTTGAAATTAGAAAGGGATTGTCACGTATCTATAAGAAGTTAATATCGGAGACGTGGGAGGAGAGTAGAAGAGGTAGGAGGGATAAGTGGGAAAAAGAGCTGGGCAATATCTCAGAGACACAATGGGATAGAATCCTGAATAATGTAAAGAATGTCTCCAGTAATCTGAATCATCAGATAGTTCAGCTCCATATCCTTTATAGATTGTACTACACCCCGGATTTCTTAGTAAAAATCGGTAAGCGGGAAACGGCGACATGTGCAAGATGTGGAGAGGAAGTTAGGGATTGGATTCATGTCTTCTGGTCTTGTAAGGCGTTGCAGGAACTTTGGAAGGAGGTGTTAGAAGAAGTTGGGAGAGAAGTTGAGTTAAAAATTATGCCCTGTCCCATGTTGGCAATTTTAGGTGACGATACACGTATAGTAAATGCAAATACAGCTAAGAGGAAAACTATAAATAAAAGATTGTTTGTCCTTAGGTTGCTGATTGTCAGAAATTGGAACTCTGCGGGGAAACTACATGTTAAAGCATGGAGGGAGATGGTGACCATGTACAATAAGTACGAGATGGCTTATAAGCGTTGTATGGATTAATTTAATAAGAGAGCCCGAGGGGGGGGGGGGTAGGTAGGGGTATGGGGGGGGAAAATATGTATGTATTGATTGTGTAACTATGATGTTCCATTGGTTTTGTATGTAATGATATATGAGAATAAAAATTGCTTATATATAAAAAAAAATAAAAAAAATAAATAAAAAAAAAAAAAAAAGTGACTGCTCATACAGGCCTCCGAGGGGGACTAAAAAGGTGTTAAAAAATATATATATTTTTTAAGCATTTACTAAATCCATCCCATAATACTAATGCTCATCACCAACTTCTTCCCATTTTTATGGAGCTACCTTGTAAGCTCAAAGGATGAGACAAGCTTCTGGAGATCCATTTATTTATTTTTTTATTGAAAATAATTAATGAAGAATCAATCACCATTAACATACAGTGAATACAGTACTTACTGAAATGCTGAGCTGGGTATGAAGTTACAAACAATGAAAAATCACATTAACTGTAACTAGTATATATGTATCATAAAGTGTAAACAATGGAGTGATTTATCAAGACTGGCATTATTGTAAGCTGGTCTTAGCTAACTCCCCACCCTTGTGTTCCACACCCATGCAGCAGCCTCAGAAATTCACACCAGGCGGTATAGATTTCCATTAGGATTGTTGTCTGTCTGCAGGTAAATCTGGCACAGTAGGACGCCACACCACTTCTGCACCTTGACAGAGGTGCAATACACAATGAATCGAGTGACAGAACATTTGTAGGTGATTTTCAGTTAGAAGTTTGTACATATACCCCAATTTATATTAATTAATGTAGTTTATTCATTTAGCTATTTAACGTAATTGTATTTTTTAATGTAATAATCAAATAAAAATTATTTAACCCCTTCCTGCATCACATTGTAACTGTATGTCCTGATGCGGGAGGGGGGTTTCAGAGAGGGGTTGGGCGGTGACCACACTCTGAACCGCCACAATACCAGCTGCTATCTGAAGCATTGGACTGCGGCTATTAGCGGGTGCGGTCTGAGCGCTAATTATACATTTAAATGCAGCTGTCAAAACTGAGAGCTGCTTTTAAATGTATTGAGTGTCCCTCTATCTGGTGTCTAGTGGGGGGATCTCCCCCCGCGATGTGATCACGGAGGGGAGATACCTTCTGCTTACCCGCCGGGGCTCAGCATCTCACTGACGCTGATACCGGCTCGGCAATCAATGTATCTGGTTCGCAGCAGACCAGAGTAAGGCTATGATTTCAACGGCCGTGATTTCTACGGTACTTATGTAGTGCTGCACCTGAGGGAATGACTGCGAGATCACTGCAGTATAATAAAAGTCCTCCAGGGGGACTAAAAGTTTAAGAATACAGTAAAAAAAAGTGTTTTTTTATCAATAAAAAATACCCTCCCCTAATAAAAGTTTGAATCACCCCATTTTCCCATTTTATACGTAAATATAAATAAATAAATAAACAAACATATTTGGTATCCCTGCGTGCATAATTGCCCAAACTCACATTTCTGATCTTGCACGGTAAACAGTGTAAGCGCAAAAACCTGCCAGAGTGCAAAATTAAGGATTTTTTTTTATCACATCAAATCCAGAATTGATAAAATTGTAAAAAAAAAAAGTGATAAAAAAGTCACATATGCGCAAACAAAGTACCGAAAGAAAGAACAGATCATGGCGCAAAAAATGACACCTCACACGGCCCCATAGAACAAAGGATAAAAGCGCTATAAGCATTTCTGGCTAAGGGCTTTTCTGACACATCAATAAGAAGAAATTTTATAGAAATTGATTTATTTAGAAATTAGCTGCAGCTGATATGGTCTTGCCTCTGTGAGCCAGAATGATCATTATACATATATGGTGCACAGTTACAGTTTCGGAAATCGAGCAGAAGCAGATCAGGTAAAGTGAGACCATTTTTTTTTTCTTTTTCTATATAAGCACTATGTATTGAATGAAGCCAGAATGCAGCATAACTCATGGATTTTAAAAAAAACTAAATCAGCCTGCTTTTTACTAATAGATGCCTTAATTATAATGAAACAATGCAAAAGGAAAAGGTGTATAGGCCCCCAGAAGTTTTTTATGAATGGTTTTATTTTTAAATTGGGAAAGGGGCGTGATTTATATGTTTAATTTATTGGGGGAGGGGATATGACACTTTATTAGACACTTTCAGCAGACAGAGAAAATGATCTGTCACTGACACTTAAACACATTCGCTACTGCACCTCATTACCTGTCCTCATTCCTGAACTCACCGCTTTTTTTTTTTTTTTTTTTTGCGTCCTGGGACATCATTTTGCAGCAAGGGGTTAATTATTATTCAGAGAGCATGAAAATGATCACAGCCTCCCTTTAAACACAGCAATGTTACAAAGTTATCCTGGTTAAACAAGACACAATGTGTATCACAGTTTAAAAAGAAAACAGTTTCTCCCACAATGAAGCCTTTGAAATTTGTCTTCATTTCATTAATGACCTATTAAATGCTTTGAAGGTGCCAATTGTATAATACTACTAAAAATCAATTTATAATGCTGACCACAAAAAGTGAATTAGACCTCATTGTAAAATGCCACATTCAGTTTACTATGAATCTTCTTAATGTGTCGTTTGACATTTGTTATTACTTGGCTTCAGGTTGGTTTTTGATATTTAATGAATTATTGATGGCGGCAGAGGACTGAAATCCTCAGCTGGAAGGTGATATGCGAGAGATTAATGAAAATTTCCACAATGTTCAAATTAGTGTAATTGACCATCATGCAGTTTTAAAAAATAGGCTGTTAATTGGTGGCAAGTGGGCCCTTTTTATTCACTTATCTATCATTGGTTTATTCGAGAAGCTCTCAGTTACACATAGATCTTTCATGCTGGGGCTCACAATAAAACTATGTGTTGAGTTCCAGCGCATAATTAACACTTTGTTAATGTCAATTTAAAAAGACTAAGTACTGCTCATATTAACACTTGTATAGCAGGCAAACCTAAGCCAGTCAGTGATTAATAGAAAACAAAAAGAAAGAAAGACCTAATGCTAAAATTAGTCTATTCAGGTAACAGAAGGTCAAGGCCTGAGCTACTACCAAGCAATCCTGTGTAGAAACCAGGCCTATTGCATTGTAGAGGCCATAATAGGTATACTCATATAAGAGATAACATAAAAGAGAGCGTTATCAACTTGCTGGTGGCACTCGCTTCTAAGTCCTGAATGCACTCTAAATCATATGACATACCATATGTTTGAAATTATAAGATGCATGTTTATGACTATAAGCTATATGGTGTGGCTTATAGTCACATGATGCATCTTATAGTCCCAAACATATGGTATGTCATATGATTTAGAGTGCATCTAGGACTTAGAAGAGAGTGCTGCCAGCAAGTTCTCTTTTATTTTGATAAAACCCATGAAATGACCCTAGAGGTCTAAGGCAGTGTAAGGGTTGATGTTACCAACTTTGGTGGTCTATGGTTCAAAAAAGGGTTAATAGCCATCCGGGAAGTAAAGCTGTAAGGGGCCCAGGCCCAAACTAGAAACTAGGGGGTTGCTCGACCCAGCCTTCCTGCATAGGGCACTGCTCTTTGTGACCTGTCATCCTCCTCACTGGCCCCTGGCCACTCCCCCGCCCCTCACTACTTTCTCTGTCTGCTTTCTTCTCTTCTCTGATGTCCGATAGAAGAGGAGAAAAAGGAAGAGGGACCAGAGCTGGCTGTGTGCAGAAGACGAGAAGATAAGGATTGCACCACATGGACTTGTTGAGTAAGTGTGGTGATGTGTGCCTATAAATGTGCATATTTGTGTATGTGTGCATGTAATGCGTTAATATGATGTGTGTAGTGTATACAGTATGTGTATTGTGTGTATATGATGTATGTGTGCTATTTTAATGGGGTCTTCTCTTTATACTATGCCAGGGTATATTGTTATTTTGTAGTTTTGAAGGTATCTCACACCTCTACTTGTCATGTATGTGTTCTTACATATTAGTATCTGTACTGCACCACACTATTATTCTTGCCACAGGCACTTTGTTATCCATCACAGGTGCTTTTGTGTGGGATGATATATGAAAATGTAGTTTTGCCAATGACTTTATAGTTTTCATACATTCATACATTTCATACTGGGATATATCTGTATTGCCAGCACAGAGCCTTTTGAGCATGCACAAGAGATTGGCTAAGAGAAGGGCTTATTCCCACGTTCCGTGCATGGTCTGTAAATATAAATGATGTGCTACGGAATGGAGTTCAGAGTTCCTGGCATCAAGTATCATGATGATTCTGGGTGTTCTGAAACTGTTTAAATGTCGGCGCTAGTGTACTGAAAAACAGACAATTGTTTTCTTTCCCGGTCATCCCAAAAACATAAGCGTTTGGCCTTAAAGGGTTTCTGTCACAAAGTTGATGTCTCCGGAGTGGTGTGCAGATGCATATGCTGCTGGAAGATTGGGTTGCCATATTTTTGTTTTAATTAACAGGGCTAGAGATGAGCGAACCTGGAGTATGCTCGAGTCGATCCGAACCCAATCGTTCGGCATTTGATTAGCGGTGGCTGCTAAACTTGGATAAAGCCCTAAGGCTATGTGGAAATCATGGATATAGTCATTGGCTGTATCCATGTTTTCCAGACAACCTTAGAGATTTATCCAAGTTCAGAAGCCCCAGCTAATCAAATGCCGAACGTTCGGGTTCGGATCGACTCGACTCGAACCCGAACACGGTTCGCTCATCTCTAAACAGGGCTTGTGCATGGAACATGGCTGGCGTGGGATGTATCCAAAGTGACCCAATCTTCCAAAGGCAGCTACATCTGCACACCGCACCAGAGAAATCAGTCAAAGATACGTCCCAGATTTTTAGTTAAGGGGCGGCCTGGACACTTGAGTCTATGAGGCCCCCGAAATTCCTCATGGCGGCCCTGTAATAGCCAGATCCTGTTATCTTGGTGTTATCTTCTTTTGACCACTAAAATAAATGGTGCTTATAGTTGTATAGCTGTAGGCCAGCTCCACACAAATGTAATACAACTGCATTTCTGAGTTTATTATGCTTTTGAGAAACTGGTCCTAAAGTGTATCTGTCATTTCAAAAAACGTTTTACAACGTCATAGAGACATATAAATAGAAAAATATACCAAGTCACTGAGTGCTGTGAAGACAGGGACCATTGTACCAAGTCACTGGGTGCTGTGCTAAAAGTTAAACCAGTGTTCCTGTGTCACGGCCGCGGCGGCTTCCCGCATTCCGGGTCGCCGCCGCGACCGCCTCCTGTCCCATGCAGCCGCCGGGGTCCTTGTGTAGGGACCCGGCGCTGCTGCTAGTTCGGCCCCTGGGGCACCTCACCTCTCCTCTGTTCCTGTCTCGGTCTGTGCCGGCCGGCGCGCGCGTCCCCGCCTCCTAGGGCGCGCGCGCGCCAGCTGTCTCAGATTTAAAGGGCCAGTCCGCCCTTAATTGGTTAGTTGCACCAATCACTCCCCTATAAATCATGCCCAGCATGCCCTGTCCCTCGTGTTGGAGCCTCTACATGCTTCCCATAGCGTTTGGCCCAGCTCCCTTTTGTTCCTGATTCCTGTCCGCTACCTGGTCCCTAGTCCTTGTTCCTAAATCCTGTCCGCTATCTGGTCCCCACTCCTTGTTCCTGCTTCCCCGTTACACTTTGGTTCCTGTGTTCAGCCTGTCACGTGCGATCTCACCTACAGACCATTGCCAGTACCATCTCCTGCCTACTGCTCCTGCCACGCCTCGCCTGCCGTCACTAGCAACCAAGCCAGGGGTAGCGACCTGGGGGTCGCCTGCCGCAGCAAGTCCATCCCGCCTTGCGGCGGGCTCTGGTGAAAACCAGTGGCCCCTTAGACTCCGCTCCCTGGTGAGGTTAGTGCCATCGCTAGTGACGGTCCAGTGGATCCACTACTCCAGGCGTTACAGTAGGCTCCAACCATGGATCCCGGCGAGGTGCCTGATCTCCGTGACGTCGCCAGAGTGGTCGCTCAACAGGCTCAGCAAATCCAGCAATTGACTGCCGCCCTACAGCAGCATACTACAGCCCAGCGCCTATCACCACCTGCAGCTACCTCGAGACTTCTACTGGCTCTCCCAAGCAAATACTCTGGTGACTCCAAGTTGTGCAGAGGATTCTTGACTCAATGCACTATGTATATCGAACTTCTAAGCAATCAGTTTCCCACTGAGCGCTCTAAAGTGGCTTTCATCATCAGCCTATTAGAGGGTAGAGCTCTGGCCTGGGCCACGCCGCTGTGGGACCGAGATGACCCTGCTGCTGCCAATCTCCGAACCTTCTTATTCGAGTTTCGCTCCGTCTTTGAGGAACCTGCCCGTGCTTCTTCAGCTGAAACTGCTCTCCTCAACCTCTCTCAAGGGAGCTCCTCTGTTGGCGATTACGCCATCCAGTTCCGTACCCTGGCGGCTGAATTGGACTGGAATGAAGCCGCTCTAATAGCCACCTTCAAGAAGGGCCTGTCTAGTCGGGTGAGAGACGTGCTTTCCGCCCGAGACCTACCCACCTCCCTGAACGAACTCATCCTACTAGCCACCAGAGTTGATACTCGCTTTTTGGAGAGGGAGGAGGAGGTTCGGCATGAACATCTACTAGGCTTGCCCCGTCGCCATCACCAGCTGGCGCCGGTTTTCCAGAATCCTGACTTTCCGGTGCCCCAGCCCTCTCCTGAGATTCCCATGCAGGTGGAACGGGCTCACCTGACGCCTGATGAAAGAATTCGTCGTCTGGAGCTGAATCTCTGCCTCTACTGCGGTGGTTCGGATCACTTTCGGCTGAGATGTCCCCTATGTCCCCAAACGTCCGGGAAATGCTTGCACCTAGGTCCGGTGGGACAGGTGTCCCTAGGCGTGAACGCTACCTTACCAAGTTTGTCTATGCCGGTTTCCATCCAGACACCCTCAGGACAAAATCACCAGACTACTGCCTTTCTCGATTCTGGGTCAGCAGGCAGTTTTATTGCGGCAACATTGGTCCAAAGATGGCGGCTACCCGTGATCCAACTAGCCAGGCCCTTGACTATCTCCTCGGTCACGGGCGAGATTCTTACCGACCAGATATATTTCCAGACCGCACCTCTAGTCCTCCAGGTGGGTCCTTTACATCAGGAAAAGATATCCTTCTACGTCCTGCCCCATTCATCCCCCGCCATCCTCCTGGGACTCCCTTGGCTGCAATTACATGCTCCTAAGCTGGACTGGAGAACCGGGGAGATTATCAGTTGGGGTCAGGACTGTTCCAACCAGTGTCTCAAGTCACCTCAGACCAAGTACTCGGTGTCGTCACCTGACCCCGCCAAGCCTCTATCCGGCCTACCGGCAGAAGACCAAGACTTGGCGGATGCCTTCTCTGCCGAGAAGGATCTCATCCACAAACCCACATCCCCTCGCCACAGTATACCTCCTGATCGCCTAGTACCAGTCGTCACCTCTACTCTTCAGAGAATACCCCCCAGAAAGACCCATGTTCACCCTGCGCTTCGAAGAGGGATTTTGAAGTGGGGACATTCCTCATTGGAGGCCGGGCACCCTGGAGTCCGAAAGACCGGGCAACGGATCTCCCGCCACTACTGGTGGCCCAGTTTGTTCCAAGATGTCAAAGACTTTGTGGCTTCCTGTGCCATTTGCAGGCAAGAAAGAGGGGGAGGCCAAAGGGGGGGGTACTGTCACGGCCGCGGCGGCTTCCCGCGTTCCGGGTCGCCGCCGCGACCGCCTCCTGTCCCATGCAGCCGCCGGGGTCCTTGTGTAGGGACCCGGCGCTGCTGCTAGTTCGCCCCTGGGGCGCCTCACCTCTCCTCCATTCCTGTCTCGGTCTGTGCCGGCCGGCGCGCGCGTCCCCGCCTCCTAGGGCGCGCGCGCGCCGGCTGTCTCAGATTTAAAGGGCCAGTCCGCCCTTAATTGGTTAGTTGCACCAATCACTCCCCTATAAATCCCAGCATGCCCTGTCCCTCGTGTTGGAGCCTCTACATGCTTCCCATAGCGTTTGGCCCAGCTCCCTGTTGTTCCTGATTCCTGTCCGCTACCTGGTCCCTAGTCCTTGTTCCTGATTCCTGTCCGCTATCTGGTCCCCACTCCTTGTTCCTGGTTCCTGCTTCCCCGTTACACTTTGGTTCCTGTGTTCAGCCTGTCACGTGCGGTCTCACCTACAGACCATTACCAGTACCATCTCCTGCCTACTGCTCCTGCCACGCCTCGCCTGCCGTCACTAGCAACCAAGCCAGGGGTAGCGACCTGGGGGTCGC
The DNA here is from genome assembly GCF_027789765.1 of Dendropsophus ebraccatus. Taxonomy (NCBI): domain Eukaryota; kingdom Metazoa; phylum Chordata; class Amphibia; order Anura; family Hylidae; genus Dendropsophus; species Dendropsophus ebraccatus. The sequence continues at coordinate 54,020,356 of NC_091463.1, forward strand.
CTGCCGCAGCAAGTCCATCCCGCCTTGCGGCGGGCTCTGGTGAAAACCAGCGGCCCCTTAGACTCCGCTCCCTGGTGAGGTTAGTGCCATCGCTAGTGACGTTCCAGTGGATCCACTACTCCAGGCGTTACATCCTGTTTACTGGAGTTCCTGCTTAGTCCGGTAACTGGATAGTCAGTTGATGGAAATCCTTAGTGTATTGTAAAACACACGTGACAAAAATATTACAAAACAGATTCAAATCCCAATCAAACTCTTTTCAACCCTTGTCCAATAAAGTATTCAACCCTCTTCCATTCCCTGTGACCCCCCCCCCCCCCATTAGGTTACATCTGTGGCCTGTCCCATCTATTGAGGCACCAGTAGTAGCTTTAGAAGGTTGTTTGGCTTTAATTTTGAGGGTTAGTTGGTTATGAATTATTTAGTTATCAAAATGATATTGTTGTCCTGCTAGCGTAAAAGCTTGTTAAATATTTTTAGTTTGAGGCGCTATTTCTGGCAATGAGGGAGTTACAGAACAAATATTCTACTCCATAAATTTCTCTCAGAAAAACTTTATTAAAGCATGAAGTTATAATAAAGAAGTGTGTTAACAATGAATAGAGGGTCAAATGTGCAGTTTGATGAGATAACAAGAGAAAAAAATAGGTTTGTTACAATTATTTTAGGTGTGTTTTTTCCTCTCTCCTGTAAACATTGGGGGCGGAAGGGTTAATTTGCATGTTCTTGCTATATTTTGCTAGCTGTATATTGAAAAGCATGCAAAAAATTAGGATGAATTGGCTAAAGTTATTCCTCTAGCAACAATACAACGGTAGTAACCAAGCTATAAAGTTATGTTATCCATCAACAGTGCAGATTGGTTATGTACTTTTAATGATGTACTGTACAGTACAATAAATATTTCAGACATAGTTCATAAAAGTTGCCAAATGTTTCAGAGCTTAACACAACTGCAGTGTTTATATGCTCTAGCAGATATTATTATCTCTACTTTTAAATCAAGTTACATACAGTGATTTGCTAGTGGTTTGAGTAAAACATCTTACACTGACCACATAGCTCCGTGCAACCACTGCATAATTCATAGATTTATGTAGTTGAAGTTATTGTAGTCAATATATGAGTTTTATACCATGCCCTTATTTTATTACTCTCTCTCTCTCTTTGTTGTATATATAGTTAATGTTTGTTAAAGACACGCTATACAACAGGCTGAGTTATCCTATGGGTTTTCTGCAAATTACCAAAGTCTAATGGAATACAGTAGACTGTAAACATAGGTTTTGTTGCAAAGACAATGTTTAATCAATTGAACTAATTACCAAACATTGCTCACATTTCTCCTATCACAGTGTCACCCTTGACCTCAAAAGGGACACTTATCTTGAGCAGTAGTGTAATTAAAGAAACAGTTATGGTATTTATGTCTCAGTGATAGTGCTATTGCATTGCGGAACTCCATTAAAACCTGAGGGAGAAGCTTATTAAAATTTAATTAATTGCTCATTGTGTCAAAGACCGCACTGAAGTTTATAGAGGCAGTGAAAGTAAATATTCTGATTAAAGTTGTCTATTGGATTTGTGTTTTAAAAGCAAGGCAGCTATTCAAAGCTTGCCTCTGGGTCTTAGAGATTAACAAAGAAGATATAAAAAAGCTCAATTCAATCCTTAATGAATGGATATTCACTGACTATATTTCACTTCTAGTTCTCAAGGAACCCCATCAGGTTTTGTTCTTAGCATTTTTTATATATAAAAAAAAAGAGTACATATATTGCAATTACTGATTAAGCCATAATAACAAAATGATCCATGCAGCATTATTAAATTTCAGGCTTTTTTACAGTTTTTTTTTACTGAGTTTTTTTGTGAAAAATATATTTCTCCCAATGCTTGACTTGAGTAATAAACCCCATAGAAATCAATCGAGCAGAGGATGTCTGGTTCACCTACTGCATTTTTGTTTTAATTTTTGTATATTTTGTGCCTTGAAGGGATATATAAGTTAAGGTGGTGGGAGTTAGATATAACTGATGGCCAAACAATCGTTCGGCCATTACAGTAGTTATTGAAAGTTTATGGCCACCTTTGCCCGAGCACCACAAGGTTCTCGGTTGAGCATCGAGCTTGATTGAAAACTACGCACGTCCAACAATCGAGCTCAACACTAAGCAAGAATAAGCTGATAAAAGATATGAGGGGTTGAACTCACACTTGGAACATATTAATTTAGAAAGAATTTGCGAGTTCAGTTTCTTCCTTTGGAATTAGAATCCATTAAGCAAACATTTATCCAACTAAAGTTCTGAAAACCCCACATCATATTTCTTCTGGTGAAAGTATACTTTCTTATTTTGCATGCATACATGTGTATCTGTTATTTTCCCCCTCTTAAAGGGGTTATCTTATAAAAAATATTGTGTGTTTTTTAACAGTATGTATGGAAAAAAAATTCAGCTATAGCAATTTAAAATTTCAATTTCATTTAAGAGATATCTAACATTGAGGAAGTATGTAAATTAGAAAATTAGATCCCATAGTATTATTTATTGCTGAGATCTCTGGAACTGTGTGAGGGACTACTTTTCACAAAGGTTAGTGGAAGGAGAAGGTCAAAGGAGAAATAAGCTGTGGTAATTAGAGAGTTAGTAATGGCCAGACTGCAATATACTGTTGGGAAATATAACTGCTTCCCGATCACAGGATTACACTTAAAAAGTGAGACCAGAGCTGCCAATAAGTGAATAGTCTAGAAAGGGAAAAATCACCCTGGAAAGCATCTATATTTGCATGGATAGTGGAACAATAGTGGTGTGTATTATTTCAGTGTTTCCTTTATTTTTCCATTTAATTGGATAACCCCCCTCAAAGTATTGTATTGCCACCCAAAAGTTATACAAATCACCAATTTACACTTATGGAAAATGCTTATAAAGAGCTTTTTTTTCCCTGCACTTACTACTGCATCAAGGCTTCACTTCCTGGATAAACATGGTGATATCAGGACCCGACTTCCACAGCTGTGCGGGCTGTGGCTGTTGGAGAGGATGCTGGCAGAGGAATCCTTAGTGTCCCTCCAGTGCCCTGTGTCCCTCAGTGTCCCCCTACATCACCCTCTCCAGCAGCCACAGCCCGCACAGCTCTGGGAGTTGGGTTGTGACATCACCATGTTATCCAGGAAGTGAATCCTTCATGCAGTAGTAAGTGCAGGGAAAAAAGCACTATATAAGCATTTCCATTAAGTATATATTGGGGATTTGTATAATTTTTGGGGCAATACAATACTTTAATAAAAATTTTCGCCAGGATTGTTCTTTAAAGAAATCCCACGAAAAAAATAAATAAACAGGGGGGTATTGGAAAATAATAAACATATACTTATCCCTCCTTGTGCCCAATAGTGCCATTTGCAGGTCCCGTTGACAGCTGCCAGTAACCTTCAGCTCCTTCAGGTGCAACGGGACACAACCACAGACACTGACTGGCTGAGCAGTCAGTCACTCAACTGGGCCATGACGATGCAGCTGGAAGTCGGATATGTGATGTACCTAGTTTTCAGCAGAAAATTACTTCCAGCAGCTATCAGCAACACCCGGGATTGGCACAATAGAGGCATAGGGGATGCCTGGATTTAAGTTCTTTGTGTTTGCACCTTTCTTTCTCTTTTAAATTTCGGGGACTTCTCTTTTAAGGCTTGGGTTCCATGGTGACTTTGTGGCATAGATCATGCAGCCAAAGATTGTCAAGTTGAATTAAAGGATCTTGTCGCATTGCAGACAAGTGGCTGCCACGATGAGCCAACGATCACCATAAATAATTAATTTGTGGTTGCAGCAACTTGTAGGTTGCAATGCAATCCTTTTTACTCAGTGATGCTGTCTGTCATTCTTTAGCCCCACAACTTGTGTCGCTGTCAAAGTCACTATGTAGTCATAGCATTAATGTTTAAACATATGCCCTTGTGATCTATATATAGCCTAAATTTGTTATACATCACATAAGCCCTTGGTTTTTTCTAAACTTAACATTTAATTTCCTTACTCCAATTTTAGTAAACCTTTTAATTTTATTAAATAATTAATCAGCCATAAAATTAAAATAACGATGACTGACAGCAATGTTTCTTAAGAAGGTTTCCAGTGGACCATAATCTTTAAAGTTTAATCAGCCTAAGGGCTAATTGTTCCATCATTACCGCAGAAATATTTTATACAGGTTGTTATGAGAAGTTTTAATTTGATGTACATTAAAGGAAATCTAGTAAATAATTGGTCATTCATATTACTTTTTCCTTACTTTTAATATGGTTAACATAACACGTGTGACGTGATGTCTTCATAAATGGATATTGGGTGCTTAAGAGTTTACTAGAGCTGAACTCTAAACTGTGCCTGCACATCAGAGGAAATCTCAGGCCTGCACTGAATTATTGGATTACCAATGATGGTACTTCAAATATTATCAAGTTGACTTCACATAAATATCGCAGATGTACTGTATTTAGTTAAAATTCATGTCAAGCAGATTGTTTTCATTTATATTCAGGTAATGTAGGTATTGACATTTCAAGCATGGTGGAAGTGATCAAGCTTCTGAGTTGACAGGTAGTTATAAGCTTACTTGAGATATCCAATTGATTCAAGGCAACAATACTGAAGAAAAAGCCTCAATGTGAAGAAAAAAAAACTTAAAAGAAGGTTACATGCAGAAAAAGTTGCAGACCAGTAGCGTCGCTAGGCATTAAGATTCGGGGCCAGTGCCCCAGATAGGAAGTTCACTGCCCCGAATCTTTTGCCTACTGACGTCATGCTACAGGGTCAGGGTAGTCGCACGGGGCGCCCGGCAGCGCCCCCGCACTCACGGCAGCTCACAGCAGCTCTCTCTCTCCCCTCTAGGCCGGACTTCACGGACAAACCGCATGCTGGGGGCACGCTGCTCCAGTGAGGACATCCGGCCCTTTATACATTGGAGGGATGGCCGCAGTGGCTCCACGCTCCTGCGACGCCTCTCTCCCCACTAGAATTACGTCACCTGGCCTGTCCTACAGCCGGCGATATTGGCACCTAGCTGGTGAGTATTGTAACCTGGGGGATGTTAGCGGGGGGTTGACTGTGTGCATAAGCATGGTGGCCAGGTGGGGTAGTGGGTATGTGTGTGGGGGGATGGTGGCCAGTTAGGATAGTGTGTGTGTATGTATGGGGGCATCAGGTGGGGTAGTGGGGCAGGTTTATTGCAGGCAGAGGGGGGAACTTTATTACTATGGTGGGTAAAGCAGGCGCATTATTACTATATAGGGGCACAGCAGTGGGAGCATTTTTACTATGGGGGGACACAGCAAGGGGCATTATTACTATATGGGAGCACAGTAGGGGCATTTTACAATGTGTGGCACAGCAGAGGACATTACTATATTTGGGTGAACAGCAGGAGCATTATTACTATATAGGGGGTACAGCAGGGGGACATTATTACTATATTGAGGACACAGCAGGGGGCATTATTAGTAAATGTAGGGCACAGCAGGGGACATTATTACTATATTTGGGTGCACAGCAGGGGACATAATTACTATTTGGGTGCACAGCAGGGGGCATTATTACTATATGGAGGGCACAGGGGGTATTATTACGATATGGGGCACATTACTATATTACTATATTTGGGTGCAGAGCAGAGGGCTATTCTATATGGGAATGCTGCACAACAGGGGAGATATTCTATACGGGAATGTTCACAGCAGGGGGTATTCTATATGGGAGTGCTGCACAGCAGGGGGGGGGGCTATTCTATATGGGCATGCTGCACAGCAGGGGGGTATTTTATATGGGCATGCTGCACAGCAGGGGATATTCTATATGGGTATGCTGCACAGCAGGGGGGTATTCTATATGGGGATGCTGCACAGCAGGGGGGTATTCTATATGGGGTTGCTGTACAGCAGGGGGGATATTCTATATGGAGATGCTGCACAGCAGAGGGGAGCATATATGGGGTTTGATGCACGGGGGGGCATATACTATATAGGGTGTGTTGCACGGGGGGGGGCAAATACTACATGAGGACTGCTGCATGGGGACCTATACTATATGGAGGCACAGTTGAGGCCTATAATTTATGCAGACACAGAGGGAAGGGGGGCTACTACTATGTGGGGGTAGAGAGAAGGCCTATACTATACGGAAGCACAGATAGGGCATGTAGGGCACAGAGGAGACCTAATTACTGTGTGTGCTGGAGCAAGAAGCCTAAAAGGTTTTTCCTAGCAGATTCTGAAGAGAAGGGTTATGGCTTGGGCCAAATGGAAAAGAATGAGAAAAGTGAGGGACTCTGATCAGAGGAGACGTCAACTGTGAGTCACAAGTCACTATTTCAAATACTAGCCTATATATATATATATATATATATATATATATATATATATATATACACACACACACACACACACACACACACACACACATATATAGTGTGTGTGTAACGTCAGCTCAGAAGTCAACTCTGGGCCCATGCCCCGGATGTTTTAGGACCCTAGCAACACCCCTGTTGCAGACTATTAAAAAGTTATTGCTTTGTCCTTCCTGCTGCATTGGGAAACAGAAGCACAAGGCAGTGGCAAAGCACATATCAGCTGCTTATGTTTTGGATGCAAAATGACTGTCAGTGTTATTAATTCATTCATGTTTGGGCACTGTTATTAGTCACTCATGACCAAGGCTCTTTTGTAGGCAAAAAGGAGGAGAAGATCCACAGCGTCCAAAAAAAAGGTTTGTTGTCTTTATTATGAGGCATATAAATAGTTACAAAAGATAAAAAAGTAGGCCATGCTCTTTTGTAAGCACATATGTTACCATTGTAAAATGTATACCTGTGTATAGTTACAAATTCTTCTGTTTCTACTTTTATTTAACTTATTTCATCTGGCCAAGTGAATGTAGGGTCAAATTAGAATTGCGATAAACATGAAAAAATTCAACAGCCCACTTGATGTAAAACTTATCATTGCCATCCCTCAACAAGCTATTCTTTGCTAGGGATTTCCAACTACCCTCAATTTCTCACATTTCACCAAACTTTCAGTTTTTGTTTCTTTGTTTGTTTTTGCAATTGTGGGAAAATGTAGCCACCCACAAACACTATTTCTATCACTGCTTCACACCTTGTAAACTCACCTTGTGTAAGCCCTTGACCTTGAGACTGTAATAGTCCATGAAATTTCTCTGTAAATGTGTCTATTCATTGCAGCTGCCATTAGGTGCACACTCCCCACTGTATTATATATACAGATAATGCAAGAATGAGGGATGTCATTTCAGTAAATTAATATATGACTACAACATTAAAAAGAACACTATTTAACATTAGCTAATACGCCTTTTTACTGTGGCCTGGCAGAGATTGCATATAAACCGGGGTTATAAGTTAAAGGGGTTAACCAGGCTTAGAAAAACGTGCCCACTTCCTTCCAGAAACCACAACTCCTATCCTCAGTTTGGATGAGATCAAATCCATTGAAGTGAATAGAGCTGAATTGTAATACCAACCCAGGGAGAGAGGTGGTGTCTGTGTTCTTTCTTTCCCTGAATAACCCCCTTTAAGCCTGCGCTATATGCAGCAGGTAGCAGCTGTAAATTACAGCTGACACCCGCCTGAAACTTTTAGGTGTGGACTTCTGTCCGATCCCCGCAGTTTAACCCTCTGTATGCAGTGATCAATATTTATAGAGTGACCGGACAAGAACAAGACTTGTCAGGGGTTCAATCAACAATCCGACAAAACAGGATGCCAATTGGTTGCTATGATTGATGGAGGTTGCAGCAGAGCACCGATCTGACTGATCAATGCTATGCAAGGTCTTAGCATTGATCAGTATAAGCAATCTAATGATTGCTCAATAAAGTCCCCTAATGGTACCTAAAAAGTGTGAAAAAAAAAAAGGTTTTTCAAAGTACAAAAATTCTTCTCTATTTAAAATTTACCCCATCACATTTTTCATATGAAAAATGTAAACAAAAAACACCAAAACATACTTGTTGCAGAATTGTCATACATGGGCAGAATTGTCTGAATTATTGAAATAAAGCTTAATTGATCCAGTATGGTTATTGGTGTAAAAGAAAATTACCAAACACCAGAATTGCTGATTTGTGATCACATGATACTGTTTATTTAATAAAATAGAATAAAAAGTAAACAAATGTTTTATCTACCCCAATCTGGTGCCGATAAAAACTACAGAACACAGCACAAAAAATAAGCCATAATTCTTCTTCATAGATTAAAAAAGTCAGAATATGGCGATTCATTTTTTTCTATTTTTTTTTTCTTAGTAAAACAGAACAAAATGTAAATTAGGTATCACTGTAATCATACAGACCTAAAGAATACAGATAACATTTTATTGCAAAATGAACAATGTACCAAAATACTCCCTTAAAAGTTGCAGAACTGCACTTTTTTTTTCCAAAATCAGCCCAATAATGTATATTTTTTCCTGTTTTGGGAGAGAAATGCCACTGTTTGTCGAAAAAAAATTGGCAAACCCTCAGCATGCTGCATTTTGGGAAAAACTGAAATAGAGCCTCAAAATCGCCAGAGAAAAAAACCCTATACCAAAAAAAGCCATATATGTAAGGCATTTCCTAAACTTCCATTGACTTCCAGCTAACATTTGGCGAACTGCATTTTTTCGGGGGGGAAAAAATTCCTTTGGTGTTTTTCAAGAATTTTAAAGCAGTGTAAAATCAGCCTTAATGAATAATAAAAAAAAATACCAACAACAATTTTAAGCAGAACACATTCAGAAATGTGTTTCTGTTCATTAAGTGATGGAACAAAACATGTTATTTTTGTAGAAACAAAGAACAGGCATGCCCGAAACATCCCCCTGTCCTTGAAAAAACAAAGATAGTCATTAAAAAGCACAAATCAAAGCAAGATCCATATTTCAGGTTGAGTTAAAACAATATTTCATTTTCATTATAGATAAGGACATCTAAAATGTGTAGGCAGTAAATTACATTACAGAAGCAGGTCCTCCATTAGCTGTGAGAAATAACTGCAACTTGATGTTTGGATTCTAAACTGAGGGACAGTAATGAAATTCACTAAAGGGGTAGAGAGGTCTATGACATATTTATAGCAGTTAAGTAGATGAAAACTAAATGAGCTTTTAAAATATTTAACACAGGGCCGTTTTATGTTGTGTTCCTCAGTAATGAGCCTAGGGGTGGCTAAATAAATGTAAGTATTGGTAAATTACCTGAATTTGAAAGTCGTTTGCATAAAATGAAGCAATTTACAGTGTTATTTAAGAGTTGATGTACACAGCAGAGTAAGGTCAGGAAGCTGTATGGTAGCAAATGCAGTGTATATAGCTTCAAAATGACACGGCCGCCCCCTCTCACCACCCAGTCTGCTCTCTCCCCCGTGTCACGGTCCGCCCGCTCCACTCACCACCCAGTCCATTGCAGCGTCTCACATATGTCACTATCCGCCATCATGCAACGGCTTCTTGCAGCTCAACAGTCTCCACTTGCGGCTGCGACTCCACCTCCGACTCAGTCTACAGTACCCACACTAAGGCGGACTCTTCGCCTGGCACTCCCCTCTAAATTTGATGGAGATCCCAAGCTTTGCAGAGGCTTTGTGACGCAGTGCACCATGCACATAGAACTCATGGCCAATCAAATTACCACAAAACGGTCCAAGGTGGCATTTATTATCAGCCTTCTCACTGGGAAAGCGTTGGCTTGGGCTATGCCTTTGTGGGACCGGGATGATCCCGTCACTGCCATTCTTCGAGCCTTTGTGTCTCAACTCCGCAGCCTCTTTGAAGAACCAGCCAGGGCTTCCTCTGCAGAGACTGCCCTCCTGAACCTGCGCCAGGGGAGATCTGTGGGAGAGTATGCTGTACATTTCCAGACCTTGGCAGCGGAACTCGATTGGAACAATGCTACCTTGGTTGCAACTTTTAAGAATGGCCTAGCCAGCCATGTCAAAGATGTGTTATCCAGCCGAGAGTCACCATCCTCCTTGAATGATCTCATCCATTTAGCCACCCGTATAGGCATTGGCTTTACTGAAAGGGAGAAAGAGAATCACCAGGAACGTGAATTGGTCCATCCCCGTCTTACCTTTCATTTGGCACCAGCTTTCCAGAGACCTCCTGTTCCCCTGCACAGCCTATGGCCGAAGAGCCTATGCAAGTGGACTGAGTCCGTTTAACTCCAGAGGAGAGGACTTACCACCGGGAACAAAACTTGCGCCTTTACTGCTCTAGCCCCAATAATAATCGGCTAAACTGTCCCCATCGCTCTCAGTGCCTGGGAAACGCTCGCACCTAGGCTACGTGGGAGGAATGGGAAAGAAAAGCTAGGAAGGAGCTGCTGTGTATTGAAATTTAACCCCTTGATAACCAGGCCAATTTTCATTTTTACACTTTAGTTTTTTCCTCTATGTGTTTAAAAGACCATAGCACTTACATTTTTTCATCTACAGACCCACAGAGCCCTTATTTTTTGCGACACCAATTGTACTTTTCATTTGGGGGGTGTCATGTTTACACCATTCATCCTATGGTAAAAGGGACCTGTTACATATGCTCCTCAAGCCAGTATGATTACGACAATGGGCAACTTACATAACTTTTTCTTACGTTTATAACGTTTTATTAGCTTACAAAAAATCAAAACCTTTAAAAAAAAAAGTAACATTCTTAGAATTTCTCTCGCTCTATTACCATCCTTATGACAGTTTTATCTTTTAGTTTCCAGGACTGTTTGAGGTGTATTTTTTGCACAATGATCTGTACTTTCTATCAGTACCTTGCTTGCGTATATGCAACTTTTTGATCACTTTTTATTACAATTTTTGTGGATTTGATGTGACCAAAAATCAACAATTTTGCGCTTTAGCCGTTTATCTGTTTAGACGTCATGCTTTTGTGTTTTCTTTGCTTATTTTTTGTCATTTATCATGCAACATCAGGGATGTGATAATTTAAAAGTTCTGGTGATTATGCATGCAGCAATACCAAATATGTTTATATTTATATATGTTTTATTTATTTATTTATTTTATTATTTATTTATACTGATAAAATGGGAAGAGGGGGTGATTTAAACTTTTATTATGGGAGGGGATTTTTTATTGATAAAAAAACTTAAAAAAAAAAAACAAAACAGTCATTTGGAGCCCCCATATGGCCACTGTTCAGTGAGCAGCGGGCATAAAAAATAGGCTGTGCTCACAGTGTAAAGTACGGTTTCCGGACATACTTTACACTGTGATCTATGGCAAATTGGAGTGTGGGCACACCCGAATGTGCCCGCATTCCAATTAAAAAGTAATGTGCATCCGCCCAATACTGCAGTGTGTGAACATGACGTTGTGTGTAAACATGGCCTAAAGCTGTTTTTTTTACAGCTGTTTGTGTGTTTGTTTATTTTTCATTTTTAGTTCATATTTGATTTTTTTTTATAAAATAAAGGACTCCATTAAAAACTTATATGGGAACTGCAAAAAATAAGGTAGAAAAACAGAAAAAAAGTGGCTTTATATTGGTATTATGGGAAGTTCTATCAGGGTTTTCTTTCATTTTTTAGTAAAATACGGACACCCTAACAGACCCTATTAAAATCAAATGAATTTGTGGAGATTTAACAATATTCTTTTAGGCCATGTTCACATGCTGTATGAACATTTGCCATTCTTTGACACGGTTAGTGTTTGATGTGTAAAACAAATTACATTGCATTGTGTGCACAGGCTATTTTGTGCAGCCGCTGTTCAATAAATAGCGTTGCACAAAATAGACCCGTCAATTATTTTGTGCGGCTGCAGAGAACCCTGGCCATAGTGTATACAGTGTGTATAGACTATGGATGTGGTTCTATAGGCTGCAATGTAATTGGTCGCTGTCATTAAAGGGGTTGTCCGGCGCTAAAAAATTATTCACAGAATAACACACATTACAAAGTTATACAACTTTGTAATGTATGTTATGTTTGTGAATGGCCCCCTTCCCGTGTCCCACCACCCCCACCCGTGTACCCGGAAGTGTGGTGCGCTATACTCACCTGTCACGTGCCGACCACGGTCATCAGCTGCTCAGCTGCGATTGGCTGAGCACAGTTATGCTCAGCCAATCGCGGCTGAGCTTCGGATGACGCTGCAGAGGGCGGCCGGCACTCGGGAAGTTCCGCCGACCGCCCGAAGAAGACGTCACTGCTGAGGATCGGAGACCGTGGTCGGCACGTGACAGGTATGTATAGCGCACCACACTTCCGGGTACACGGGTGGGGGTGGTGGGACACGGGGAAGGGGGCCATTCACAGACATAACATACATTACAAAGTTGTATAACTTTGTAATGTGTGTTATTCTGTGAATAATTTTTTAGCGCTGGACAACCCCTTTAAGGACCGTGCTAACTTTCGTTTTTGCGTTTTCGTTTTTTCCTCCATGTGCTTAAAAGGCCATAGCACTTGCATTTTACACCTACAGACCCACATGAGCCCTTATTTTTTGCGTCACTAATTGTAATTCGCAATGACAGGCTGAATTTTTCCATAAAATATGCTGCAAACCAGAAAAAAATTATATGCGCAGTGAAATTGAAAAAAAAAACGCAATTATTTTTCTTTCATTTTTACGTCGTGTGTCCTATGGAAAAACTTAGTTGTTATATATGTTCCTCAAGTCATTACGATTAAAACGATATGTAACATGTATAACTTTTATTGTATCTGATGGCTTGTAAAAATTTAAAACCATTGTTAATAAATATACGTTCCTTAAAATCGCTCTATTCCCAGGCTTATAGCGCTTTTATCCTTTGGTCTATGGGGCTGTGTCAGGTGTCCTTTTTTGCGCCATGATGATTTCTTTCTATCGGTACCTTGATTGCGCATATGCAACTTTTTGATCGCTTTATATTACATTTTTTCTGGATTTGATGCGACCAAAAATGCGCAATTTTGCACTTTAGGATTTTTTTGCGCTTACACCGTTTACCGTGCGAGATCAGGAATGTGATTAATTAATAGTTTGGGCAATTACGCACGCGGTGATAAAAAACATGTTTATTTATTTATTTATTTATTTTTATTTGTAAAATGGGAAAAGGGGGGTGATTCAGACTTTTATTAGTGGAGGGGATTTTTATTAAGAAAAACACTTTTTTTTAACTTTCCCTTACAGTAATATGAAGCCTCCTGGGGGACTTCTATATACACAGAACTGATCTCCCATTGAGATCAATCCTGTGTATATAATAGAGCAATGATCCATCAGATCGGTGCTCTATTATAATGGTCTGCTGCAGACCATCTGAATAGATTGCCGAGCCGGGATCAGCGCCATTCCCCGGCCGGCTCATTAGAACGAAGATCCCCCACTGGACACCAGGGAGAGGGGGCACAGCTGCTATTCAAATGCATTTGACAGCGGCATTTGAATAGTTAATTAGCCGGCCGCGGCGATCGGCTGCGCAGGCTAATACACGCGGTCCCTGGCTGCACTTAGCAACCGGGGACCGCGCGCTGCAGAGAGGGCTCACGCCGGGAGCCCTCTCTGTTTACTCTTAACAGCCGCATGACGGGTATACCCGTCATGCGTCGTTAAGAGGTTAAACAACGCCCATTATTGCAACCCGCAACGAAAGATGTTGTTTAATGATAAACTATGTGTAAACGTGGCCTGAAAATGGATCCTGAATTGCCATTAAGACTTTTGACATTCTGAATTATAAACAGATGTCATAATGCCAGTATGAACAGAAAATAATTAATACAGCAAAAAAGAAAACAATACAGCAGGTTAAAAAAGAATTTTTTCCTAAATTTGGGTAAGCTATATATTTTGCAAGTAGAAAACAGATATCTGCACCCAGAACATTGATTTGCTTTGCCATTTACACTCTTGAATAATGAAATCTGGTTTAAGTTATTTTGTGTAAAGGTCAGTGACAATGACAGATTAGCAAATTCTCATTTATCTTCATTTTCCTAAAACATCTCCAGTGTAATGTCTTAAATTTATAGCTTACACTACTTGGACTGAAATCTATTTATTTATGGCACTTGGTCTTCCCAATGTTACAAAATACACAAAGTTGTCCCACAAGCTAGTTTTAACCAAAGTTTTTCTTTGTTTGTTCTTATCCTCTTTTTTTCACTCAGAGCAGAAAACTAACTGAACATTATTACTGTGTTAGTGTCATATGTTTGTGACATCTCTTCTAAACCCTGTTTTAAATATTTGCATTCCCTTTGCAAAAAACAGGCTTAGGGTGTGTGCACACTACAGAATTCCTGCCTATAACCCGGGGCGTATTCCGTCGCTCGTACCCGCACGCAGCGGCGCGCCTGTGCCATAGACACCAGGTCAATTCTTTTGGCGGAATGCGAAATCCGCCCGTGCATAGAATAGTGTCTATGGCACGGGCGGAGATGCACGCCGCCACATGCGGGTACGAGCAATGGAATACACCGCGGGTTTTCCGTAGTGTGCGCGCACCCTGAGGCTATGTTCACACTACGTATGAGTCCGGCCGTAGTGCGAACCGCGAATATACGCACGTAGTTTTGAGGTTGATGCGTTCGCTTGAAAGTATACGATATACGGCTGCACAATGCACACTACGTATGAACACTACGGGTGGATCGTATACGGCGCCGTGAAAAATTAACACGACCATTGTTTGAGGACTGAAATGTTGCAACTCACGGCCGTGGATTTCCATACGGTCCCGTACGGAGTTCTTATTTCAGCCAAATTGAACTTTGTGGTTTACTGGGCTGGCCGAAGATTTCCAAGTAAATGACCTGCCTCAGATCGCTTCGAAACAAGCTAGGGAAGCATAACTGTACTACGGGCGTATGTTCGCGGTTCGTACGCATCCGGCCGCATGTCTATTTTTCCCACGGCCGTACTTTCATCTGCACATGTACGGCGGCGTACGAACTATGGCCGGATTCATACGTAATGTGAACATAGCTTGACTCAGGCTATGTTCACACTGCGTATGTTTCCGGCCGTAGTGCAAACCGCGAATATACGCACGTAGTTTTGAGGTTGATGCATTCGCTTGAAAGTTTACGATATACGCCCGAACAGTGCACACTATGTATGAGCTTACGGCCGAATCAAATACGGTGCCGTGAAAAATGAACAAGACCATTGTTTGAGGACGGAAATAATGAAACTCACGGCCGTGGATTTCCATGCGGTCTCGTACGAAGTACTTATTTCAGCCAAATTAAACTTGATTTTTCGATCCAAAAGGTTCTGTGGGTTTTATTGTGCTGGGAGAAGATTTCCAAGTAAATGACCTGTTTCAGATCGCTTCGAAACAAGCTAGGGAAGCATAACTCTACTACGGGCGTATGTTCGCGGTTCGTATGCATCCGACCGCATGTCTATTTTTCCCACACCCGTAGTTTCAGCCGCACATGTACGGCGGTGTATGAAATGCGGCCGGACTCATACACAGTGTGAACATAGCCTTAGGGAGTAAACTCGTCAGAATTCTGTGGCGGAGCTTTCTGCTGCAGACTCCTGCCCGCCTTAGTGTCAAACAGAGACTCTATGGGTGGGCTTGTGCGCCTCCGCTCTCCTCTGATGTCCTCTCAAATAATTGACATGGCGATCCTTTGAGCAGAGAGCAGAGAAGAGTGGAGGCGCGCAAGCCCACCCATAGAGTCTTTGTTTGACACTGAGGCAGTCGGGATTCTGGGTGGGACAGCTCCGCCACGGAATTCCGCTGAATTTACTCAGTGTGAACTGGCCCTTAGGTCTCTTCATTGTACTGCCCCTCTGTTATTATTCCAAGTAATAAATAAATAGAAAACTGGGTGTTACTATTGCTTTTGTCAATAGGACATATCTCACAAAATGTAATGCTATGACTGCTAATTGAACTGTGGTATAGTCGGTAGGGACAAACATCATTGCCAAGTAGAACAGTAACACCAAGTGTAAATGGGTTCTCTCAGCAGGAGAGTTTTTAGGCTGAGTAGAGCTGCAAAGTCACAACCCCAAACCTGGAAGTGGCCACACAGTGGCGATGGAGCATCACAATACTGATTGGTGTAATTACAAAGTGGCGCCGAAACTGTGGAGGAAAATAAATGTTTAAACTCCCCCAGATGCACACCTACAGCAACACCATTGTGGGACACCCAGTAATGTCCTGATACTTTCCATCACCAGCGCCATTCTGATTCCGGTCCTGTCCATGCTGCCTCTGTACTGCCACACTGCCTCAGTTCTGCCTGCTCCTCAGCAGCTCTCCTCACTGGTCTCAGGTCCACCAGTGTTCTTCTTTCTCTCTCTGCTGCAGCATTTTGTCTGCACCTATTTCTACCTCCACCAATCCCATTCCACCTGTACCATTTCAAAAGGCTGCACCTGTTCCTGAGCATTGTTGGATTCTTGTGTTCCTAGCAAAAGTGTATTCCTGTGTTTGCAATTGCACTGCTATTCCATCTATCCTGACCTTTGCTCGTTCCTTTGATTACAATTTCCTGTATGATCTTTTCTGTACCATTTGCCTTTCCCATGGACCTGTATCTGAAGCTGCATGCTCTGATTCTGTGCCTGATCAACTATGTTTTTTTCAGCCTGTCAGGGTGCCCTGATTAAAAACCTTGTTACCCGGTAACCAAGATGTGAGGGTTTATAGTTTGTCTCACATCTCAGTCAATAGTCAGATTCCTGTGAGCTTAATTTTCATAATAAGAGTAACTGGTGATGGAGGAGATTGGGAAGGTTTTTCACTAAGGGACATGTATGCCAAATACATTATTACCCCCCATTATTACCCCAGTACCCAATGCCACCATTAATAAATAATTAAAAAAAAAACGCATAGGGTCCCCCCTATTTTTATAACCAGCCGGGTTAAAAACCAAGCGACAGCAGCCTGGTAACACCAGGGTGGGAAGAGCCATTGCTTTTGGACCTCCCCAGCCTAAATCTTACCAGCCTGCTGCCGCCCAGTCCAGGAGCGCCAATTTTGACGCTCCGGGACCACTGGCACCCGGCTCTTCCCAGTACCCCTGGTGGCATTGGGTACTTGGGTAATAATGGGGGGTTAGTGTTAGCCATTTTATACCGGCTAACACTAGGCCCCGACTTAGTAATGGATTCCGTCTATTAGACGGCTTCCACTACTAAGTCTATAAGGTAAAGAAATAAAGACAACACACAAGTGAAAAATGTTTTTATTCAAATAAAAACACCCCCACACCCCTCATTGACCATTTTATAAAAAAAAAACATACCAAACAACCGCTGGTCATCGATGTAGTCCACCGAATCCGACGTAATCCACAGGATACCGATATCTAAAAAACAAAAAGGGAGAAACACACAAAAAACACACAAACAGGAGCACAACACCCATCATTGTGAGCAGTGTTGTGCTCCTTACAGTATGCAGCATCTTTACAGATCGCTGCTTACAGTCTGGCCCCCAAGGGGTTAAGGGAGGATTTATTGCACCCCCCTGACTGATGTCAGACTGCACCCATCCCAGCAAGGAAGGGGTTAAGTGACCCCCTTCCTTACTGGGATGGGTGCAGTGCTGGGGAGGGGGTGGGAAGAGCTGTATACTCACCCCGATGTGTCCTCTTCGCTGGTCCACAGCACAATGAAGTCACTGTACTGCGGACCGGCTCTTTATATGTTCGTTTAGCCGATCAGCCATTCAGCTGAGCGCACATATAATTCAAAATGTTTCTTCTAATAATGCTATTGTGATAACATAATTAAAAGAAACATTTGATGTTTTCATTAAAGTAAAGTGATGATTAGTACAGAATGCTCTATTACCGGGAATATGAATTAACGGCTTAATGGAGCTTCCTGTACTAATTAATATTTAATTTATAAAACACATTTTTGTTGTAATAAAATCAGTTTCTTTGTTCAATAATTTAATTCTAACAAATTCATCATTGTGCAATTAAATATACTATCAAAAAATAAATATATATATATAAATATACATTTATTTATATATATATATTTATTTTAACAGTATATTTAATTGCACAATGGTGGATTCATTAGAATAAAATTTTTGAACAACGAAAGGGACTTTATTACAAAGAAAATGTGTTTTATTAATTTAATATATTAACTATTAGAGGCATCGGCATTATTGCCGGCTATTTTTGAAGTACTCCGTACGGACCGCCTGTCAATCCACGGCCGTGAATTTGCACAGTTCCAGCCGCAAACAATGGTCTTGTTCATTTTTTACGGGTCCGTCTACGATCGGGCCGTAGGCTCATACATAGTGTGCACTGTGCAGCCGTATATCGTATACTTTCCAGCATACGCATTAACCGGAAAAATACGGCCGATGATTTACCGCCCGCAATACAGCCGCACAGATACATAGTGTGAACCTAGCCTGAAGGTGTATCAAGAAATTGTAAAATGGTGTGTGAAAGGAAACCCTAAGCTAATAACAATACTAACATCTAATTTTTGGGGGATTGGCTATCGGTCCTTATTCAAATCAAGGAAGGAGATAATCAAAACTTCTTATTAGAGATGAGCGAGTAGTGAAATATTCGACTTTTGAGAATTCGAATTGAATAGGCACCGATATTCGACTATTCGAACGAATGTTCAATCCCATTATAGTCGATGGGAAAAAATTTGAGGCACTTTGAAATCCAAATTCGACCACTTGGAGGTCACCAAGTCCCCCATGAAACCTCCCTAAATGATGTCAACACAGTGACACTGTGACATCAGGGGGAGCATGCCTGGGTGCACCCAACACCCCAAAATCGCAGTATAATGCCACTCTCCGCAGTTGCAAAGGAAAAATATTTGCAAACGCTTTACGAATGTTTACAGCAATGTTCACACATTTCCTTCGCATTTCGTGCGCCGCATTACATACATGATTACAATGTGCGTCCGTAGAGCGTCACGTTATTTGCACGTATCACACATTACACTGTACGAACACTAGGCCACAGCAGAGCAGAGATTAGGCAACTGGCACTATAGATATCTCTTGCCTTTTACTGGGAAACTGGCACAATAGGTATCACAAGCCTTTTACTGGGCAACTGGCACAATAAGGTATCAAGTGCCTTTTACTGGGCAACTTTTGGGTTCAGTAGTAATCCTGCCTAACCAAAACGCTGCTATAACCTATCTGTTCCTGCTCGAAGATCTCGCCCTGGCTAGGTTGAAAGCGCATCTGCGGTCAAGAGGCGGAAGTCAGTTTCGAGGTCATGTGGTTCAGCCATCCAATAAGGGTAGAGGTCGTTTTCGCGCTGCGTTCGTACTCCCAGGGTCCCTCACAGTCTCCCTACATGGTGATTGGATTAAAAAAAGCGCCAAGTGTGATGGGAGGGCTTTCAAATGTTTTCCGCATATTCGACACACTACTCAATTGAATTCAAATTTTTCGAATACCGCAATATTTGATCGAATACCATCTCGATCGAATCGTATTCACTCATCTCTACTTCTTATGCCAAAAATCTGGTGCAATTTGTACTAAAAACTGGTTTGCTTTACTTGCACAACATTTTTCAATGCTGATCAGACACTTTTTAAGGTAAGCCATGCTTACTGAAAATGAGCATGGCTTTGTTTTATAAAGTAGGGAAAGAAAAAGTCAAGTGAGAGGCAGCACCTCTTGTGATACCACTACAGTAGGTCTGGGTATGAGGTGAACAGATGCAAGGCTCAGACTTTAGGCTATGTTCACACTATGTAAGTTTCATATTAATCACGGCCGTTGTTGCCAATTTTCAACAACGGCCGTGATTAATATGAAACTTACATTGTGCTGCCTATGGATTCCCGTCCAGAGTATATACACCCCGGCCGAGATCGCTAGCGGCCATGCAAAAAACTGACATGTTAGTTTTCTGCGCCCGCTATTCATGAATATCGGCTGCAGAGAATCTGTAAGTTCACACAATATAGCGCGCGGCTCTGGCAAACGGTTGTGCCCGCATGCGAATTCAGCAGAAGTAAATATCATGCGGCCGCTGATGATGATCTTTAGTAACACAAACATCAGATTTAAAACAACATGAGTCAACATGAGCCACATTCTCATACTATCTAGTCTAAGTTACTTTATTGGGGAACAGTGAAAGGGGGAGTGGGTGCAGAAGAAGGATAAGAATCCAAGAAGGAAAAATAAAACTAATAAAATTATATAACATAAAGTAAAGTCTTAGTTTATACTGTCTAAGAATTACAGCCTTCAATTTTTTTCCCAATGAGTTTCAATGGGTTATGCCAGTAACTGATGAGAAACAAAAGATAAAATACATTGTTATTTACTGTATAAAGAGTAAAGTGGACTTGTGCTTATGATTCTGACAAATTTATGAGTCGATTGCTGCCCCTGCTTCCATCCATAACCTTCCCACTGTTGACTGGCAGCTGCCTTTGTATACAGGCTTATAAAGCTGATGCCATCACTCACATGTGAGGAAGACAGGTAACACTTTTCCCTGGAAACCTCCAACATATTGTTTGTTAAGAGTTATTAAACAATGACATTAGCACAACATATTTTTTGTATTTTGTCATAGCAGCCCTTCAGATCTTGACTAAGCTATCATATTATATTGACAGATCTGCTTTACCATACAGTTTCACCAAGATGAAGAGAATCATCTGAGGTGTTTGCAAATCTCTAGGGCAAAACAAACTAAAAATATTTCTCTGCACACCTGCAACATTTGTGCCTCATTAAAGTCTGGAGGTATAGAACCTGTTTTATGAGCTATAAGGTTTCCAATAAAGGCTGTAAGAAGGCAATCCGACTAGCCAAAGTAGAAAATGAGAAGCAAATTGCAAAGGAGAATAAAATGAATCCCCCAAAAATCCTTCAAATATATTAACAGTAAAAGAGCTGCCACTGAAGCTTTTTGTCCTATAACTCATGAAGAGGGTAATTTGGTCACAGGTGACATTGAGAAATCTAAGCTATTCAATATATTTTTCACAAAGAAGCAGTCTGCAGGGGCCATGTTCACATACTAATGTCATCATAACTGACTGTATGCAAACCAAAGAAGAGGGAAAGAGTGTGTCAGAAACGGCAATGACACACTAGTTAAAACAAAAAGTTAGATTTTATTCAAAATAAAGCCAAAAACAAAGAAAACATGTCCCTAAACCCAATTAAAAACACCTAAAAATACCCCACACATGGGGTCCAAATCATTAAATATGGGTCCAAGACCTGCAATCAGATCACCTGAAAATCCCCATAAGGGCTCGTTCACACAGTGCAAAAGCAGCTGAATTTCTGCGCTGAATCAGCGCTGAAATTTCAGCCGTTAAAATAGGTGCAGAGCTAATTTCCATTGTGTTGAATGAAAATTCTGCTCTGCAGTTCAGACGGTGGAATTTCCGCACTGAACTAATCCGCTTTCCGCCAGAAGAATGAACATGTTCATTCTTCCGCTAGCGGAAGCCTATACAAATCAATGGGGCTCTCGTTTTCTGTTTCAGCGCGGAATACGCGCGTATTCAGCGCAGAATACAAGCGTAATACAAGCGGAAATTACGCGCTGAATCAGCGCGGAAATGGGGAAAAAAGGGGGGAGGAGGATTCTAGTATATATTCTGGTATAGTCTAGTTTACTCGCCAAATACTCTCTGAATTTCAGCGCTGAATGCATGCGGATTCAGCGCGGATTCCTCGCTAAATTTGTCAAGAGCTGATTACGAGCTGAACACTTTCCTAGCGGAATACGCAGGGATTCTGCTTACATTCTGCTTATATTCTGCTCGGAATTCAGCGTCAGTTGATTTCAGGCGGAAATATTTCCTCGCGTAATCCGCCCCTTTTGCTCTGTGTGAACGTAGCCTAACTGGCTGTAGACATGGTCCTAACTGGGAAAAAATCTGCATAATCCCTATAAATGTCTATAGACACGGTTCCAAACTGTTTGGAAATAAATCTGCATGAAACTTGTAAATCTAATAATTATTACTCTTGTGTTCTTAATCCCCCCAGGACTGGACTACTTTTAATTTTTGTTTCATTTTTGTTTTTGACTCCTTGTGTTCCATAGTCTTCACACAAATGGGAAGTTACTGTACAGCCATTTGAGGGCAGAGGTGTAAAAAAATTTTTTTAATCCAAAAACGATTGTTCAGAGGATTCATTTATTGTAACCATGTTTTGAGTTGGATAAAGAAATGTACTCACCATTATCCGTACGCTAGGGCTTCATGAAAATATCATGCTGAGCAGAAGGCACACACTATATCAAAGTGCATCTTTTGTTTGTTTGATTGTTTGTTTTTGTTTTGCGGAGCAATAATTCAAAATTTCCCTGATTTTGTGCTGCTGGCTTTATAAGGGGCACAATTTGATAAACCGAGCACAGCGGAGGCTGCTGCGCAACCGGCAAAAACATCAGATTTTAGCCTGTTTTTGTTGAAAATGTTGATAAATTTTGTGCACAAGTAAGACATGCCTCCTTTCATCCAATATTGTGCCACTCTCTGCCTACATGGTGCAAAAAGGTAAACTTAAAAATAAATGTGAATAGGTTTTGTGCATTTATGTATGTAAGTGGGCAGGGCACTATATAAAATCTAACAAAGCCTACAGAGAACATAGGGTAGTTGCTTACAATTGAATGTAGTACAATTTTGTCACAAATTTAGGAACCATGATATCTTTCTTGTAAAACATATTATAGAGCCTAAATTCTGATCCTGGAGTTTGTCTGATGCCCAGCAGGGGGCAGGGCAGAAACATTTCTACATTGTTACAAACTAAGGCTATGTTCACACGTCATAAGAGACCGGCCGTTACGAGACCCGGCCGGGTCATGGAACGGCCGGTCTCTGAAAAGATCATCCCTGCAGTGCCGACCGGATGATCTTTTCGGCCACAGTGTTTTGATGCAGGCGCATCCGTGCCCGCTCACATCAGAACTCCCCACAGCACACTATGGAGCGAGCGGCCAGAGCCGCTAGCTCCATAGTGTGCACTGACATGGTTTTCTGCGGCCGCTATTCAATGAATAGCGGCCGCAGAAAACTGACATGTCAGTTGTTTGCAGCGTTGTGAGAGATCCCAGCCGGAGCGTATACTATGTGGATTCCTAGGCAGCAATGGATGTATATTTCCGTATAAATAATGACCGTGGTTTTATGGAAATATACGGTGTATGAACATAGCCTAAACCATATAAAGAGTGTCCCCCCCCTTCCCCCAGGATCCACTAAGGTTTGTAGATATAAATAAAAGATCTTGTGAGACTTTAAGGGGTTGTGTTATTAGGAAAACTATGTCTAAACTGATAAATTATGTAAAACCAATAAAATTTATTTATAAATATTTTTCTTCTAAAACTAGAGGTAACACTTTCGAGCTAAACTTAGTTTGTAGATTTTTTCTTTTATTAAATCTGTGATCTGGATTCTTCTAGTTATTTGTTTCCTAAGTCATGGTATTTCATTTCCCAGATGGTATCCAGCCGATGAGCAGATCTGTATCTTATAAGGTGAGTGGATTTGTTTATCTGAATGGTATTTATAATTTGATAACTTGGGTATTAGAGAAAAGCTCTTTTTGATGACTGTATTTACAGACACAGCTACACTACAATAAGTTGCCTGGTTTTTCTCCTTATCATAGCTGTGCACCTGCCGGCATGTACCATTTTTAGCTAACTGTTGTAAAACTGTGTCTATGAAATTGAGAAATTCTTCTATTACAGGGATCGATCATCAGGCTGCCTTTAGAACCCATGGCATTTTTTTCTCATATGAAAATGGGAAATTGATTATTTGTCAAACTGTCTTTTTTATGAAAGCAAATACACATCTCAAACTGACATTACACTTCTGAAGCTCTAAAGGAATTGTGAGAACTAAGCATCTAATTTTTGTATCTCTAGGGTCAGTGTGGAGTCAGTTCTCAATAATCCATAGCTAATCAAGAGAATCTACAGGAATGTTCGAGGGAAAACAGGAAATCCTTGAAATGTGCTGAGAACCAGAAAAAATAACTAGTGCCTGAAAGCCGTAAGAATCAGCCTACAAGCCATATTTCACAGTAGATTTTTTATATTGTGGTGTAAAATTAGATCAGTCACTGCATAAATATCTTATGTAAGATGTACACAAACCTTAAAAAAAACTTCTCTAAAACAGTGAATGCTCATGCTCATGCTCAGCTGTATGCTCATCAATACTTACCTGTCTGCACTCCCCCAGTGCCCTCCTCTGTGTCTCCAGTGTCTTTAGCCGCCTCCAGCCTGCTCAGCCAATTGCTGACTGAGACTGGACAGTGCAGCGCACAGTGATTGGCTGAACTGGCTGAATCTTATGTTAATCTAAGTTTGATTCAGTGAAACTGCTGGAGGTGCAGATACTAAAACCTTTACAAGGATGAAGAGGCTGAAATCCAGAACTAAGAATTTGGAGTACAATTGCAGTGAGAGACACAGGGGCACAGGACATCACCACAGGCAAGCTGGACTTTTATTCCTTAATATGCTCTGAAGGAATCCAAACTACACTGGAATTGATTATGAGAAACATGACTAGACATTTTATTGGTAATTTTACAAATGAAACTCAATTCCATGAATTGCTTTTGATCCTAGATCTTTTGCTTGGGCTAATAAAAGAGGCTGCCTGACCCCTATCCTCAAGAGATAGCTACACATATTTATGGCTCTCCCCACTGTTTTCTATGGGAGTAATGATAACTTAGCATGCACCCTATGTTCTATTCTTTGTCTAGATGAGGCAGTTGCCTCATCGGGCCAAGAAGGTTTAGGGTGCCCAGAAGGTTGCAGAGATAGTTAGACCTAATCCTAGGTTCGATTGTACTCGAACATTCCCGAACCTTTTGCATGAGATTGCTGATGTCTTCACGGTCCATGTGGAAGAAGAAGCGTGCCCGGGGACCGCTTGGAATTCTGGGATTCAGCCTTGGTAATAGGCTGAATGCGGAAGGTTCGGGAATGTTCGAGTTCGATCGAACCTAGGATTTTCCAAGGTTCGATCAACTCTAATAGTTAGGGCATCAATCAGTGGATATGCCTTATATATCTATGGTCAGAACCCCTTTAACCCCTGTATTGCTTACTTTTGTTATATTTTATTTCCGGAGATACACTGTGACCCTCAAACAGTTAATTTATAACAACTGTTAAAATATAATGACTACTAATAATTTCAGCTTGGCTTCTTATAAAAGCTATGTGGCCTCATAATCACAATTAGTTAGGAATGATGATGGGGTGATGTGAACTGGAAAATACTTTACTCAGCTTTTAATAATCTCATTAGGGAAAAGTGTAATGCAAATTAAGTTTTATGTTTTTGCCTGACATAAATAATAACTTACAAAATTATAAATTATTGGAACTCACATTGTATTTGATATTAAAGTACTTTGTTTCATGAACTATTGTATTTAATTATCTCCCCTGTTTTAGCAGGATAAGCCCACTAAGAGTGCAATCGCAATATTCATTTACTACAAATATGCAAACTAAGGCTAGTTATCAGTGTCAGCCATGTTTAACTGTAATAGCTGCAATTAAGGTATTGTGAACTAAGTGCAGAATTAACTTCACATAAAAGTTCATGCATCTACATATGTCCATTGGCACCCTGATTTGTGTCCCTGATCTAATTCTTAAAATAGTGTTGCTTCAACTGTTGCAAACCTGAGTGGCTAGACGTACAGTATATTCACTAGAGAAGAGCAAACTTTGTGCATTTTCGGGTTTGTCCAAACCTGAACTCTCTGCATTTGATTACCAAGGGCTGAAGAAGTCATATGCAGCCCTAGGGAGTCCTGTTCTTATGTGAATGTTATTGTAACCATTCCAGCTTCTCTTGTAAGTACAGTTCTACATTTATAAGACTTTGTCCATTATTGTGCTGTCATCTCAAGCCCATAGTTGGTTACCCTCATCACCACTCTTTCCCTGTACTCATCTTACATTCCCATGTAAGACTCCTGCAATTCTGTGTTTAGTAGTTTATAGTAGCTTGTGTGGCTGTTTAAGGAACCATAGGTACTGTATGTGCTTCCCTATGGTGCTCCATGCAACACTGCTGTACCACTAGTGAAATTTTCTTTCTTTTTTCATGAAATACACCCAATTTATAAGGGCTCATAGCCAGGACAGGGGGCAGTGCATAGAGCTTGTAGGGATTTCATGCACTAGTATACAGACTATGACAGACTCTGCATATACACATTTTCTAAATGTTGTTTTCCAAAGGAAGACACCTTCATTAGTATAACTTTGGATAGAGCATGCCATGAACTAGCCAAGAGGCTTAGGAAGCCTCATGAAAGTCTACAGCAGCCCAATGGCAAAGAGATATAGCCATGTTCATGATTGTGGCCAGCTCTCTTTAAGTAGAGATGAGCAAAGCAGACGGAAATACGTTTTGCGAGTTTTGCAAATTTTCGGTCAAACTTGCTATGAATCGCAAATTTCATTAAAAAGGACAAAACTATAGGAGCTACTATACTCGGACTATTACAAAAGGGTAGATTTGTTAAAGCATGTTGTTGTAAAAGTGTTAAAATCGGAAAATCACAATTAAAAAAAAAAAAAAAGTAAAATCAGACAATCATTGATTTTCCACCATTCTTCTTCTCTCTGTCACTAAATCCCTATGTTAGTCTCTCCTTGCTCTGCTCTAACTGCCTGCTGCCATTCTGCTCGCTCCTCTACACACAGCTGACTGGCCACCTCTCTTAATGAACCTCTTTATATAGAAGGGGAGGGACTTGCTGACATCACCCACAATCAACCCTCCTAGCCTCTCCTCTCTGTTCCTAAATCACTCTGATAGTCTCTCTCTGTTCTGCTCTTACTGCCTGCTGTGATCCTGCTCTCTCCTCCACACATAGCTGACTGGCCACTTCCTTTAACAAACCATCTTATATAGAGGGTGAGGGTGAGGTGCTGACATCACCCACAATCAGCCGTCCTCTAAATCCTTATATTACTCTGTTAGTCTTTCCCTGCTCTGCTCTTACTGCCTGCTGCCATCCTGCTCTCTCCTCCACAAACAGCCGACTGGCCACCTCCATTAACAAACCACCTTATATAGAAGGTGAAAGACAACATTGGAAGCCCCAGATCTTCACGCTGTATTCGACTTAGAAACAATGGAATAATATAGAACAAACTGTGAAGATCCCTAATGTATATAAGACTTAACTTTTATTATTAATAATGTTAAAAGCTGTGTGATGAGTGATGTGATTTTAAAACCATGAAACAATAGAGAGCATCCTTTACTGGTTCAGATGAACCTTGACAGTGTATAACAGTGGCCTGGCAAATAGGACTGGATATACCAGGGTAATATCCTAATGTGCTGTAATACCATAGGAGGGAGTCACTGAATTTTTTCGAATTTACCACAGGATCGGGGATAAGCATAAAACACCCTGTCCTGTAAAGACTTCCTCACTATTACGTCCCTTTGGAACGTAAGCTGTCACCATCAGAGCACTGTTTATTTGGGGTTGTATAGTACCCAATAAACAGATATGGTTATCCGACATGGAGAGAGGGGAGCAGCTGCACATCACATCTATGGCTGATACTAATGCTGCTAAGCCTATTTAAAAAAAACAACTTCAGGATGTTGGAATATAAATTGATCAAGCCATATCGCCCCGTGTACCAATGTGCAGGTCTCACATGGGTCCCTACGCTAACTCCACACCGTGTCGGTCAGTGACCGCCACCCCCGCAAAGCGGGCACATGTAGGGAAGGGAGGCCAAGGAATGGCCCTGAAACCCCCATGTCACAGGACCAGACCCAAAGTGCCCCCCCCAAAAAAAGTCCCAGCCAGCACCACCGGCGAGAAAGGCTGCCCCCAAACAACACAAGTATGGATATGGTATTACACTCACCAAAAACTGCTGCAAACAGAATGGGAAAAACATGGAGGTTCTGTCGTGTGAGCACAGGTATATGCTCTGCTGATTTAGGTCACATGGGTCTTACAAAGGGGAGTGCCAGCTGCCCAGAAAGGGGAGAAAAAAACAAAATCCGACATGGAGAGAGGGGAGCAGCTGCACATCACACCTATGGCTGATACTAATGCTGCTAAGCCTATTTTAAAAAAACAACCTCAGGATGTTGGAATAGGAATTGATCAAGCCATATCGCCCCATGTACCAACGTGCAGGTCTCCTGGATCACACGGGTCCCTACGCTAACTCCACACCGTGTCGGTCAGTGACCACTACCCCCGCAAAGCGTGCACATGCAGGGAAGGGAGGCCAAGGAATGGCCATGCAACCCCCATGTCACAGGACCAGACCCAAAGTTCCCCCCCAAAAAGTCCCGGCCAGCACCCTCGGTGAGGAAGGCTGCCCCCAAACAACACAAGTATGGATATGCATGTGCGCGCTTTGCGGGGGTGGTGGTCACTGACCAACACGGTGTGGAGTTAGCGTAGGGACCTGTGTGAACCAGGAGACCTGCACGTTGGTACACGGGGCGATATGGCTTGGTCAATTCATATTCCAACATCCTGAGGTTGTTTTTTTAAAATAGGCTTAGCAGCATTGGTATCAGACATAGGTGTGATGTGCAGCCGCTCCTCTATCTCCATGTCGGATTTTGTTTTTTTCTCCCCTTTCTGGGCAGCTGGCACTCCCCTTTATAAGACTAATGTGACCTAAGTCAGCAGAGCATATACCTGTGCTCACAAAACAGTACCTCCATGTTTTTCCCATTCTGTCTGCAGCAGTTTTTGGTGAGTGTAATACCATATCCATACTTGTGTTGTTTGGGGTCAGCCTTCCTTGCCGGTGGTGTTGGCTGGGACTTTTGGGGGGGGTATTTTGGTCTGGTCCTGTGACATGGGGGTTGCAGGGCCACTCCATGGCCTCCCTTCCCTGCATGTGCACGCTTTGCAGGGGTGGCGGTCACTGACCGGCACGGTGTGGAGTTAGCATAGGGACCCGTGTGAACCAGGAGACCTGCACATTGGTACACGGGCGATATGGCTTGATCAATTCATATTCCAACATCCTGAGGTTGTTTTTTTTAAAAATAGGCTTAGTAGCATTGGTATCAGCCATAGGAGTGATGTGCAGCCGCTTCTCTATCTCCATGTTGAAAACAGATATGGTTAATTATAGTTTACTAAGTCTGTGTTTGTAGGTAAGTAAATAGATCGTATGGCTGTAGAGCGGGTCGGTGTAGGGGGACCACTGTCCGTGCAATACTCTGAAAACGCCAAAACCCAACAGCCTCAGATCATATAGATGTAAAGATGACTATTTGACATTTAGACAAAAGGGACTAATAATCAAAGTATGATATTGTGCCCGGCTTCAAGCCGACTGAGTGGGTACACGAATGGTGTCTATGCCACTGCCACTATATAATAAGGATGCTCATTGATCTATTGTCTGTCAAAAAACAACATATAACAAACACCCGCCACCTAACCCCAACGTTTCGCCACATACACTAGTGGCTTTCTCAAAAGGATTTCTATTGTTTCATGGTTTTAAAATCACATCACTCATCCCACATCTTTTAACATTATTAATAATAAAAGTTAAGTCTTATATACATTAGGGATCTTCATAGTTTGTTTTATATAGAAGGTGAGGCGGAGATGCTGTCATCACAGACGGGCCTGCAGCTGATTGGACAGACACTGGGGATTATGGTTAATCCCTTTCTCCCGCCCAGTGATGCTCCAGACAGCTTGTGCAGCCGTCATTTTTTTTTTTTTTTTTATTGAATTTCCTTAATGAATTTGCGGGAATTTGTTTCACAGAACAAAGCAAATTGACAGCGTAATTCGCCAGATTTGCTTCACTCATTTCTATCCTAAGGCTATGTTCACACTACCTATCTTTCCGGCCGTAGTGCGAACTGCAAATATACGCACATAGTTTTGAGGTTGATGCGTTCACTTGAAAGTTTACGATATACGCCCGCACAATGCACACTACGTATGAGCTTACGGCCGGATTGTATACGGCGCCGTGAAAAATTAACAAGACCATTGTTTAAGGACGGAAATGTTCCAACTCCGTGGATTTCCATGCGGTGCCGTACGGAGTACTTATTTCAGCCAAATTGAATGTGATTTTTAGATCCAAAAGGTTCTGTGTGTTTTATTGGGCTGGGTGAAGATTTCCAAGTAAATGACCTGTTTCAGATCGCTTCGAAACAAGCTAGGGAAGCATAACTCTACTACGGGCGTATGTTCGTGGTTCGCCCGCACTTTCGCAATCCGGCCGCATGTCTATTTTTCCCACGGCCGTACTTTCAGACGCACATGCACGGCTGCGTATGAACTACGGCCGGACTCATACGTAGTGTAAATATAGCCTTAAGGTATAAACTCAGAAAATTTTGTTTTGCTACAAATCCACTGCATGTGAATGTACTTTTAAAAAGCTGTTTATGCCGGCTTGTGGAACATCGAAGTAACTAATTTACTAGTGACAAGCTAGCTATTTAGCAGTAAGAAGTTAATAGTTAAAATTACACCAGCAGATCTGCAGGTGAACGAATTGAAGAAACTGATAATGCGAGCCGTTGCAGTCCTCTCTAAAATGATTAGTGGAAAACAATCAGCCAGGAAAAACTCTGTCCATGTATCAGTTAATCAATACAAATGTTCATTCTGTGCCAAGATTTCCTAACACCTGTCAGGGCTGAGTAATCAGTCAATGTTCACATTTTACATGCAAGAGAAACCCACAACAGAAAAGTGTTCACATCTATTGGGGATTTACAGGTTTTATTGCGGAAAAAAGAGACACAGTTCTTTACTAAACCAATTATTGCTTAGTTTTCGAGAATTGCTTCAAATCAGCGCTGGTTGGGGAATAGAGCTGTCATTTTACTCAGTGCAGCACGTTGCATGTTGCCCGATGTACTGGTCTCATAGGTAAACAGCTATTGATTAATTATTGTAAAGCTTCTTTGTTTTGTGTGTTCACGTCTACAAACCCTGGCAACGGTTTTGGAATCACCAGAAGCTATTTCAGTTACAGCAAATGCATGACTTACAGATACGACACAAAACTATGGCAGAGATGACTGCATTTACACATTGTTATAAAATGTTTCATAATTTGGTGCATTTTAAATAGATTTATGAAACAAAGCACCAGAATAATCCATTGTACCTTGATCATCTGTTTCAGTTTCCTAACTTGATAGGAAAGAGTGACATTTTGTGGGAAAGGGAATGGTTTTCATTGTAACAGGTGCCAAAACTTTACCTAGCTTTGTCTCAAAATACTGGCATAGGTAACCCAAACATTTAATGGTATAAAGTTGTATTTTTAGGTTTTAGATATGTTCCCACTAGAGATGAGCAAATACGATTCAATCGAGTAGGTATTCAATTGAATATTGCGGTATTCGAAAGATTTGAATACAATCGAGTAGTGTGTCGAATAACATTCGAAAACATTCGAAAGCCCTACCATCGCACTTGGTGCTTTTTTTAATCCAATCACCATGCAGGGAGGCCATGAGGGACCCTGGGAGTACGCATGCAGCGCGAAAACGGTGTCTACCCTCATTGGATGGCTGAACCACATGACCTTGAATATTTAAGACTTGACTTCCACCTCTCGACCGCAGATGCGCTTTCAACCTAGTCAGGGAGAGTTCTTCGAGCAGGGAGAGATAGGTTTAGTAGCGTTTTGGTTAGGCAGGCTTACTACAGAACCCAAAAGTCCTTTTCACGGTTAATTTCCAGCAAAAAAAAGTCATCTCTGGAGTCTGCATCCAAAGCACTTTTCAGTGTTAAGAAATAGATGATACAACAGCAGCAGCAGCAGCTGTATTCATTCCAGTACCCTGTGTGTACAAGTCACTTATAGCGCCCCTGGTTTATCCCACTAAGGGCACGTTAACCTTATACCTATTGTGCCAGTAGCCCAGTAAAAGGCATGTGATACCTATTGTGCCAGTTGCCCAGTAAAAGGCAAGTGATACCTATTGTGCCAGTAGCCCAGTAAAAGGCATGTGATACATATTGTGCCAGTAGCCCACAAAAAGGCACGTCAAACATACTGTTCCAGTAACGCTCGTACAGCATGATGCGTGATACGCGTGAATAACATGACGCTGTACAGACACACATTGGAATCATGCATGTAACGCTGTGCGAAATGTGTGAACATTGCCGTAAAACGCTTGCAAATATTTTTCCTTCGCAACTGCGGAGAGTGGCATTATACTGCGATTTTGGCACCCAGGAATGCTCCCTCTAATGTCCCAGTGTCATTCCAGAGGTTCGCATCGTTTAGGAAGGTTTCATGGGGGACTTAGTGACCTCCAAGTGGTCAAATTTGGATTTCCAAGTGCCGAGAATTTTTTTCCCATAGACTATAATGGGATTGAATATTTGTTCGAATAGTCAAATCTCTGTGCCTATTTGATTTGAATTCTCAAATGTTGAATATTTCACTACTCGCTCATCTATAGTTCCCACTACAGGATCATAGCAAAGGAAGACGGCCATATCATAATATTGAGAGTCACAAATAATGATCATTATTTGCGGCAGTCAATATGACGAGACGGTCGCCTTTCCCCGCTATTATCTCATAGTGGGAACATAACATGAGTGCCTTGTCTAACAAAATTTAGAAAATCTGCCTGAATGAGACGGCTTACAGCTTACCTTCATCCCAAGCTCCATTTTAATTAAAGGGGTTCTCTATGATTAGAAAAAGCACAGCTACTTTTTGCTAAAATAGCACCACCCCAGCACCATCCCCAGGTTATGTGTGGTATTACAATTCAGCTCCATTCACTTGAATTGAACTGAGCTAAAAAACCACACCCAAAGTGAGGACAGGAGTCATACGGTTTCTGAAAGAAAGCAGCCATGTTTATCTAAGCCTTGATAACCCCTTAAAATTTGCAGTTTTATATTTATTTATAATATAAATAAGGCGGTTCGGTGCACTGGCAGCATTGATCTTCTCTGTCTGTCTGTTGCCTTCTTATGAATAGGAGGCAGTGATTAGCGAGCAGATTGACATCACTGCAAATATTAATGAGGAGGCAGTGGGCTGGTAAGGGGGATCTGTGAACTGAGAGCTATAATAATATGCCTCCAGTGCACCAGACTGCCTAACTTACATGTTGAAAAACCAGAGGATTTAATGAAAATAATTGCCTTAATTCTCAGCATCCCCCAACCTATGGGAACATAAGAGAAAAAAAGTCTTCTAACCCGCTGTTAGTTACCCTTGAAGCCTTTATTACACATATTTTGAGCATTAGCAATTTATGGTCTACATTACAATGACACTTTTGACCCTTTTCCCATGATTTTGTTGCTTTAAAAAATAAATTTGGATGGCTAAAATTGAATTGAAACAATGACCGTTCTTATGAAATACATCTGTTGTTTTTACATAGGTTGAACATAGCCTCAGCATGCACTAGCTTTCTAACCCCTTCATGACCAAGGTAATTGATGCCCAGATGTCGGGGTCAGATTAATGTAATATTCCTCCTTGCCTTCTAAGATCCATAATGCTTTCATTTTTCTAGGGAGCCGGAAAAAGTTCCAGGGATTATGAACAGGTATGTAAATACTTTATTTTCTTTACACATTAATCAGCCTTTGGTCGGCATTCCCTATTAGACGTAGCAATTCGCAGTTGGTAGCCATTTAAAGGGTACCTGTTACAAAGTTAATGTCTCCAGAGTGGCATTACAGACATTGCTGCTGCTTGGAGATCGGATTACTGTTTTTATTTTAATTAAAAGGGCTCATGAAAAGAACTCAACTGGAGTGGGATGTATCCAAAGCAACTGTGTCTGCACAACTCTCTGGAAACATTGGTCAAAGATATATCCAATTTTTTGGATTATTGCTTTTGCCAATGGGGGGGCCAAGACACTTTGACTGTATGGGGTCCTGAAATTCCTGATGGTTGCCCTATCTCTACTGTGTATCATCACTTAGATATGACTTAACAAAAGGAAAACTAATTTGTTGGAAATGCTCTGGTAATTTTGATAAAAGATATCTGTGACTTTAACCTGGATGACTTTTGGTTTCCAAGTCTAGCTGATGGATAAGTCCTGGGAGAATGTGTAGTATAGATTCAGAATATATATAATTAGCATATAAGCTTTACCATTAAAGAAAAATAAATAAACTCTGCCATCTCCTCTACATAATGACATTCAGAAATGTTTTTGTCAATGATGTTGTGTGCTTTGCTTTGTTTCGGGATTGTGGTAGTAGATAACGCTTAAATAATACGGCACTAGTAAATGTTAAATAGGGGATGCCATTAATGAATTCTAATTGCAATATTAATTACATTGAATTATTTAAATAATTTAAAGAGTCACCTTGAATGTTTACTTATACATTTATGGCAAGCTGCAGCAAAAAAATAACTTAGGCCCCCTTCACACATCTGGAAAAACCACCCGGATTTCCTATCAGGAAATCCGGACGGATTTCCGGACGCATTGACTTTCAATACACACGGACACCCTTCTGGATTTTTCCGGAAGGGTGTCCGTTCCGGAAAATAGGACCGGATTTTTTACAACCTGTCCTATTTTCATCCGGAATTATGGCCCGGACGCCCCCATAGAAGTCTATAGATGCACATCAGGAAAGCGTCCGGAGTTCCACTGCCTTCTCCTCTTGGACCTGAGCAGCACCACGGCACCCCGAGAGACCCTTGAATCCCCTACACCCGTGGCACTTGTCCCCCCCCCGGCAGCAACCCCCCCGCAGCACATCCCCACCACCCGCGGCATCAACCCCCCCGTGGCAACCTGAGACACCACCGCACCAGAGCGCCCCCCCCCCCCCCCGGCGGCAACCACCCCACCGCCCGCGGCACCCCAAACGCACCCCGGACCCCTGCATACTCACCCCTGGTCGTCGGCGACTGGACATCAGGCTCCAGCCGAGACTCGCACACGCTGCCGCTCACCCGAATCAGGAGACCAGGGCAGGTAAGATCACCCCTAGAACTAAAACTCCCACCATGTCCTGCTGACCATCCAGGTTGCAGGGCATGATGGGAGTTGTAGTTCTGCAACCAGGATGGCTATAGACTGCAGAATTACAACTCCCATCATGCCCTGCTGACATACCATGATCGGAGTTATACTTCTGCAGTCTGTGGCCACCCAGGTTGCAGAACTACAACTCCCATCATGCCCTGCTGACAGACCATGATGGGAGTTGTACTTCTGCAGTCTGTGGCCACCCAGGTTACAGAACTACAAATCCCATCATGCCCTGCAACCTGGATGGCCACAGGCTGCAGAAGTATGACTCCCATCATGCCCGGTCAGCCGGGCATGATGGTAGTTGTAGTTCTGCAACCAGGATGGCCACAGACTGCAGAAGTACAACTCCCATCATGCCCTGCTGACAGGCCATGATGGGAGTTGTAGTTCTGCAGCCTGTGGCCATCCAGATTGCAAAAATACAACTCCCATCATGCCTCTACTGGCAGGCCATGATGGGAGTTGTAGTTCTGCTGCCTGTGGCCATCCAGGTTGCAGAAGTACAACTCCCATCATGCCTCTGCTGGTAGGCCATGATGGGAGTTGTAGTTCTGCAGCCTGTGGCCATCCAGGTACACTAGGGGCTGTGTGTTGGCATACTAGTCCATTTTTTTTTTCTCATCAGGAAATCCTGAAGGTTTTTCCTGATGGTTTCCTGATGATAAAAACGGATTACTGTCAGGAAATCCTGATACTTTCCTGATGACATTTGAGGTCTCCTGATCAGGATTTCCTGACAGTAAAAACTGACACGGACGTGTGAACGGGGCCTTACTTTGCAAATACATTTCTTTACATTTGTCTCGGGTTCATATTGCATTATAGTAAGTACTGGAGTATATTAACACAATAGCCCAAATTTATCAATGGGTGTAAAATGTAGACTTGTGCAAACTGGCCACAGCAACCAATCACAGCTGTGGTTGCTCTGGCCCCTTTGCACTAGTGTTAATGTTACACCCTTTGATAAATCTGAGCCAATGTTTTTTGAGGCCATATCTTTGGACATGTTCATTATTTTGCGGCTGATATTCAAATACAGGACTGTTGGAATGGATGATTTCCGAATGACTTTATGTGAATTGGATGTGCAGAGGTTCAAATATTTCCTCTCAAAATGGCTCCATTGAGATGAATGTAGAATTGCATTCCTACCTCTTAATACCCCCTGATTGTTCAGTGTCTGTATAAAGTATTCTCTGCTAATTCACATTCTTGGAATTGCAGTCTTTATGTCAGGTCAGGGGAGTAACAATAATTATGGGACCCTATAGAAAACTTTGGAATTCTTGCATAGCATAAATACATCTATACACATGTAGCAACCAACATAGAAATTACAGCAATAATAGGTTAGGTTCACACTATGTAAAAATGAAGTCTATCTAATATAACAATGGTTGTCTTTGCACAAATAACGTCCGTCTTTTTTGAAATAACTGATGCTATTTGTGCAATTACACTCGTAATGAAAGACGGCCGTCATTTTTACATAGTGTGAACCTAGCCCTAGGCTATAATATAGGATATTATGTATATTTTTATATTACCAGTTTTCCATTTTTCTATGTAAATATAGGTACCTGTCACATGCCATTGTGTTAGACACTTACCAATGCACCTGTATCAGTTTTCTTTTCTAGTTCCTTATTTTCTTCAGTGTTTGTGTTTGGACACATATGCCCAGTATGACCATAGGGACCCATTCTTACATAGGCAGTGTAGCATTTCCTTTATCATAATATGCATGAAACTGCAATATCTATAAAAAAAAAAATTCTTTTATTTTTTTCCTTTAAAATAAAATCCTTCTGGGTTGTGTGATCTAACAGAGAAATATAATATTTTATCTTAAGACAACATGTTTCTTTATGCTGACACATCACAATATTTCTAAAATTGCTCAGGTAAGGTATATTATATGGAGCCATAAAAAGTGAATAAATTATGAAGCTAAAGAGCACTGTTCACTTTGGCTTAACATTAACTTCTAGCTATAGACTGGATAGTACCTTTTTTATTTCTATGATCTTTTATTTGATTGCACTTTGTAATACAGTATATTGTTTTAGGCATTAGCGTTCCATTATGTGACTACCAAGCTTTAATACTCTAAAGAACATAGCTGCCTGGTTTATGGAGGAGAGACAGTAATGTGAGGATGGGTCATTTATTTTATTTCTTAATGCACCAAGTCACTTGTGCTTCTTTATATATGGAATGGATCTTACAAACCAAAATCTTATAGATTTCCTTTCAAAAGTTAATTACAATATAAATGTCTGGGATGTTTGAAGTCAAAGTGTCAAAGGATGAATTCTCTCCTGACACTTGTGAGATGAATCAGTATGAGGATGCAGGCATAGATCAGGATACCCAACTGGGTAAACTCACTTGACAGTGACTGTCCTGCTCACTTAGGGCACCCATGGGATCTACTTGACAATGACACCAGATTTGCTGGAGTTACATTTTAGCACAGACAGCTCTATTATCCATCAAGTTTGCACAGAATCAATTGCTATAGATTTTTTTTCCTACTAAACACAGACCTGCTCTTATTTGAATTAGAACGCCTAAGAGTCAAGTTTGCTCAAAAAGACTTGAATAGGACAGTGCCATTTAGTACTTTAGATATGGT
The DNA here is from genome assembly GCF_027789765.1 of Dendropsophus ebraccatus. Taxonomy (NCBI): domain Eukaryota; kingdom Metazoa; phylum Chordata; class Amphibia; order Anura; family Hylidae; genus Dendropsophus; species Dendropsophus ebraccatus. The sequence goes on from NC_091463.1 coordinate 54,058,070, forward strand.
CGGTTGCTACCCTAGTCTAGATATATGTTTCTTTTGCAAAAAAAAAAAAAATAAATCAGCCACAGTCCTGATCTTGCCAAGGAACAAAGAGCGAATGCTGTGCAATAAAACCTGGAAAATAAAAACAGAGTCTATGAAGGCAGATTTTTAAGACTTATAGCATTGTCATTTATTTGGCATGATAATGGGACACATAAATCTTCACTTATGGGTTGTTCCTTTCCCCCTGATACAGATAAATAATGTTTTCTGACAGCGGATGGCAATAGAAAAACCACCTTAGCTCTATTCCTTGTAAATTTAATGGCAGCCTTTCATCACAAGCAACTTGTTTTTAATAAACGTACACACTGACAAATATGAAAGCTTGCTTTTATTGTTTCCATAAGTATATTCAGTCATTTAAGGTGTTCGTTTACATAAAGCGTGACATTTGCTTGCTGCTCTCTCATGTTCCATGTCATTCTTAATTTATATAGGGCATTCAATCCAAGGACATTGACTGTAGGCTTATCATTGTGTATTTCCATGCAGCTTTACCTACTGCAGTCTATACAAGAATAACTCCCTTACAAAGTACCAGTTGTACAATTCCCCTACCTTATGTACTTTATCATCTCTTTCAACTTATCTGTATTCCCTATAGAATTGCACACACACACACACACACACACATCCTTCCAATCTAGTCCAGGACTTAAAGGTGTTTTCCATCGATGATTCATAGGTGGACCAACCTTACCTTATTCTCTCCCAGACCCCATTTGAATTATTGTCTGTGGCCATGACAGCTTGGTTTATTAAAAGACTTCATCCAGTGGTCTTTGGCCAATAGTAATGTCATTTGATTGGCAGATGAAGACAGAAGTATATTAATTGAGGTAAAAAGGCACAGACAGGGGGACATCACTTGTGATGAAATAACTTGAAGCAAGTTCAATTCAATGGTTCACTCCTAGAATAAATCTTAATCTCAGCTGTCTGGTAACAGCTCTAATGTAATAGCGTCCCAGTGTAACTAAATCAATCTTCATATTGCAATCACTGTTTAATAAAAACAATACAGACTTAGGGGAACTTAGGGGGACAATCCCCTGCTTGGCCTCATACACACTATCTATGATTAAGGGCCGGTAAGGCCAGAAACATGTCAGACTGTGTGTCCAGTATGCATTTCCATGGACTTTTATGGACTTTTGTGATGACTTTTTATCAAGATTATCAATAAATGAAATTTTTTTACCAGCAAGTGCCGACTGCTACAAGTTCCTTCATTATCATTTACTCTGGATCCAAAGGTCCATTGGTCGTGCACTACCCAGGTGAGCCGGTTACCACTATCTGCTTCTACTTAGGGGGACATTTATTACGCCAGACTTAAAAATGTCCCCACATCTCCGGCGCTACGGAGATTTATGTAGAGGCGTACTGCCTCTACATAAATCCTGTGCGTGTCGGTGCGCACGGCAGAAAACCTACGCCATCTGAAAGGTGGAGTAGGTTTTCGCTGTATCTTGCCGGAGCAAAAGATAAATCGTGCGGGCTCTGAGTCCGCGAAATGGTGTGCCGAACGGGTTCATCCTGGCAACGTTTAGCAGGGGACCCGAAGGTATCACAGGAGGACACAGGGAGAGTGTGGAAATGTAAGAATAAGGTATATCTGTTTAACCCCTTAACGACCACGGGGGTAAGTGTACGCCCCCAAAACCCGTGCCTTAACGCAAACGGGCGTACATTTACGCCCGCGGTTTCCCCGATCGCTGCGTGTACACACGCAGCGATCAGGGAAGATGGCCTGCTATAATGTATAGCAGGCCATCCCTGCTTGTCGGCACGGGGGGTGATTAACCCCTCCCGTGCTGACGATCGCCACTATTGGCTGATCAATTCAGATCAGCATATGGCGGCGATCTGCAGCTTTCCGGGTCATCGGTGACCCAATGGCCCGGAAAGCAATGGCGGTCGGTGCTGTCCGAGGACGACACCGACCGCCATTACTGTTAAAAGTAACGGTGGCCACGGTGCCACGTCCCGGTCCCACGTCCCTGATCGCCATGAAAGGGTTAAATACCTGCTGTGGACACCTCAGCTAGGTAGCTGAGGTGTCCAGAGCAGGTATTGACCCATACTCACCGGATCCAGCGTCCCGATCGCGTCTTCCGGGTTCCAAACGCGTCTTCCGGGTTCAGAACGCGTCCTCGTCTTCGTCGGCGTCTTCGTCTTTTTCCGGCGGTCCCCATCGGTAATCATCTGCTCCAGCGTCGTCAAACTTTGGCTTTTTCCGGAATTGGCGTTCTACTGCCCCCTAGCGGCTGATAAGTGTATATAATACACATATCAGTAGCTATCGGGTTGAAGAAAGATTTTTTATTTTTTTTTCCCAATTTTTTTTTTTTTTTTTTCCGCACCCTATCGCCGCTGAGTGCTGATCAGCATCGCACGTAAGTGCGCCGCTGATCAGCAACTCCTCCTTTTTGGCGTAAAGTGTTTTTTTCCTATATCCTACAGCCACGGTCTGCTTATAAGTGCCGCACATATGTGCGGCATTTATCAGCGACTCCTTTCTTGGCGTAGTTTTTTTTTTTATACTTAATGTTAAAAAAAACATGTAAAAAACACCATTACACTACACGAAATAAAGTTTGACACTACACCACTACATCCCCCATATACCAATCCCCGTATAAAGATGGCCCCCAGGGTGTTTTCGGTGTCGGACGCATACGCTATTATTGCCTCCGACAACGAAACAGCCAGTGAGGATGAATGGGGGGTCCTTCGTTCCTCCATTCATCCTCATCCTCATCATCCAATGACGTATCTGGGGGTAGAGTAGCGTACGCTGCCCCCCAGACACGTCTTTTCCGCAAGTACCGTCCCAATAAGAGATCACGGTATGGCGTGAAATTCTACAAACTGTGAGTGTACCTCAGGGTACACTTACAGATTTAGGGTACGTGCACACTGCGGAATGGCGAAGGATAACCTTTTGTGCATTCCGCAGCTGGCACCCACCGGCAGACTGATGCGGGCGCGCGTCTCCGCCCGTGTCATAGACTCCATGTTATGCTTGGGCGGATTCCATCGTCCGTCCAAAGAATGAACACATTTGACGGAGAGCGGAATCCGCCCGTGCATAGAATGGAGTCTATGACACGGACGGAGACGCGCGCCCGCATCAGTCTGCCGGTGGGTGCCACCTGCGGAATGCACAAAGGGTTATCCTTCGCCATTCCGCAGTGTGCACGTGCACTTAGAGTGTATGAAGGAAGGGACACCCGAATCCAGCCCCCAGATGCCCCCCCCCCATCCTCGGAGTTAGTGGGGAGATCATTCGGGAACTGATCTTCCCACTGCTGGATAAAGGTTACCACCTGTACGGGGATAACTTTTATACCAGCACCCCCTCTTCCGGTCCCTCGCTGCCCTGTAGCTTGCGGCACGATCCGAACATATCAGAAGTAGTAATAGCGCCCTAATATTTAGCAGCAATGGAGCGGACCCAGTGCTTCTGGATATGAAGGACCCCGTATGGCACCTGGACAACATTTTCCAGGTGACGTCCCCCACACTGGAAAACAGGAGACCCCAGAAAGAAGTGCAGAGTGTGGTGTAACAGGGGGATCAGGAAGGACACCATTTTCCAGTCTGACGCCTGTCCTGATCACCTCTGCATACTGGATCGCTCCAAGGCGTACCACACGTCACTGGGGTTCTACATTATCTAAATTCTGTCCCTTATTCCTATTTCAGGGGTCACGTTGATCTGGGGATTATTCTGATCGCCATTATGGAGTCGGGAAGGAATTTTTTCCCTGTGATGAGGCTACTGTTGTCTGCCTTACGAGGGTTTTTTGCCTTCCTCTGGATCAACACAGGTTGAATTTGATGGACACCTGTCATTTTCAACCTTATAAACTAATAATTGGCCTAATACCCCCAAATAAATTAGAATTGTCCCTTTTTCCCCAGCTAAATAGGTATGGCCGCCATTCCCATTAGAGGATGCCTTGATGCAATTACAAAGCCTCTGTGCGGCCAGGACAGTAGAAACCCCCGACAAGTGACCCCATTCTGGAAACTAAACCCCATAAGGAATCTAACAAGGGGGGCAGCTGGGATATGGCCCCCTGGTGACGGCCACATTTGGGACGTGAAAATGAAAAAAATTGTATTTTTTATTTTCACTGCACATGTTCTACATATGTGCCTGTTACCAGTGGGGTCCATATGCTCACTGCACCCCTTGTTAGATTCCTTATGGGGTGTAGTTTCCAGAATGGGGTCACTTGTGGGGGGTTTCTACTGTCCTGGCAGCACAGGAGCTTTGTAATTGCGACATGGCCTCCATCCTCCATTCCAGCCTCTAAATGGCGCTCTGTCCCTTTGGTGGCTTGCCCTGTGCCCATATGGCACATTATGTCCACATGTGGGGTATTTTCGTACTCAGGGGAAATTACCCTACACGCTTTGCGTTTATTTTCTTTTTTAACCCCTTGTGGAAGTGGAAAAAAATCAAAGCTAGACCAACATTTGGTGTAATTTGTTTTAAATTTTTTCTCTAAATCATTAATCTTGTCTTGATTTTTTCATTTTCACAAGCGGCTAAAAAATAAAAAAAACACAAAATTTGTAGAGCAATTTCCCCTGAGTACGGAAATACCCCACATGTGGACATAAAGCGCCATGTGGGTGCAGGGTAAGCCTCCAAAGGGAAGGAGCGCCATTTGGTTTTTTGAGGCTGGATTTGGCTAGAATGAATTTCGAGGGGCCATGTTGCATTTAAAAGGCCCCTGTGTTGCCAAGACAGTTGAAACCCCCCACAAGTGACCCCATTATGGAAACTACACCCCTCAAGGAATGTAACAAGGGGTGTAGTGAGCATATGGACCCCACTGGTGACGGGCACAAATATGGAACAATCTGGCGTGAAAATGAAATATTACATTTTTTACACTATAATGTTGGTCTAGCCTTGAATTTATCATTTTCACAAGGGGTTAAAAGATAAAAAAACACACAAAATGTTTAGAGCAATTTCCCCCGAGTCCGTAAATACCCCACATGTGAACATAAAGCGCCATGTGGGTGCAGGGCAAGCCTCTCAAGGGAAGGAGCGCCATTTGGATTTTGGAGGTTGGATTTGGCTAGAATGGATGATGAACGCCATGTCGCATTTACAGAGCCCTCGTGCTGCCAAAACACTGGAAACCCCCCACAAGTGACCCCATTCTGGAAACTGCACCCCTCAAGGAATCTAAAAAGGGGTGCAGTGAGGATATGGACCCCTTGATGACGGGCACATTTGTGCCATGAAAGTGAAAAAATTAAAATGTTCCCTTTCACGTCACATTGTTCCACATTTGTGCCCGTCACCAGTGGGGTCCATATGCTCACTGCACCCCTTGTTAGATTCCTTGAGGGGTGTAGTTTCCAGAATGGGGTCACTTGTGGGGGGTTTCCAGTGTCTTGGCAGCACGAGGGCTCTGTAAATGCGACATGGCTCTTGAAATCCTTTCCAGTGAAATTCAGCTTCCAAAAGCCAATTGGCGCTCCTTCCCTTTGGAGGCTCGTCCTGCGCCCCCTTGGCACTTTATGTCCACATGTGGGGTATTTCCGTACTCGGGAGAAACTGCGCTACATGTTTTGTGTTTTTTTTTTCCTTTTATCCCTTTGTGAAAATGAAAAATTGAAGTCTAGAACAACGTTTTAGTGTAAAAAATACTTTTGTCTTTTTTCACGCCATATTGTTGGGAAAATCTGTGAAGCACCTGTGGGGTCCAGATGCTCACCGCACCCCTAGTTACATTCCTTGAGGGGTGTAGTTTTCTGAATGGTGTCCCTTTAGTGGTGTTTTTTAGGTTTTGGCACCCCAGAGCCTCTGCCAAGCTGAAGTGATACAGTCAGAAATTACCAAATATAACGGAGCCATTGAAATGCACTAGGCGCTCCCTTATATCTGAGGCTTGTGGTTGCGTAAAATAGCGCAATAGGGCCACATATGGGGTATTTATATAAACTGCAGAAACGGGGCAATAAATATTGAGGTGCATTTCTCTGGTAATAAGTTTATAATTATGAAAAATATTGGATTACAATAAAATCTCTGCACAGAAAATTAAAATTTTCAAATTTCTTACACACTTAGCTTTTATTTCTGTGACTCCCCTAAAGGGTTAAAAAACTTTCTGGATCTGCTTTTGCAGAGTTTGAGGGGTGCAGTTTCTGAAATGGGGTGCTTTGTGGGGCTTTCTAACATACAGGCCCCTCAAATACACTTTAAACCTGAACAGGTCCCTAAAAAATTTGCTGCTAATGTTTTACGCTTACTATTGTCTAAAAAAAATGAAATATAGTTTAATAAATGCTGCCTACATAAAGTAGACATGTTGCTAATGCTATTTAATATATAATTTATGTGGCATAACCATTTTCTGTATAAGCAGAAAAGGTTTAAAGTTGGAAAAATGCATTTTTTTACAATTTTTCACGTTATTTTGTTTTTTTTCATAAAGATTCGTTATAAGTATCGACTCCAATTTACAAGAAATGTGAAGTACAATATGTCACGAGAAAACAGTCTCAGAATCAGCCAGATAGGTAAAAGCATCCCGAAGTTATTAATGAATAAAGTGACACAGGTCATATTCATAAAATTTGCTCCGGTCCTTAAGGCCATTTTAGGCCCGGTCCTTAAGGGGTTAATATAAGGACAATACTATATAAAAAGTTCTTTATAAATGTATTATAAAAAGTAAATTTATAAAAAATATATTACCAGAAAAAAATAAATGAAAAACTTACCTGCTACATACCCCATGTGCCACTAGCATACCTATTTTTTATTGCATTTACCACTAACATACCCACTACATACCACCTGTACCACCAACACGCCCACTACATACTGCATGTGCCACCAACACACCCAGTACATACCGCATGTGCCATTAACATACCTGCTACATACCACATGTGCCACTAACATGCCCAATACATACCACATGTGCCACCAACATACCGCATGTGCTATTAATAGATCCACTGCATACTGCATGTGCCATACCTTTCCGCTACCAACCACATGTGCCCCTAGCATACCGACTCTTTACCACTACTGCTCACAAAATGGACACATACTATTCAAGTTATTCACACACTCTCCCAATTAATACATTAGCAACATGGCACACAGCTCACAAGTGTATACTCATACAATACAAGAGACATAAGGAAAGGACACTGAACCACTGAGCACAGTGACTCCTTCTTACATTTAACTGAACTGCCAGATGCCCACTCCAACTCTGGTCTCTATGGACACTTTGTGTGATCACTTTGTGGGAACTTGACTTTTTTAAGTTTATTTGTATGATGTGATACTCAGGTAGAGGATTTCTTGTACATTTGCCATTGTTCTTAAGGAAGAAAAAATTATTAAAACAAAGGAAAGAGAGGGAAAGAATTTGGGAAAATATTAGAATTATTTTCACCATTCACTACAAGGAGTAATGAACAAAAAGAGTAAAGGAAAGTGGTCAGTCATACTCACAGTATGTCCCTTTCACTAGTGTCAGTTATAGTTGTATGTACCTTATGATAAATGCATTGCTTTTGTTTCTGTGTCTTCTTATAATATTGACTAAGATTGACTCCTTTGACTTCTTTATACCCCAGCTGGCAGCTTACTATTCTGTATTTAAAGGGAAACTGACAGGCAACATGAAAGTGATGACAAGTTCTGCTAAATACTGTAATCATGGCAGCATTTATAGCCAAACAATCAGGTTCAGCCAGGATGAAGTCACAAAACGACCAAGGTTAAAGAAAAAAAAAAAAAGGTAAAGGTAAAAGCAGTACACAAACTGCAAGTACAAGGTCAAATTTGCTGGGGTTAAAGGGAAACTGACAGCACTGATATGCATGTATTTGTGTTACCAATTTCCAGTTATCCTTTATCTCTCTCCTCCGCTATGACAGGTTTTTAAAAAAAGAGGCTTAATCCTCAGCGACAGTGTCACGGGTCTTTGACACTGTCTGCGTCTTCCTCACTCTCTGACCACCACTCATCGCAGCATTTATAGCTAAACAATCAGGTAGAGCCAGAAGGATGAAGTCACTAAACAATTGCAGCGTTTGAGTACAAGTAACAGGAACAGCTCCTGTCACTTACTGATCAGGACCCCTCACAGAGTAATTGCCGGAGTCCCAATCATTTTCCCTGACTGCTGGAGGTACACAACAGTCAACTTGGCTATCTTCACATAGAGTCTGCCACAGGCATAGTATTGACCAGTGTATGCAGTAGAGATGAGCAAAAAGTGAAATATTCGACTTTCGAGAATTTGAATCGAATAGGCACCAAGATTCGACTATTCGAATGAATAATCGCTCCCATTATAGTCTATGGGAAAAAAATTTGCGGCACATGGAAATCAAAATTCGACCACTTGGAGGTCACCAAGTCCACCATGAAACCTCCCTAAACAATGTGAACACCTCTGGAATGACACTGGGACATTAGGGGGAGCATGCCTGGGTGCATGCCACCCAACACCCCAAAATAGCAGTATAATGCCACTCTCCGCAGTTGCGAAGAAAAAATATTTGCGAACGCTTACAAATGTTTATGGCAATATTCATACATTTCGTTTGTATTTTTTGCGCAGCGTTACATACATGATTCCAATGTGCTTCTGTAAAGCTTCATTTTATTTGCGCGTATCACGCATCATGCCGTACAAACGTTACTGGAACAGTATGTATGATGTGCCTTTTTCTGGGCTACTGGAACAATATGTTTCACATGCCTTTTGCTGAGCTACTGGAACAGTATATATCAGGTGCCCTTAGTAAGCTACTGGAACAGTATGTATAACATTAATGTGCCCTTAGTGGGCTAAACCAGGGACACTATAAGTCACTTGTACACACAGGGTACTGGAATGAATACACCTGCTGATGCTGCTGCTGTTATATCATCTATTTCTTAGCACTGAGAAGTGCTTTGGATTCAGAGATGAGTTTTTCGCTGTATCTTAGCCCTGAAAAGGACTTTTGGGTTCTGTAGTAAGCCTGCCTAACCAAAACGCTACTAAAACCTATCTCTACCTGCTGCAAGATCTTTCCCTGGCTAGGTTGAAAGTGCATCCGCGGTCGAGAGGTGGGAGCCAAGTATTTAAGATTCGAGGTCATGTGGTTCAGCCATCCAATGAGGGTAGACAACGTTTTTGCGCTGCGTGCGTACTCCCAGGGTCCCTTAATGGCCTCCCTGCATGGTCATTGGATTAAAAAAAAAGCTGCGATGGGAGGGCTTTCGAATGTTTCCCGCATATTCGCCACACTACTCAATTGAATTTGAATCTGTCGAATACCGCAATATTCGATCGAATACCATCTCGATCGAATCGTATTCGCTCATCTCTAGTATGCAGTCTAGTGATGGCATTTTAAAGTCCTCTAGATAAACTTAAAAAGTGTGTTTGTGGGGAGGGGTTTAAAAAAAAAAAAGTTTTTAACAATGTGATACAACCCCTCCTCCAATAAAAATAAAAATCACCCCTTTCCCATTATACAAAAAAAAACATGTAAAAATAAATAAGTAAACAAATTATATATCACAGCATGCTTAACTGTCCTAGGGAGAGGGGAATAGATACCAGGATTGCTGATTTTCTTTCCTTATATTGTATATAAAAGATGTAGCAGGTAGGTAGATGAAACGAGCGGCGCTCACCTATTCAGGCAATGGTGATCAAAACATCCGATCTACACAAGTATGATAATAATAAAAACTAGAGATCATGGCACTAAAATGACATCTCAGCCAGCCCTGTAGGTAAAAAAAAACTATTATAAGAGGCACAATAGGGCCATTTTAATTATTTACAAAATAAAAGTTTTACTGTAAAAAAAAAAAAAAAAAGTAAAGCGTTAGAAAGGCTATGTAAACATGCACACGGTGAAGTGCACTTTATTGACACAGCAACCAGCCTTAAAATTATTAATTTTGCGGCCATTTTGGGGTGGGTCATGAAGGTGTTAAGCGGAATGTGTCACCACTTTTTTTTTGCCTGAACAACAAGTTATCAGGGTAGGTCCCTAATGGCTTTTGCTTGCCCCATGATAGGTTCCCTTTAAAAATACATTATTTTTATTATTATTATTATTATTATTATTATTATTATTTATTTATTTATTTATTTTTATTATTCAGATTCTTCTTTGTCTAATCTTGTGAACTTTCTGTTAGACAACCAATAAGCACTGGAAGTTCTGGGAGACCAAAAATTGGAAGAACAGAGTGTGCTATTGTTGTAGCACACTACAACCATATGGTTGTGCTATGTACTGTTAATATACATATGTTTTTATTAAACACAAATTTAGATTTAATATGTTTTTTCCTTTAAGTTTTGATTTGTAAATCAGTAGAAAGACACTCAGAAGTCCTATACTGTATTCTGCATAACCAACTTTTTATTACATTATAGTCCAACTGATTGTAAAACATTCATCTTATCTCCCTGAAGTCTTCCTGCCAAGACTTAATTTATACTTTATTGTTATATTAAGCGAGGTCAGATGGAAAAGTAGAAACAGTATTTCAGCTAGTATAGTCAGAACTAATACATTATACAACACACTATGTTACCACTCAGCTTTCAGAATACATATTACAAAAGGCTTTATTTATATACTTCACTTGCAAAAAACATTATAAATCTAACACAGAGGTAGAAAAAAATAGTTAAATTCTACAAGTGGCTTTCAAATTGTTGGGAATTAGACTGGGTCTCCAAGGAACAGGAAGCCTGCATTGTACTGTATTATATGTTTTTTTCCTGTAATAACAAAAGGACCCCTTCTAACACCACTCCGGGAGCATAATTTAGCCTCGCTGTGATATTTTCTTGTCTACTGGGAAAATGCAAACATCTATGGTAACAGTGATTACACTGTAAATCCAAGATGTTTTCACATCTAAGGCTCACGTGAACAATTTACAAGTTTACTTATATGCCTATATGTTTAGGTATATAGTTGTGAGTGCTGCAACCCCATCCCCAGATGTAGAGGCTCCAGTGACAATTTATTAAATATGTAGAGAAGGTAAGCAGAGTAAAAAGGAGACCTCTAATCTATTTTTAATATGTTATTACATATGAAAAGTTAGACAAATTCCTAATGTACACTAATTATGGGAAATGCACATAAAGTGCTATTTCCCTCAATTTAGTAGATCGGACAGGCTTGAATTTCTCTAACAAAACATGACATCACAACCCAGTCGTTATACCTGAAGAGTCCAGCAGGGGGCGCATAATATGCAGAAGTATAGAAGTAGAAGTCTATGTAGAAAGTATATGTTGAGCAATTATCCCCGTCCCCGTGCCCGTGCATCTACCTCCCTCCCCCCTTTGCTGCCTGGTGCCCTGCATCACCTGCCCTCCCTGTGCTGCCCGGTGCCCATGCATTCATCTCCCTCCATTAAATATACTTTCTATATACTTTCTACATAGACTACTAAACAGACGTCTATTTCTATACTTCTACATATACTACATATATTTCGCCGCCTGCTGGACCCTTCAGGTATATTGATCAGGTCGCCATGTCACTTTTTTATAGAAATTGAAGCCTGCTTGATCTACTAAATTGAGGGAAATAGCACTATATGTGCATTTTCCATAATTAGTGTATATTAGGAATTTGTCTAACTTTGCTTATGTAATAACAAATTAAAAAATAGATTTTGGCCAGAGTTCTCCTTTAAAGTAATATTGTGAGTGTGCATTTTTGTTTGCTCTTTGTGTTTTCTTGTCTTTAAAAGGGTAGTGTGGTGCTCAACATTTATTCACTAACTAACACATTACAAAGTTATACAACTGTGTAATGCGTGTTATTTAAGTGAATGGCCCCCTTCCCCGTGTTCCCTCCACCCCCGGAAGTGTGGTGCATTATACTCACCGCATTACTGTCGACCCCGGCCGCCATCTTGGGACAATGACGACGTAATGCGGTGAGTATAATGCAACACACATCCGGGGGTGGTGGGAACATGGGGAAGGGGGCTATTCACTTAAATAACACACATTACAAAGTTGTATAACTTTGTAATGTGTGTTTTTTAGTGAATAAATGTCGAGCACCACACTACCCCTTTAAGCTGATAAAAATGAAAAAAAGAAAAAAGGAAAAACTATTTCTTAAAGTGTAACTGTCATTTGAAATATTTTTGCAGAAATCAATAGTACAAGCAAATTTAAGAAATTTTGTAATAGGTTTTATTAGGCTAAAAAGCCTCTGTCTGTACTCAAAAAGCTAAAAAACAAAGTGCAAAGACGGATTTGCTGAGTCAATTATAACCTATGGAGGGGGGGGGGGGGTAGAGGGGAATGGGTGAGCAGGGAAAGTGGACAAGCAGCCCAGTAGATTGCAGGATGTAGTGGATGTAGTGTTTTGCATAATTTACACAGAAATCCTGGTTGTTCTGAATTGAGGGGTTTGGGGGGGGGGGGCGGTAGGAAAACAGCATTTTGAGTACAAAAGGAAACTATTTTGCTTAACCCCTAGATGACTAAGGACGTACCGGTACACCCTGGAAAACTGTGCCCAAACGACTCTGGGCATACCGGTACGTCCTTTCCTATGAAGCGCGCTCCGGAAATGACCTCACCGTTAATGACAGGCTGCAGCGATCGCGCTGCAGCGTGTCATTAACCCCTAAATGCTGTGTCGCGACCGCGCATTGAAGTGTAAGTGACAGGGGGAGTCCCCTGTCACTTAACGATCGAGACCCCCGATGAATGACTGCGGGGGTCCCAATCATCGTAACGGACCGCCAGAGGTCTCTTACCTGCCACCGTGCGGTCCAATCGGTGATCTGCTTACTGAGCCTGCACAGGCATGCTTAATTAACAGATTGTCCAATCTATTAAAATATAACAAGCGTCATCACTAATGGCGAATGGTGTAGACAAAAAGAGGCGGAAAAGTGCGCAGATTACCGTTTTTTTTTTTGTTACATTATATATTTAAAAAATCAATAAAAAGTGATCACAATGTGCAAACTTCACATGTATGGTATTAATAAAAACTAGATATCATGCCGGAAACAATGACATCTCATACAGCCCCGTCACAATAGGCCCATTTCATTAACAATTAATTAATTAATAATTAACCCCCATAACATTAGAGAATCTGTGTAAACCTGCATATGGACGTGCTCGGACTGACCTATAGAATAATAGTATCATGTCGCTGTTACCATATAGTGCATTACATAGACACAGGAACCCCCTAAAAGTTACCATGTTGCATTCTTTTTTAAGATTTCACCAATTTATATCTTCATAAATAATAATTTTGAGGTTCCACCATACATGTTATGGTAAAATGAAAGATGCCAATACAAAGTACAACTATTCCTGTAAAAAACAAGACCTTACATGGCCCTGTAGATAGAAAACTGAAAGTGCTAGAGCTCTTAGAAGGGGAGGAGGGAAAAAACACAAAAATCTAAATTTGTGCGGTCCACTGGGTCATTTTGGGCCTGGTCCTCAAAGGGTTAATAAAACCCTTTATATTTCCCATCCTGTTTGGCACAAAAACTGCAGTGGTAGTTTTAAAAAAAACATTTGTGAACCCAGCCTGAAGAACGCAGTGTATAACATGAACCTCTGAGTTTTTAAATGTCGGTCGTCGAAAATTCTTTCGTAAAACTGCAGAAATGAAATGTTGTGTTAACATAGCCTAGGATGGGAAACAGCAAACATATTGGAAACTAGAAACTTTTTTTAATATCTAACATCTTTAAAAACTATAAGCACAGCAGAATTTAGATATCATAGCAGAAGATATAGTTATCATATTAAAATAGTCTGAAGAAATCCTATGTATAACTGATATAGTGTTTAATTTTTTTTTTTTAGAGTACTTCTTATTGTTCGAATATTCCAATGGAACATGGAAATGTTCTTACATTTGACCCAATAATTAATCTTTACTCGCAGCAGGGTGATGTATTTAGCTCCAGTATATTCACACAATGTGTACATATACTTAAATAAACATATTATAGCTTAGGGCATTCCTATTGCAAGGACATGACAAATGGAATCATTTATCGAGTCCTTTTCACCTAAATATTTGTTGCAAAGACAGCAGCATGATAAAGAGGATGCCTTTCAAATGCTCAGTGAAGCAGTGCTTCTCTAACAGTGTCAAATTATGAAAAAAACCAAGGTATGGCAATCTGACAATAATATAGCTGTCACCATGAGTCTCCTCTCTGCTTGTTCATACTCAGGCATAATTAGAATCAAATATCTTCCTCTCAGCATTTCTCTTGGGTCCACCCTACTCTAAAAGCTCTCAGGCCATTAAGTCGTATCAATTAGTAATGATTTTTTTTTAGACCACAGTCAGTAAAGCTTGTGTTAAAGGGTGATACAAGCAAAGACATGAACAATATGAGTGATCTGAAAATACCCGTTGTGACAACGCATGTGTTACTATCTGCATCAGGAAAGTAATTGGCTTAAAGTTGCTACATTCTTGGGCTCCGGAGCTTATTCATCAATGTGTCTATGTGTCACCATTTGATAAATAATCCACATACAATGATATAGCAAGTCATTTTGTTTATCTCATATATTATAAATGCAAGTTGCTTAAAAACAGTTTTCATGTGTTATATCTAAAGGTGTTTTGCATTTGTTGAAGTTGTTACGTAGGAGATTGGATTATACTTAGTTTGCTAAGAAAAAATACTTTTTATGATTAACACATGTGTTACATAGATAATTTACAGTTCATCCACATTCTGTGTGAAGCAATTAGGAAGCAATATAGTACTGTCCTATTTAACTCCTTCACGTCAGCCATACGGCTATATACGTTCCTGTTGCACATACCCCATGCAGCAGGAACGTATATAAACGTTCCTCGCTGGGATGTGGTTTTAATGGGTGCAGGGTTGTTTCAATGCGATTGGCCCTGCACCCATTACAGCCCTCAGAGCGTAGAATGAGCCAGTCCCGCAGCTGCCTGTCATTAACCCCATTAAATGCCGCAATGCACAGTGATCGTAGCATTTGAGGTAGTCAGCGACAGGACAAGGACCTGTCATTGACTGATCGGTACCCCCGAAGCATGGCTGCGGGGGTCCCGATTACTTGAACCAGTAGGCGGGGGTAAGCCACTTACCTCCGTCCTGTCGGATCTTCAGTCTGTTCATAGAGTCTGCTGTCAGGCAGACTCTATGAATAGATTGCCAATTATACTGATGAATGCTATGCTATGGTATAGCATAGATCAGTATATGCAATCAGAGCATTGTATATATAAGTCCCCTAGGGACTTATACATGCAATGCAAAATGTGTGAAAAAAAAAAGTTTAAGAACATATTTGAAAAAAACCCTAATAAAATGCCCAAAATAAAGATTTATATTACACTTTTTCCCATTATACAAATACAAATATAAGAAAATTAAAAAATAAACATATTATAGCGTGAAAAATTGTCCAATCTATTAAACTATAACAATATTTGTCCCTCAAGGTGAACAGAGTAAAAGAAAAGCAGAAAAAAGACATAAGAATTGTAAATTTTTTAAAATTATATATTAGAAAAAAATAATAAAGAACAGTCAAAAATTTTCTCTTACACAATATTATGGCACAAAAAATGACACCCCAACCTGCCCTGTAGGTGGAAAAATGGCTTTTAGAAGACGAGTAGGCCACATTGCTTTAATTTCACCCAGACATCCGGGCATTAATGACCTCAGTCATGAAGGGATTAAAGAAATATCTCAGGAAAAACTATGTTATGCTTAGTGCAGGGTCTGAGCAGGAGTATAAGATGAAGGAATTCTCTCTTTGCTGTTTTTGAATTCCTGAAATAAGCATTTTTCTTGTCGCTATTTTTCTCGTGATAAATTAAACAGAAATTGTATATAAGGCTGTTCTCACACCCAGCATAATGTGAAAAAATGTGTCTGAAAGAAATACTTTGGTATTACCAAGAGATCATTGCGATCCTCAAATATTTAACTCTTGTGATGCCACATTTCTGGATCTTGAGCCCTAGATGGACTTTATTCAATCTGTACCTCTGATTGTCCAGCAGAGGAGCATGAACAGTATTCAGGATTAGTGATGAGAGAACCTTAAGCATACTGTGGGTCGTCCGAACCCAGGCGTGCAGCATTTGATTACCAGTTGCTGAAGAAGGTGAGTTGAGCCCTATGGAGTTCTGGAAAACATGGTTAAAACCTATGGCCGGAGGAGAAAAGTAGAGGTAGTACCTGGGAATGCAGTGAGTGAGATCCAAGGACTTCATACATAGTTTAAGCTGCTCACTACGGCTTTAGGCCATGTTCCCACTCTGTAAGAGACCAGCCATTCCGTGACACAACGGCCGGTGTCAGAAAACATCATCCCGGCCACTACTGCTGAACCGGCCGGATGATCTTTACCGCCGCTGAATTCGGATGCTTGCGAGCCTGCATCAGAATTCCCCACTGCACACAATGGAGCGGTTTTCTGTGGCCGCTATTCATTGAATTAAGTTTCTTGTGGCGCCGCTAGGGATCCAGGCTGGAGTGTATACTATGTGTATACACTTCGTCTGGGATTCCCTCAGCGGCAGCACTACGTAAGTACCATAGTAATCATGGCCGTGATCACTACGTTACTTACGTAGTGTGAACATAGCCTTATTATGTTTTATGCTGTGCTACAAAAAAAAAGTATGATATGGCCATGTGGAATTGGCTAAACTATTAAAAATTAATATTATTGACATGATAACTGTAATAGATATATAAATGATTTATATATCATAAAATCAACTTGTCAGGATTGTTTCTTTTCGCTCGTTCAGGCTGTGCAGCGGAGAAGGCGCTGATTCTTGAACCTGGTCTGAACAGGGATCTGTCTTGTTTGTTCAGCCCCTGCTACTCAGGATTCCTTCAGCTGCTCAGCATTGTGTTCACGTGACTGACAGATGCCTCTGCCAGCCAGAGTTTACTTGCACAGGTGGATTTAGGCGGCCAGCCCAATGAGGTTATGGACTGGGCTCCTGGTTTATTATAAAAGCCCGACACTCCAGCAGTTTGATGCTGGCTATTGAGTTATACTCTGCTACAGTTTTTACCTCTGCTATTGTCTGTGAATTTCTGACCTTTGGCTTTGTTTCCTGACTTCCCTGTTTTGCAGCCTGCCCTGAGCTTACCGCCTGACTTTGACTACTCTTTTGGATCTTGATTATGTACTTTTGCCACCCAACATTGCTGACCCGGATTGTCTACTCTGGCCCATTGTGTTTGTTTTGTCTGTTACTGTTTTGTGTTACACTCTACGGCTGGGTTCACACTACGTATATTTCAGTCAGTATTGTGGTCCTTATATTGCAACCAAAACCAGGAGTGGATTGAAAAGACAGAAAGGATCTGTTCACGCAATGTTGAAATTGAGTGGATGGCCGCCATATAACGGTAAATAACTGCCATTATTTCAATATAACAGCCGTTGTTTTAAAATAACAGCAAATATTTGCCATTAAATGGCAGCCATCCACTTAATTTCAACATTGTGTGAACATAGCCTTTCTGTGTTTTCAATCCACTCCTGGTTTTGGTTGCAATATGAGGACCACAATACTGACTGAAATATACGTAGTGTGAACCCAGCCTATCAGTGTAGGGACTGCCATCGTGATTGTCCGCAGCCGCCTAGGGCTGCCCTTAGCAAATAGGCTGGGACAGTGGGCGGGTTCAGCTAGGGCTCACTGTCTGTGTCCTGTCTGACTGCCTTTTGCCATACCTGATGGTGTCACAACTATAATATTACTTTTTAATAGTTTAGGCAATTCCACATGTGATCATATCAATTTACTTATTTTTTTTTGTTAGTTTCTCTTCCTTTGAAAAATGGGAAAGGAATGTGTGTGTGTGTGTGTGTGTCTTACTTAAACATTGTTAGGCAGGATATATATATATATATATATATATATATATATATATTTTATAACATATATATATATATTTTTTTTAACCCTTTTAAGTCCAGACAGTCTCTGGATTGTCTAAATGAAAGGCAGCAGCAAATTTTACAAACAGCAATGTGCTATTAAAAGCTGTTTATCGAGACGAACAAATATTCAAATTGGACGGGCTAAGAATTTATCGAACACTTCCTGACTGCACAAGTGCAAATTGGAATAGGCAGGAAGGACAATTTAACCTTTACGTAATAGACTTAATAAACACAGATCATTAACACTTCTCAATATTGCATTTTCTAGCACTGCATATGCTGCTATGGTCTTTTCTCCTTTCCTATGCTGCAGTGACTTCCCTTTGTGATCCATGTAGCAATATGAAACTTGTCTATGTTTTTACATTGTACCTCTCTTATTTACCTATGTAGGTTTCTGTAGGATGTGAAAACACACCATCCCTCATTATTTGTTTTGAACTCGACATCGCCAGAATTACCATAGATACCCCAATATTGATTTATTATCCGAGCTGCCTGCTGTTTCTTTTCTTCAGTTCCTGAGATGTTATCACCATAATTATTTTCTCTCTACCCCACAACATCTACATGTTTTGCTGACACCTAGTTTTCAAACAACTTAATGATAAAAACGGGAATGATATAACAAAGAATACAAACTTAAATATCTAAACAAATAATGTTTATGTTTACCCTTTTTTGTAGAATTTTGTTGAATATTGATCTTATATGCATGATTTTTTTTTGTTGTTTTTGCTTTTTTGTTGTTCACATGTTACTAATTAATCATTTATTATACATTCTTTTTGTATAAACTATACAGTTATATTAAATGTTTGCCCTTTCTTAAACAATCATGGCTTTGTCAATTTGTATGTACTATAAGATGTAAAATCCCACACAAGACCTCATTGACCTTCAATGGTGGTCTTTAAGAACTATAAAAGCCCTATTACACAAAGCAATTATTGGCCGTATTTGGACGATATGGCCCGTCACGGATGATAATCGTGTTGTGAACATGAACATGTCGGCTGATCATTGTCTGTCGTTGTCTTTCAACATGTTGAAAGACAAACGACCTAGATAGCAGCGATCTGCTGCTGTTGCTCCTTGGAACAGGAGCGGTGGCAGCAGTCCGCTGTTACCTTCTATGGGCTGCCCAGGCGATCCAGTGATCACTTCGGCACTCCCCTGCCCCCCGCAGCTCCCCACCACCCCTCCTGCACTCACCCGCATGCTGCTGATGCGTGTAATAGCACCAGCAAAGAGAGGGGAACTGGGAGAAAGCGAGTGATGACAGGGCTCGTTTGCTCCTCTCCATCACCCTGTGTAATAGGGGTTAAAACTACATATACAGCTCTGTATCATATGCTGTATTTATATCCTGGTGACAGAAAAATATGAAAAGTGCGGACTTCAAGAAGCATCTCATAAAGAAAAAGTTATCATACCTAAAACATTTGGTCCTGTGCCCTACATGACAGCAGTTCATACAACCTGTTATATGTTAGCTCTAACCCCTATGCTCTTACAAAAAAAATTGAGTGCAACTGATAGAAGGAAGTCTTCGCTCCTTACCTGTTTACTTCCCAGTCCATCAGACATCCATTTTACACTTTTATTCTTTTAAAGGGGTTATCCAGCTCTACGAAAAAAAAACATGGGCACTTTCTTCCAGAGACAGCATGACACTTGTCTCCAGTTCAGATGTGGTTTGCAATTAGGCTCCATTCACTTGAATGGAACTGAGTTACAAAACCTGCAAACAAACTGGAGACAAGAATGGTGCTGTCTTTGGAAGGAAGTGGCCAAGTTTATTTAGCCCTGGATAACCCCTTTAAGCCTACACTCTTATTTCAAGCCTTCCTTAAGTTTTTCAACAATTTGTACCTCAGTAAATCTGTGTGGTTGGACTAGATGAGATAGGCTACATTTTACATGCACATCAGTGAGTTGGTACTCCAATTCTTTCTAAGCCTACTTTTATAGATCTTTCTTGAGCCTTTTTGTAATAGATATTGTAACCCAGTTATTTGGCAATTACTATTTGATACTCGTTAAAGTCGATAACATCTTTAGGGTACAAACCCACTTGCCGGATCTGCAGCGAGTCTCCTTGCTGCGTTTTTGCAGTGAGACTCGCTGCAGATCCCAGCCCTATACTTTCATTAGCAGAGAAACTCGCAGCAGGGATGTACATCCCTGCTGCGATTTTGTCTGCAGCCCTCCCCATTAACCCCCTAGCCGCCGGACATTATACATTACCGGGTCCCCGTTCCTGCTTGCTTCGGGGCTCCCGGTGTCTTCACGGCCCGCCCGGCCAATCAGTGTGCTGCCGCAGGGCAGCGCACTGATTGGCCGGGCAGAACGTGTCGGGAGACGCCAAAGGGGGGCGATCATGCGGCCGGGGGCTGTGGGGGGCGATCGGGGCTGCAGGGGGCTGCGGGGGGCGATCGTGCGGGCGGGGGCTGCGGGAGGCGATCGTGCGGCCGGGGGCTGCGGGGGGCGTTCGTGCGGCCGGGGGCTGCGGGGGGGGGCAAACGGGGCTGCAGGGGGGTTGCAGGGGGCGATCGTACGGCCGGGGGTGCGGGGGGCGATCATGCGGCCGAGGGGTGCGGGGGGCGATTATGCGGCCGGGGGCGATTGGGGCTGCAGGGGGGCGCGGGCAGGATATACATTACCAGGTCCCCGCTCCTGCTTGCTTTGGCGGCTGATTGGCCGGGCAGGCCGTGAAGACACCGGGAGCCCCGAAGCAAGCAGGAACGGGGACCCGGTAATGTATAATGTCCGGCGGCTAGGGGGTTAATGGGGCGGGCTGCAGACAAAATCGCAGCAGGGATGTACATCCCTGCTGCAAGTTTCTCTGCTAATGAAAGTATAGGGCTGGGATCTGCAGCGAGTCTCACTGCAAAAACGCAGCAAGGAGACTCGCTGCAGACCCGCCAAGTGGGTTTGTACCCTTAAAGTGAATCTGTCTCCCTAAATCTTCACACTGAACCAGCTAAACCCTAATAGTGATGATAATAAAACATCTCATACCTCTGAAGCTGTGTCTTAAAAAAATGCATTTATATTGCCTGGCAGAGTGTCCTAGTGTCCTTGGACCACTGGCACTGTATTATTATTCACACCCCTCTGAGATTTATTGGCTTATGTCACCAAACCCTGCTCTATCCTTGCGCTTACCCTGTTCTTCCCATTAGCAGTATAGGTGCTGTGAGCTGTAGAAGCTGGGGCTGCCTTCTTGCATTCACAATACCTGTGCCAACAGAGAGAGGGGGCGTGCAGTGTATCATTGCTGTCAATCTGCTGGTGCTAGGTCGGGTAAATGTGATAAGGCATCTTACTGCATCTGCACCACTATTGGGAAGCACAGTGCAAGGTGCGAGAATAGATAAGGGCTCAGAGATATAAGAACTTTGCTGATCTATAACTCTCAGGAAGAAGTGTACAATAAAACAGCACCAGAAAAGGCCAAGGTCATGGAGCAGAATAGGCCTCACCCCCTTGACACATAAATGCCTTCTTTACAGAAATAAAGACAAGTACACACTTTCTGACATGAAATGTTTTATTACTATTATTTTTTTTTTCTGTTCTGTTTGTTACATTTTCTCCAAACATTTACATATGATTACTTCTTTGAAAAAAAATTCAATAAGAATTAATGCAACAACAACAGATTAGTGTGACAGACTTTAGGCTCATCAGTTTAGGGTTTTTTTTTTGCTTACATTATATCAGGTTTTAGACTTTAATGTTTACCTGCTGCCTAATACAAATCATCAGATGCCACTGCAATGAGATTCTAAATGTTATTCACTTCACCTGTCAGCGGTTTTAATGTTCTATCTAATAACTGTACACAACGAGTCCTAGAGAGCCTGTAAATCGGTGCATAGAGGATGTATGATTTCTAAGCATGTCATACAACATCCATGCACTGCTGGTGTTATTGTGCTGTGCTTATCAGTCAATTGACATTTAATCTTTCATGAATAACAGTTTGCAAAGCATCAAATCCATTAGCATCCACAAGAGAATAGGTTGCCAAAGTGAAAGAGTTTACATGATCTTTTGTGTGACAAGATAATGATTCTGCTTAGAAACATACAACATTTTTAAAGCATGGTCTTTCACAGAAACTCTTAAGGCAATTCAACACTATTGTGGTAGTTTTTATATGCCCTTCATCATCAGAGGAAGAAAAGCACAGAAGATGATGAAAGGCGTAAGACCAGAGGGATGGGTCATTATAGATACAGGCAAATTTTACTTCTAAACAGCCAGGGGGTTGTAAAGTGAGCTTAGATCCGACTGTGTGTGGAAGGCTTCAAACAAAGCTGTGTATTTAATCCCTTTCCTCCCAGGCTAATTTACGTTTTTGTTACGTTTTCGTTTTTTTCCTCCTCTTGTTTAAAGACTTCACTGAACTGAGCCAGTTTCACTTTACACCATGTTTGATAAATCTTCCCCTAAATGTTCCTTAAAAGGTGCTCTATTACCATCATTATAATGCTTTTATTTTTTGGTCTATGGGGCAGTGTGAGGGTCACTTTTTGCGCCATGATCTGTACTTTCTATAGCTACCATATTTGCGTATATGCAACTTTTTGATCACTTTTTATCAAAATTTTTCTGGATTTGATGAGACCAAAAATGGAATTTTTTTTGTGCTTGCGTCATTCACCATGCGAGATCAGGAATGTGATAATTTAATAGTTCAGACAATTACACACGCAGCGATACCAAACATGTTTATTTTTTTAGTTTTATTTATAAAATGGGGGAAAGGGGTGATTTATTAGGGGAGGGGATTTTTTATTAATAAAAAAAAAACTTTTTTTTCACATACATTAATAAGAAGTCCTCTGGGGGACTTCTATAGCACTGATCTCCCATTCTGCTGACCAGAGATCAATGCTGTGTAAATAAAATAGTACTGATCCATCAGATCAGTGCTCTATTACTCTGGTCTTCAGCAGACCAGATACGTGGATTGTCGAGCTGGGATCAGCGTCATTCCAATGCTGAGTCCCGGCCTGACCAGTACAATGGACCCCCCCCCCCCTTCATGATCGCATCGCAGGGGAGGGATCCAGCCACTAGACACCAGGGAGAGGGGCTGTGCAGGGCATTAAAATGCAGCTGTCATGTTTGACAGCAGCATTTAACTGTCCTAATTAGCGGGTGTGACAATCGGCTGCACCCGCTAATAGCCGTGTTCCCAGGCTGCAGAAAGCAGCTGGGATCAAGGTGGTTATACTAGACTAAATTCATGACTGAAGGGGTTGGGTTTTCATTATAGGTCCAATTGGTGTATGTTATTTGTTATTGGAAATCATATGGCAAGGGTAGGGAACCTTGGCTCTCCAGCTGTTGTAAAGCTATAACTCCCATAATGCCTGGACAGCTAAAGCTTTATCAATACTACAAGCCAGTGAAACATACTGATTCCCTATTTTCCCAGTACATTGTTCTTATAAGCCCCTTGTTTGCTTAAAATCTTGTTCCTTATGCCACATATAGATAAGACACCAGGCAGAAGTCAAAAGAACAACAGTCATGGCCATGCATTTACTAAAATAGTTCCAGCACGAGTGGCCAGCTGCTGTTTTGTTGGCACTGATGGCATGTGATTACCCGACAATGAAGGAATGATTGGTATAATTCTTGGTCATGTTGCAACCAGCCATAAATCAATCAATTAGTAGGTGACAGGCATTGTCACTTGCTAATTATTCATCCCTCGCACAGATGCATTAGGAGCAGCAGGGAAGCAAGATGTAGTGTCACTTGGGTGAAGTAATGCAGAGATGGTCAGATAAGAAAGAAAACTTACTGTTCTTGCAGAGCAGAAGGAGATGGAAACACCCTCATTTACAGTATGAACGTTCTGCTCACTGCCAATGGCACATCTAATACATTCATTGAATTGAAAAAAATGAAAGAAGAAGGCATTTTAGAAGGGTTCTTCTGCATGGCTAGACCACAAAATACTGCTATTAGATTTTAGATATAAACTATTATTTCAGAGTTCTTGAGCCCAAGAACATCTGCCCATAGGAAGAGACTGGAACCAGTATTTTACATTACAGTATATTTTCCTCAGTGTCGAAGAATCATGAAGTCATATTTGTAAAAATAAGCATTGTGTCAGGAGCCAGCACCGTCCATCGCCCTCAGCTCCTGACAGTAATGTCAGCGGAGCATGCAGCCGGTCTAAGGGATGTGTCTATAGCGTCCCTAACAACGGCGTCCCTGGGGGCGCAGTGTCGTCGTTCTTAGTATCCACGCCGCTTCCGGGGCCACCCCCGGCTAGGCTAATCACCTGCATACACTTGTTGGCTGACTAGCAGCCAGTTAGCCCTGAGCCTTTGCTTGGAGGTAGAGTTCCCTTTCCCAATCAGCACCTGGGACTGCACCTCCCTTAAAGGTCTTACTTGTCCATCCCTCATTGCATGCGATAGAGCTTCTTTGAGTGTGACTAAGCTAGCCTTCACATCCAGACCGCTTATTAACACAAATTACAAAGTTGTAATGTGTGTTTATTGAGCAGAAAAAGAAAATCTCCGCACTACCCCTTTAAGTTTGAGACTGCATGTGCCAAATCTCGGAGTAAATCTATTATTTGTACATACAAGTGTGAAGTAAAACAAAGAGCTTAAGAAACTGAAAACACTGTTGTGCAATTAATATTACATAAGATTATATCCAGATTCTAATTACACCCTAAGGCCATGTTCACACAACGTGTGTGTTAGGAATGTGACTTTGCGCTCCTCGGTCTGTGCCGGGCGGCCGAGGAAGCGCTGAATTTCTGTCTGTGTTTGCATATGAATTGTGTCTGAACTGTGTTTTACTTTTCAGCCACACCTGCCTTGCCTGTTAGACTTCTGGCAGTGCAGGGGTTACTGCACTGCTAGGTCTGTTCAGCTGAGCTTGGTGCTGGGATCAGGGCTGCTCCAATCAGCTGCTGGACCTAAGCTCTGCTCCTGGATAAAAAGCAGTCAGCTCCTCATTTCCCTGCTGGTTATTAGTTGTTCTGATCCCAGCTCCCCAGTTCCCTGTATTCTGCTCTATTCTTCTATTTTGTCTTACCTGGATTCTGACCTTTTGCCTGCCTTTTGACTACCCGCTTCTTCCTGATTTGGTACTGCATTGCTCGTTCGGTTTCTGACTCGGCTAGTTGACCTTTCCGCATTGTGTTTGTCTGTCTGTCTGCTTTTTATGTTTTGCACGTATTCAGCATAGGGATTGTCTTCGTGGTTGTCCGCGACCGCCTAGGGTCGACCGAGGCAAGTAGGCAGGTGACAGTGGGTGGGGTCAGATTCAGGGCCCACTGTCTAGTGTTTTGTCTACGCCTGCCAGTCCTGACAGAATAACCAGCCTTAAAAAAAAAAATTATTATTTTTTTTTTTTGCGGTCACCTTGCATCATGGACGCCATGAAGGCTCTGGTTAACCAGATGCAAGGTCTGAACACGCTGGTTCAGAACCTTGCTGAGCGCGTCCAGGAGCAAGAGACTGCACCGCGACAGGTGACCATGACCACCCCTCTACCTCTAGAACCTCCTGTGCAGCTCCCTGAAAAGTTTAAGGGAGACAGGAGGAGTTTCCGAACATTTAGAGAGGGGTGCAAGTTGTTTTTTCGTTTGCGCCCCTGCTCCTCTGGAGGCGAGGACCAAAGGGTGGGCATTATTATGTCCCTCTTGCAGGGTCCTCCTCAGGAGTGGGCTTTTTCATTGTCCCCTGGATCCATGGAGTTGACCTCCGTGAATCAATTTTTTGCTGCCCTAGGGCTATTATATGATGACCCAGACCAGGCTGCAGTAGCAGAGCATCAGCTTACTTCTCTGAGACAGGGTAAGAGACCTGTAGAAGAATATTGTGCTGAGTTCCGGCAGTGGTGTGTACCATCCGGCTGGAACGATCCAGCTCTGCGTTGCCAGTTCCGGATGGGGTTGTCGGATCAGCTTAAAGATCTATTGGTAGTGTACCCTACCCCTGATACTTTAGAGGGGACCATGACATTAGCCATACGGGTGGACAGACGACTCAGAGACAGACGCAGAGAGAAAGACACCCCTGAATCTTCTAAAACCCTGTCCTCTGCTGTTTCTACTCCTAAGTTAAGTCCTTCTGTTCCCCGATTGCAAGATGAACCCATGCAACTCGGGGTTACGGATGCCAAGATTAGACGGGCTTACCGCCTACAACATAATCTCTGCTTGTACTGTGGACAGGCCGGACACCGGGTGATGGAATGTACCTCCAGACCAGAACCACCTCCGGAAAAACTCCAGCGTCTGAGTGACGATAGAGGGGGTCACTCAGGTGCCCAGGTACCTCTTGAAAAGAAAAACAAATTAATGTTGCCTATTTCTTTGTTTTTGGGAGACAAATCTGTTTCTGATTACGCTCATGTGGATTCGGGGGCCTCGGCCAACTTCATTAACTCTGCATTCTGGTCAGCTCTGGGAATATGCCCGCTTCAGCTTCGATGTCCGTTGACTATTACTGGTGCTGATTTTACACCTCTGGCCCAGGGTAAAGTCAGGTACATTACTCCTATGGAGGTGCAGGTTGGGTCAGTACACAAGGAGATTCTTGATTTTCTGGTCATGGATAACTTGTCTTCTGACATAATTTTGGGTTTGCCCTGGTTGGAACAACATAATCCTCTATTTGATTGGTCCACTAAGGAGTTGATTAAATGGGGTTCTAAGTGTTCTTCTCACTGTATTGCATTAAATGTCACAGACTGCTCTGCTATGGAGGGAGAGATTCCTGAGTTTGTAGGTGACTTGGCGGATGTGTTTGATGAGAAATCTGTGGAAGTTCTGCCACCGCACCGTCCGTATGATTGTGCTATTGATTTGATTCCAGGGTCCAAGTATCCTAAGGGGAGAATTTTTAATTTGTCCAGACCCAAGAGGGAGGCCATGCGAGAATACATCCAGGATAGTCTTCGCAAAGGTCATATTCGTCCCTCTTGCTCTCCAATTAGGTGCTAGTGTCTTTTTTGTGGGGAAGAAAGATGGTGGACTTAGACCCTGCATAGATTACCGTGAACTTAATAAGATCACCATTAAGAACCAGCACCCCCTTCCTCTTATTCCGGATCTGTTTAATCAGATTGTGGGTGCTCAGTGGTTCTCCAAGATTGATCTTCGTGGGGCTTACAATCTGATTCGAATAAGAGAAGGGGATGAATGGAAAACTGCCTTCAATACCCCTGAAGGGCATTTTGAATACCTAGTCATGCCCTTTGGGTTAAGTAACGCGCCAGCAGTTTTTCAGCACTTTGTAAATGATGTCTTTCGTAAATATCTTGGTCAGTTCCTGGTAGTATACCTGGACAACATCTTAATTTTTTCACCAGATTGGTCCTCTCATGTTTGTCATGTCCGTAAGGTATTGGAGTTACTCCGACAGAATCACCTCTACGCTAAATTGTCCAAGTGCCAGTTCGGGATCCAGAAAGTCACTTTTCTTGGTTATATTATCACCCCTAACTCTTTTTGTATGGACCCCCTTAAAGTGACCTCTATTGAGAAATGGGAACGCCCAACTAACCTCAAGGCCCTGCAACGGTTTTGGGGGTTTGCCAATTACTATAGAAAATTTATTAAGGGGTTCTCTGTCATTGCTAAACCATTAACTGATTTGACCAGAAAAGGGGCAGATCTGGTGAACTGGGCCCCCGAAGCCGTACAGGCATTTGGACAGTTGAAGAGGTGTTTCTCTGAAGCTCCAATCCTTATTCAGCCTGATCCTGAGCAACCATTTGTCATTGAGGTGGATGCTTCAGAGGTAGGGGTTGGAGCAGTTCTCTCACAGGGTCCTGTGACACTGACTAACTTAAGCCCTGTAGCCTACTTTTCAAGAAAATTCTCTAAAACAGAGTGTAATTATGACATCGGCAACAGAGAACTACTGGCCATTAAGTGGGCCTTTGATGAATGGAGACATTTTCTTGAAGGGGCTAAGCATAAGATTAAGGTTTTAACTGACCATAAGAACCTATTATACCTGGACACGGCTAAACGCCTTACCCCCCGGCAAGCCAGGTGGGCATTATTCTTTACTCGGTTTAATTTTGAGATTACCTTTCGTCCTGGTTCTAAAAATGTTCGAGCAGATGCCCTGTCTCGCAGCTTTGATGTCAGCAGTGCCCCCAGGGAAGTACCTGAGACTATTTTAACACCAGGAGTGGTCATTGCCACTCTCCAACCTGAACTTGCAGCTCAGGTGGTAAACTCACAGTCCCTAGCACCCAGGAATACTCCAGATGGGAAACTCTTTGTACCTCCTAATCTTAGACTCAGGGTTCTTGAAGAGACCCATTGTTCTGTATTAGCAGGTCACCCGGGCATTGCTGGCACAAAGTATTTGCTCTCACGTTGTTATTGGTGGCCTACTTGGGCCAGAGATGTTAAACTGTTTGTTGAGGCCTGAGAGGTCTGTGCCAGGTCCAAGGTCCCTCGCAGATTACCCGAAGGTCTTCTACATCCTCTACCTTTCCCTGAGAGACCTTGGACCCACCTTTCAATGGACTTCATCACTGACTTGCCGCCATCAAAAGGAAAGACTGTCATCTGGGTTGTTGTTGATAGATTCTCCAAAATGTGCCATCTCATTCCCCTTAAGAAACTCCCTAATGCACGTACTTTAGCATCTTTGTTTATCAATCATATTCTACGGCTACATGAAGTGCCAGAGAACATTGTGTCTGATAGAGGGGTGCAGTTTGTGTCTAAGTTCTGGAGGGAGTTCTGTGGTCGATTGGGCACTTTATTATCATTTTCATCTGCCTTTCACCCTCAGAGCAATGGGCAGACTGAAAGAGTGAACCAGTCATTGGAACAATTTCTCAGATGCTTTGTTTCTGGTGCCCAGGACAAATGGAAGGAGTATTTGTCCTTGGCGGAATTTGCCCTCAATAATAGGGAAAATCAATAAAAATGTCGCCGTTTTTCTGTAATTATGGTTTTCATCCAAGGTATTCATCTGCGCATGCTTCTGAATCTGTTAACCCGTCAGCTGAAAAGACCTATAGTAGACTGTGCACAGTCTGGGCTCGAGCTCTTGAGAGCTTGGTTAAAGCCCAAGAATCTTCTAAAAGACAAGCCAACAAAAGACGCATATCTGGCCCAGAGTATTGTGTGGGTGACAAAGTGTGGCTTTCCACCAAAAACTTGAAGCTTAGGGTTCCGTCCGGAAAGCTAGCACCTAAATATATTGGTCCATAACCATTACTGAAATCATTAACCCTGTTTCTTTCAGGTTACAACTGCCAAGAACCATGCGCATTCATAATGTGTTTCACAAATCTTTATTAAAGATGTATGTTACTCCGGTGTTGCCATCTACTCCCCCTGCCCCTCTGGTCGTTCAGGGGGATCTTGAGTTTGAAGTGGAAAAGATTCTGGACTCTCGTCGGGTGCAGAACTCTGTCCAATACCTCATCCATTGGAAGGGGTTCGGCCCAGAAGAACGAACTTGGGTGGCGAGCAAAGATATTCATGCTCCTCGTCTCATACGCCAGTTCCATGCTCGCAATCCCTCTAAGCCGAGTCCTTTGAAAGAGGGTCCGGAGGCCCCTCATAAGAGGGGGGGGTACTGTTAGCAATGTGACTTTGCGCTCCTCGGTCTATGCCGGGCGGCCGAGGAAGCGCTGAATTTCTGTCTGTGTTTGCATATGAATTGTGTCTGAACTGTGTTTTACTTTTCAGCCACACCTGCCTTGCCTGTTAGACTTCTGGCAGTGCAGGGGTTACTGCACTGCTAGGTCTGTTCAGCTGAGCTTGGTGCTGGGATCAGGGCTGCTCCAATCAGCTGCTGGACCTAAGCTCTGCTCCTGGATAAAAAGCAGTCAGCTCCTCATTTCCCTGCTGGTTATTAGTTGTTCTGATCCCAGCTCCCCAGTCCCCTGTATTCTGCTCTATTCTTCTATTTTGTCTTACCTGGATTCTGACCTTTTGCCTGCCCTCTGACTACCCGCTTCTTCCTGATTTGGTACTGCATTGCTCGTTCGGTTTCTGACTCGGCTAGTTGACCTTTCTGCATTGTGTTTGTCTTTCTGCGTTTTATGTTTTGCACGTATTCAGCATAGGGATTGTCTTCGTGGTTGTCCGCGACCGCCTAGGGACGACTGAGGCAAGTAGGCAGGTGACAGTGGGTGGGGTCAGATTTAGGGCCCACTGTCTAGTGTCTTGTCTACGCCTGCCAGTCCTGACAGTGTGTTTAGCATAAATCACAGCCGTTGTATTTGAATGAATGGAATCCCGGAGGGAGTATATACACACAGTATACGCTCCGGCCATGATTCCATCCAGCTGCACGAAAAACTGACATGTCAGTTTTCTGCGGCTGCTATTCATAGAATAGCAGCCACACAGACATGTTAGTTTCCACAATGGAGAGTGCGGCTCTGGGCCACACGCTCCATTGTGTGCAGCAGTGAATTGTGATGTGGGCGTGGGCGCACCTGTATTCAAATTCACCAGAAATGAAGATCATCCGGCTGGGGGGGGCAGAAGCTGGCAGCCGAAGCGAGCGGACGTGTGTGAGGAGAGCTCCTGCTGTTGCAACTTCCACAGCGACTAAGATTGATTGTTACCCTTTTGTTCTGACTTCATCTGCTGGACGGACTTCGGAACTTCTCAAGATGGACAAAAAGACACTTAAAAAAGGTCATTTGGAGCCGTTTAAGCCTTTCCCTGCGGTGTCGGCCGATCAGGCCGACGGCAGCAACGCAGAAACATATCCTCTGGACTCCTTCTTCCCTGCTCTACCGGGCCTCCAGAAGCAGACTGTCTCAACCTTGCCTTTTCATGTCAACCCTCAACGGGAGAGGCACGCATCTTTGCGGGCTGGACACCTCTCTTTCTCCCCTTATGCTCGCTCTGGGGATGTAAGAGAGGATAATCAGGAGCGACACACATCTTCTATGCGAGTGGCACAGCCCGCGGGCCAGCTGACCCTCGAGGGAAGCAGCAGTATCTTTTGCATGGATTCTCCTATTCAAAGTTCCCCGGGGACTATACATACTGCTCCAATGTCTTCCCCTTCTACACATTTAGAACGATCTCCCTCTGTTAGCACTGGACTCCCGTTATTATCGGCAGATACTGGCGATATATTATCTGCTCCTAGACTTACTACTGCTGTTGCGGGGACCGCTGTATGTGTAACAGTCAAGCAACCCATAGATGCCAGAACGGATGGAGACTCTCTTCTAACTTTGAATTCTTTGGAACACATTTTGGGGGCTTTTAAGGGCACAATACTGGAAGACCTTGCTAAAGCAGTGACAGCGTTCAAAAGATCTTTGCGGGAGGTAGACTCCAGACTTCACGTTATGAAGGCGCAGGTGAATACAATATCTACAAAGTGTACATCGCTGACAGCCTCATGCAAGAATTTAGACTCCACCACTATACAACTATCTGATACTCTGAGATGTATGGAAGATCGCTCCAGACAGCATAATATAAAAGTACGAGGAATATCGGAGAACATCATACCCTCGGAGCTATCTGGCTTTATCCAACGTTTTTTCAAGACTGTATTGCCCGATTATCCATCAAGAGAACTAGAGATAGCGTGGGTACGTAGGTTGCCTAGGCACAAGAACATCCCAGGAGACAGCCCCAGAGATACTATAGTATGCCTTCACTACCTACGTACTAAGCTTGCTTTAATGACCACCCTCAGAGGAAAGTTGCAGCTGCCTGAGCAATATAGTGGACTCTCAGTATATTTGGATTTGTCAGCCGCAACTATGAGATGGAGGAAATCGTTTACCCCATTGTTGTCAATTATGCGGGATAATCACATTGCGTACACTTGGAAATCCACGGCTCGCCTAACGATTTTCAAGGATATGAAATCCTGGATGGTCCGGTCCTTGGAAGAAGGAATGTCCATGCTTAAAGCGTGGAATTTAGCACCTAATTGACTCAACATAGTTCACAATTGATCACCTTTGTTTGTTTATTTTAATTAGCCATATTGCCGATTAGACTTTATCTAGCTTAAGCGTTGATAACTCTGTAGACTGTGATAGTTAGATGACTTTTTTCCTTGCCTGTCCGTTTCATATTTCGGCAGCAGCTGCTTATTATGTGCCCACCGACATTGTGTCTGCCATAAGCACTTCTTTGCTCGCGGTGTTGTCCTTGGTTGTCTTTATATGTTTGTTTTGTTTGGTTTGTCTGTTCATTTATTGTACATAATACCGTCACATTGAATGGTTTTAACCCTTACTAATTGTCCAAAAGCTACCTGATATTGTGTTTACATTACATTGTTTTATGCTACGGACCAACCCTAGACTCTCCTGGGGTTCCCTTGCGACTGTATTTTATTGCTTCCTGACAATTTGTTCACGACATATGCCCTTAGTGTCTGCCTTTCTTTTTTACTGACAGTTTCTTCCTTGCCCTAACCGATATATTTGCATATGACTAACTCTCGACTTCTCAGGGACCCACCTGCGACAACGATTGGATACTTTTTTGATTACTTAAATATGATGTTGATGCCATTCTTTGTTGAGTTTGTGTATTTTGTTATTTTTTATGTATACTGAGTCTCCGTTGGTTATCCGTAATATCAACGGTCCCTCAGATTCTTATTCCCTGCATATATACCTGCGTTATATTACTTGTATGTTGTAAACTATTTGAAAAACCTTAATAAAACTTATTGAAACAGAAGATCATTTGGCTGGTACTGCAGTACCGGCTGGATGATCTTCGGCATCACCGGCCGTTCTGTGACCCGGCCAGGTCACAGAACGGCCTGCGTTATACGCAGTGGGAACATGGCCTAACAGTGTGCACAGACATACTATTAACTATTTAACTCCAAAAGGAAGGGACCAAAGCCTGACAGGCCCCCAGCCTGACACATTGTTTAGCTTGTCACTGTTTATTTTTCAGTCAATGTCTTTACAATGTTTTTCAGCATCTCAAAGCATAACCTAATTCACATTGTACTCATTATTTAACAACGCTAGAGCCCATAGACTAAGGATTTAGGTTTTAATACTTAATATGTGTTAAAATGAATGCAAGATGAGCAATATGATAGATTGTTACTGGTAATTCTGCTTTATAATCTCACAAGATCATTAATAGGATCATTGACTGGTTAAATATAAAAACCATTGGCACAGGTGATAGAATGTTCTTGTGAAAATTTATGTAATTTAAAAAGACTTTCACTCATTTATATAGCACGGCAGAAAAAAAATGTTTTGTCATCTTTACAAGATCACAGAGTGAAATATATTTCTGAGACAACAGTTACTGCAGTTTTATTACGAGCATTGGTCAATAGTGAAAATACATTTGAATTCAATGTTCTGTGCTAGCAGATGAATATTTCCTGTGCATTGATGGCAGTCTTAGTCATTCAAAATATAGTTAACAAGTTTAACCCCTAGACGACCCTGGACGTAGGGTTACGTCATGGAAGTCTGTCCCCAGACGACCCATGACGTAACCTTACGTCCTGGGTGTTTCTCCCGCTATGAAGCGCGCTCCGGAGCGGAGCGTGCTTCATAGCAGGTGGGGGCCGGCTGCAAACGTGTCATTAACCCCTTAAACGCCGCGACCGCGGCGTTTAAGTGTAAGTGACAGGGGAGTCCCCTGTCACTTACCGATCGGGACCCCCGCAGTGTGACTGCGGGGGTCCCGATCGTTGAAACGGACTGCCGGAGGTTTCTCACCTGCCTCCGTGCGGTCCGATCGGCGATCTGCTACACTGAGCCTGCACAGGCAGGCTCAATGAGCAGATCGCCGATAACACTGATCAATGCTATGCCTATGGCATAGCAATGATCAGTGTATAAATCAAAGTAGTGAATGTAGAAGTCCCCCAAAGGGACTTTAAAATTGTAAAAAAAAAAAAAGTTCAAATCACTATTACACTACCCCAAAGCCCCTCCCCCAATAAAAGTCTAAATCACCCCCCTTTCCCATTATATAAATAAAACATATAAAAATAAATAAATAGATAAACATATAATATACCGTAGCGTGCGTAATTGTCCGATTTATTAAAATATAACAAGCGTCATTGTGATCGGTTAGCGGCGTACACGAAAAGAGGGGAAAAAGTGTGCAGATTACCGATTTTATGTTACATTATATATTAAAAAAATCAATAAAAAGTGATCAAAACGTCCGATCTTCACAAATATGGTATTACTAAAAACTAGAGATCATGGCGGAAAAAATGACACCCCATACAGCCCCGTAGGTGAAAAAATAAAACCGTTATAAGCGTCACAATAGGCCCATTTTATTAATATTTAATTGCCAAAAAAAAGGATTTCATTAAAAAATACATATATAACATTAAAGAATCTGTGTAACCTGCATATGGTTGTGTTCGGGCTGACCTATAGAATAATAGTGTCATGTCGCTGTTACCATATAGTGCATTACGTAGACACAGGAACCCCCCAAACGTTACCATATTGCATTCTTATTTACGATTTCACCTATTTATATCTTCATAAATAATATATTTGGAATTCCATCATACATGTTATGGTAAAATGAATGACGCCATTACACAGTACAACTATTCCTGTAACAAATAAGCCCTTACATGGCCTTGTAGATAGAAAACTGAGAGTGCTAGAGCTCTTAGAAGGGGAGGAGGGGAAAACGAAAACACTAAGATCAAAATTTGCGCGGTCCACTGGGTCATTTTGGGCCTGGTCCTCAAAGGGTTAACTATTGTACTTATAAACAAAAACTATAAAATTATGTAATTTTAAGAACGACCACAAGGCTATATTTCAGCTGCAACATTAAGGGGTGAATTTATGAAGACCGATGTATTCATCTCCCAATCCAACAAATCTGAGGCTGCCATAGCAGATGTAGATTTGCCATGATTTTTGCCTGCTATCATGCGTAAATCATAATTAATCATGCATGGGAGGCCCGGCACCTCCTCTTCAGCCCTCTCGGATGCCTCACCAGCCCCCACTCCTGCCATCCTTGGCTCCCGGCTCCATGTCCCTGTCCAGCGTGCATGTCCCTGCCTTCTAGTGGCTTCCTAGGGGCACTGTTCGAGCCTCTGCATGCTTCCCATAGCGTGTGGTCCCAGCTCCCCGTGATTCCTGCCCATGACTCCTGCTGATTGTGGTTCTAGCCGTGAGTCCTGCTATGTTGCTGCCTGCCGATGTGTCTCCAGCTGCTCCTTGCCCGCCGCCACTAGCAAGCCAAGCTAGAGGTAGTGACTGTCACGAAAGGGACTTGTGACCAATACAGATAGGCACTGAGCAGTTAGTCTTTTCTCCAATAAAGTCCTTTATTCCAATGCAATGGACGCTTCACATATCAAATACACAGCAACATGGTGAGAAGAGCGCCGCAGCTTACTCTCCTCATGTCCAGCCACATCTACCTGTGCCCCACCAGAGACACAGATTGTCACAGTTCCAGCATGTAACCTTCTTGTGTGCCATATTTCTGGACAAGAATCTGTTATATGGTTGGTAAGTGTAGGGTCCCCTTGCCGTCCTTCTTCTGGTAATACTGCACCAGATGTCTCCCACATCATTTCCCAGCAGTATATCAGCTAGGCAGCTAGTCCATCACCCCCACTTAATGCTGGATGGGCCCTTCCCCCCAGTCCAGAATCACTTGGGCAACAGGCATTTTGCATTTCTCCCCACCGGCCAATACGACCTTTGCTGTCCACCCTGGGGTTATTTTGTCCACAATAACCACATGGGGTTCTACAAGAGTGATGAAGGCCCTGGAGTCCATGAAGCCTTTAGCTGGCCATCCATCCACCTGTACTGGTACCACATGATTTTTCCTAGATTTTTCAGTATTAGCCCAATTAATCTGCATCACTGCATATTCCGCTTCCTCTACATGTCCATGTGAGGGTTTGTTATCACAACGGACTGCTGAATCCACCCTCTTTTCCTGACAGACTGAAGATACGAGATGGGCCACTAGTGAATTTTGCATAGGTGACCCAATGGTTGAGCTCTTAACCATTGGGCAGACGTCCTGCAGATGTCCTGGGGAGCCACATCTATAGCAGCTCCGAGAACCAGGAGGCAGAGGCACCATTCCTGGTGACCTATGTGGAGACTGTAGTAGTCGGGATGACACCTTCTTTACCTTCTCTGGCGCTGTAGTAGTACATGCAGAGCTTCTCTGTCCTGCAGATCTGTTTTCCATATACCTATCTGCAAGACGGGCGGCTTCTTCCAAAGTCTGAAGTTCTCGATCTATCACCCACAGACAGGCACTAAGCAGTTAGTCTTTTCTCCAATAAAGTCCTTTATTCCAATGCAATGGATGCTTTACATATCAAATACACAGCAACATGGTGAGAAGAGCACCGCAGCTTACTCTACTCATGTCCAGCCACATCTACCTCTGCCCCACCAGAGACACAGACCCCCACACACTCTATTCTACCCTGCCCCCATTTCCTGTGTAGCAGGGCAGGGCATATTACTAGTTAGAGTCACCCCCCTGCGGAGAGTGTAGAAGATTCCAGAGGGTCATAAAAGTCACTGATCAGTATCACAATGTACAATGCTAATACAACAAGCAACAAACCAAGTAAGAAAACTACATTAACAAACACATCTCTGTGACAGTGACCTTGGGGTTACCTGCCACGACAAGTCCATCCTGCCTTGCTGTGGGAAATGGGGAAGACCAGCGGGCCCCTTAGATTCTGCTACCTGGTGTGGCTTACACCATTACTAACAGTGGTACAGCAGATACACAACTCCAGTTGTTACACATATTAGACTATAGCAGTGGTCCCAAAACAATGCCTTGGGAGCCACATGTTGCTTGTGACTCCCTACTGTGCAGCTCTCCATATTAGTCAAGAGTTTTGACCATATGACCTGATGAGGGATGAGCGAACTTTTGAAAAGTTCAGTGTGGTTCGATCCGGTGAACTTTCTTGTAGTTCAAATTCGTACGAACCGAACCTAAAACGAACTTTGCTATAACGGCTGAATAATTGCAGCTACAATAGTGGGAGTCTGATAGGACATAGTTTCGTTTAGTTGCAGTTGCTATTACAATGAAAGAGTTGAAAAAAACAAAGTGCAAAAATAGTGAAAAAATTGCCAAGGTTTAAGTGATTACACGGGACATAGGACACAAAGTTTCTTGGACCCAGTAGGGTGGAAAACAGACATTTAACAGTGAAACCAGCAGCAGTAATAGTACTGTATTGGACCAAGTATGGTTCAGAACAGACAATTGACGGAGAAGTAAGAAGGCAGCAGCACTTAATTGCACCCAGCTCAGAATGGTTGAGAAGAGACTATTGGAGGAGGAGGCAGTACCTGATTGCACCCAGGCCAGTATGGTTGAGAACAGACAATTGACGGAGGAGGAGGATGTTCAGCCTTGGAATGGTGGCCTGGCAATCCTCGCTGATGATGTTGTTCAGTGCACTTTCCAGAACATGGACGAGTGGGATGATGTCGTTGATCTCATAGTCATGTCTGCTCACAGAGTAGCGTCCTCAAAAGGGATCAACAACAGGAAATGTTCGAAGAAACCTGTGCACTATGAGGTTTATCACATGTGCCATACAAGTTGTATGACTCAGCCCTCCTTGCTGCACTGCAGAGACAATGTTCCTCCCAATGTCGGCTACAACACTTCCCACCGTTAGTTGACGTGGGGTCAACCATTCATATATCTTCTCCCTGATGGTCTGGAGGAGCTCCTGCCCACTGTGGCTCTGTTCACCCAGGCTCACAAAATGGAGGACCGCCTGAGAGCGCCGGGCCTGACATTGTTGTTAAGACACCGGGGCAGGTTGGACTGCAGTCAAAGCGGCGGATGGTTACAAATTGGTGGAAGCAGCAAACTTTTGCAGAACTGGCCCCCTAAAGTACCGGGGAGGTGACAGTGGCAAGAATGAGCTAACTTTTTGATGGTCTTCTGGGGTAATGTTGACCCAATGCACAGTAACAGACATATACCGCCCTTGCCTATAATTAAAGGACCAGACATCAGCACTGGGGTGCACGGTATTGGACACCAAGAATCCCAATGAGTCCCCAACATTTTTCTACACTACTGTGCAGTGATGGGGCAGCACCCAGGTATATCTGAGGAGACTAATTTAAGGTCTCACCCTAACAGGGGTGACGGCACACATCTTGATATTCACAGAAAACAAGAATACAAGGGAGTATAGGAGGAATAATCCCTTTTATCCTGGGCTATTCTGTGATTTTATTTGTTATTGTTATTTTAACTAGATTCGTTACGCACTTTCTCCAAGTTCGGTTTGGTGACAAACCAAACTTTTTGCAAAGTTTGTAACTAATCTGGTTTGTTACGGTTTGGTTCGCTCATCTCTAGACATGATAATTGAAATTATTGTACACATGTCCTACCACAAACCGATGCCAGTTTATTCTAGTATAATACTAGTGCCAGATATAGATATAAAAACTCATAGTTTCTTGTGTCTCTACATTAAAGGAGTTTTTAGACATTTGCTGTCCAGGGACAGAAAGTGGAAAGGTAAATAAAAATAAGGCACAGCGCTAAATATAAAATTCTGTATAAAGTACACTTTATATGCAGACAATGTCTGACTATACTTTTGGCTGCTTAGTATTCTGAATTCAGTGACAGTACACAGTAGATCTAATGTTGCAGTGGAAAAAATGATCACTCATAAAATCTTTCCCTATTTGCCAAGTTGATGCAGTATTTATGACTATGTACCTACTAGAGAGCTTTTTGCTATATTTATTGTGTTGTTATAGGATGCAGACAGATTTGGGTATTCATTAGGACTTTCTGCATATTTCATTTGTTTAACTTGAAATAACAAAACACATGCTGCATAAAGTGGAGATGGCCTAATTTAATATGCAAAAAACTATAACTGCTTATGACAAGGTGGATTATTGGACATTTATATTAATCAAAGTACCTGCCACACACTTTGCTAGCATATGTGAGACGTGCTAGTCATATACAGATCTACTCCATACTGGCTGATTTATTCCGTCATATTTGTATGGCATAGGGGATTCATTAAATTTAATTGTATCTGATTCTTTCTATATTCAGATAAGCCTTTATTAGTAGCTTTTGTGTAATGCATGGCATGTCATTATATTTGTTTTATATATACCGTAAAATTGTGTGTGTAAATGAAAGGCTGATGTACATGGACGTAAAATGTCCTTTTTTTTGTAGGAAATGCAGAATGTCGGCTGATCATGGTCTTTCAAAAAGTTGAAATGCAATGATCAGTGCAGCAACGGTCTGACTTTAATGGGCAGCATGGTTAATCTAAGAATCGACTAAGCAACCCTTCCTGCTGCTCACCGCTTGATGTCTATTCTTGTAAAGAGCATAGTCAGTGAACGAGGAGGAGGAGTGCTGACTTGACAGGTTGGCACTCACTTCCTCTTCACTATCGTGCCCTGGTCTTTAGCCACGACACCCTTGGGCTGCCCAGTGGTTTCAGCTAAGCCTGGAGACATGATTATAAATCGCTGTATTGCTTTGCAGGGATTGTACTGTTAGGACTAAATAGGCACTGTCACTAAAAATAACTTTTGACATGTTATCAGACATATCAAAAGTTACTGATCACAGCATGTCTTGTTGCTGACAGCACGGTTGGCCATGGAGTGTATTGCTCTGCCACAGTCTCTCCCTGGCCTTATCTTCTGATCAGAGTGGATGTCAGCAGTGAGACCCACTGTGATCAATAACTTTTCACATGTCTGATGACATGTCAAAAGTTATTTTTAGTGACAGGTAAGCTTTAAGGTAACTGTGGTTTCTTTGTGACCCACAATGACCCAGAATTTCTTGCAGCTGTGTTGTGGGTCATAATGTAACTCTGTTCAATTTCCATAGCGCCAACACAGAACAGTCCAGGCAGAGCCCTAGCCTTACTCTTATATGTGTTATGGATTACTTGCCTGCATCCCTCTCTGCCTCCCTACAGAACCATATTTTAGAAGCCATGACAATGTCCCTGCAGAGTGCCCCTACTACCTTGAACCTCCATCTCTCTCCTGCCTAGTCCCTCTTGCTGGAGGTATAGTGTGCATTATAACTCATTTTCATGTGTAGCAGCATTATACTCAGAGGGTGCAGTAAGTGAGGAATTATATTCAGAGGGTGCAGTATGGGGCAGTATTATATTTATAAGGTACTGTGTTTGGCAGTACTCCCATGGGCAGTGTGGGGCATCATCATATTCACTGGGTGTAGTGTATGGCAATATTATATTTAGGAGGAGTAACTGATACTATTGTGTAAAGGTAAAGTTTAGACCAGGCTAGCAACCTTTCTTAGTCCCTGCCCTATGCTACAGACTAATCCTCTATAAAATAACTACACACAACCTACTCCCATGCCCCTTCTTGAAATTAATAAGGTTAAATAACAGAACATGGTTGTGTAGATTGCAGTACTGTCCCGCCCAATCTGACACCAGGAACAGAAAGATGCAGCTGCTTACTGGGCAGTATATAGGTGACAGAACTATCCTGCCTTACTTGACATTGCGGTGTGGAGAGATGCAGCTGCTCGCTGGGCAGTAAATAGGTGACAGCACTCTCCTGCTGGACCTGACTTTGGGTTTTGGAGAGATGTGGCCAATATGTCATTAACAGGAATTAGATCCATGCACAATAGCAGGTGTTGTATAGTGGCCTTCAGTCCTGGGTGAAGTTATGGCCCTCAACACAGTGGAGAGTGTGTGTTCGGTAAAATTAATCTTTGCTCCGGGTGCAGGAAAGGCTAGCTACACATCTGGCTTACAACTATTCAGGAGCTTTGAAAAGCCTGACTCCTTCTATCAGAGAATAAAAGCATTTTTCTACATCCTGTAAGCACAGCTGGATATATGGAAGGTACCATGTGTCTCCTTGTCCTGACAGCTAACAGTTTGGAACATACAGTATTACAGCTGACATTCCAAAAAAATAAAAGTTGTGCACAATTTTAATACAGTAAAATGCTGTAAATGCTGAAAAGATTTTTTCTGAATCTCTAAAAATATAAAGTAGTAATAGATAATAATAATAATAGAAGCTCTGTGTCACCTCTTACTGTTGCCTCTCATATATAATAGCATATAATACAAAAGTTATACTTTATTTTAATGAAGTTATAGTATATAATTTTATTAAAGCAATGTAATTCTTTCCTCCCATACGCACCCCTTTAGGTAATTGCTGTATATTTAAATACTGTATTTTTTGACAGTTACTTGAATGATAAGCTTAGATTTTCTTGCAGTCACATATATTTCTTAATAAGTATGTTATACAGTACTTTTCCTTTCATTTGGGAGTGTCCTTATTTTTGTCAGTTTTCAAAGAACTTAGTATAAGATGGATCCTTATAATAGGGTCCATGATTCAAAGAGAATATGTTCTTAAGCATCTTCTTAAAAAAACTGAAGCTTTTAATCTGCCTTTTTCTTAACCTACATACTGTATACGCTGTATGAATAAAGGGACTATATTTGACTCCTTTCAGTTTTCACCTCTTTTAGAACTCCGTGCTTTCATATAAAAGGTTTTCCGTGTTTCTCAATTGCTGCAAATATATATGTGCACCCAGGGACATTGCAAAAATATCACAAAAGCTTTCTAGAGGGAGCACAAATGAACTCTTTGGCCATCCCTGCTATAGTTCTTATATTAGGTAGGATTGTAAATGCATGTGTTTGACGGGAATGTGTCGCACAGCGATCAGGCTGCTCAGAAAAAAATAATTGTCATGCGCTTACTCCCCCTGGTCAGGTTAATAAAAAGTCAACAGAAAGTTACCTACCTTAATTATAGACCAAAGTTGAGCAGTGGATTATAGAAAAATTACATTGCTATAGCATTAAAAGAAATAATAATAGTGTAAACTCATGCAATTGATAGAATTATTAGCAACACAAAACTTTTTTTGTATACTAGCATGCTGCGATAATAATGTAAATCAGAGCAATAGGGAAATAGGCTGCTTAATAATGCTGTTACTTTTTTTTTTAAATATATATATATATATATATATATATATATATATAAATATATATATATAACTTTGTTATTATTCAATAAGGTATAATACAGTGAAAAGCAATGGCATCCTACTGTATATAAAATATAAACTGTAAGACACTAAGACAACAAGAATAAACTGTGCATTTGATTGTTGGTTATTCACTTGAAGGTTACTGTATGAAGAGCCACTATGGAAACATTTGGCTTTTACTGTAAGGGCCAGTTCACACTTAGAAATCAGCGCTGAATTACAGCACTGATTCCTCGCTGAAAATTCCGCCTGAAAATAAAGTGCACTGAGTTCAATAGAATTTGCGCTCTACAGTTCACACAGCAGAATTTCTGCGCGGAATTGGAAAAAGGAATGAATTTGTTAAAATGAAAAATGAATTTGCACAGAATTCCGGATTCTGCGTGGAATTCCGCACTGAATTCTGTGAGAAAACTTTATGCCCAAAACACTTTCCTCACTGATTCAGCACTAATTTCTAAGTGTGAACTGACCATAATTAAATTTATGGTCTATTTTAAGCCTGTTTGCCAGGAAAAGCTCCATGTGTATACAAAAGTCAGGAGAAAACCCAAAAATGCACTGTATGCCATTCGCTGTATGATATATCTTACCTAGAGTAAGTATCTCAAGTCAGTATGATTACTACAATATGCAATTTATGTAGCTTTTATTTTATTTCTAATACAAAACAAGCGAGAGCTACCGGCAGTACTCTGGAGGAAACGGAGATATTGTGTATGGCCGATCTTGTACGTGCACACTATCCGATCACTGGTTGGTGCTCACTCTTATCAGATATGAAAGTTCATGTAATATTCCAACGAGATAGAAATAAGGAGGGCACTCACCCTTAGTTGTGATTTTCTTTATTTGTGCTGTATTAAAATGCACAGGACATACTCCCAGTTAGGTAAGGTGAGTTAGGTGAGAAGTTAGGTAACAGCTGGTTTGCGCGCATGCGCACGTCGGTCCGACAAAGCACGCATTCGCGCAAACCAGCTGTTACCTAACCTCTCATTAGGTGCTTGGCGTTCTCCAGCAAAGCCCAGTATGTCCTGTGCATTTTAATACAGCACAAATAAAGAAGATCACGACTAAGGGTGAGTGCCCTCTTTATTTCTATCTTGTTGAAGTTTTATTTTATTTCAGTACTTTTAAAAAAAGAAAACTTTGTTTGTTTAAAATTGTTATTTTCTGATCCTTCTAACGATTTTATCTTTTGGACTGTAATACCAAATAAAAAAATATATAAAAAAAAAAGGAGAGCGAACTTTACATCTGAAATCATAAATATGTATCATTAAAAAAGGGAGCACAGATGTTACTCACGCTCAGGAGGGTAATTTTGGAATGCCCCCCTAAACCTCCAGGTTCTCCTTCAGAAAGATCTCAGCAGGCATCCAGATCATTCTCTGTTTCCTGTAGCTACCTTTCGGCATCTGGAGAGAAACACTGGGATTCCTGTATTGATTTCTCAAGTAAATTAAGGGTTCTGTATACACTTTAGTAGGTATTATTCATAGCCCCATATTCATATTTATCTTTTGGACTGTAGGGCTGTGGGAGGTGTCATTTTTTTATTCA
Source organism: Dendropsophus ebraccatus (assembly GCF_027789765.1). Taxonomy (NCBI): domain Eukaryota; kingdom Metazoa; phylum Chordata; class Amphibia; order Anura; family Hylidae; genus Dendropsophus; species Dendropsophus ebraccatus. The sequence goes on from NC_091463.1 coordinate 54,101,774, forward strand.
TTATCTACAGTTTTATTGGTATCTCCCTGGAATATATGCAACTTTTTAATCACTTTTATAAAATTTTCTCTGGATGGCATGTAACAAAAAATAGTTTTGGCGATTTTGCATGCAGCAGTAACATTTATGTTTACTATTTTATATATTTTTTATTTAAAAAATTTAAAGAGGGGGGTGATTTAAACTTTTAATATGGGTTAGGAGATTTGTGAATTTCGGATCGGTCCGAAACAAACCGAAAACGAACCTTGCTCTAACGGCTGAATAATTGCAGCTACTATAGTGGGAGTGTGATAGGGTATAGTTTCGTTTAGTTGCAGTTGCTATTACAATGAAAAAAGTGGAAAAAAAAAATTCCAAAAATAATGAGAAAAAAAAAATAATAATAATAGGAATAAAATTAATAATAAAATATAGTGAATAAAAGTGCCAAAATAGTGAAAAAAAAATATTGGAAAAAAAGTTTACAAGGAGGATGCAGCAGCACTTGATTGCACCCAGGCCGGTATTGTTGAGAAGAGACAAGTTGAGCAGCAGGAGGAGGCAGCAGTTGATCGATTCCAGGCCAGCATTATTGAGGAGAGGCTACTTGAGGAGGATGAGGCAGCAGTTGATCGATTCAAGGCCAGTATTATTGAGGAGAGGCTACTTGAGGAGGATGAGGCAGCAGTTTATAGATTCCAGGCCAGTCTTATCAAGGAGAGGCTACTTGAGGAGGATGAGGCAGCAGTTGATCGATTCCAGGCCAGTATTATTGAGGAGAGGCTACTTGAGGAGGATAAGGCAGCAGTTGATTGATTCCAGGCCAATATTATTAAAAACAGACTACTTCAGGAGCAGGAGGCAGCAGTTGATCGATTCCAGGCCAGTATTATTGAGGAGAGGCTACTTGAGGAGGATGAGGCAGCAGTTTATCGATTCCAGGTCAGTCTTATCAAGGAGAGGCTACTTGAGGAGGATGAGGCAGCAGTTGATCGATTCCAGGCCAGTATTATTGAGGAGAGGCTACTTGAGGAGGATGAGGCAGCAGTTGATCGATTCCAGGCCAGTATTATTGAGGAGAGGCTACTTAAGGAGGATGAGGCAGCAGTTGATCGATTCCAGGCCAATATTATTAAAAACAGACTACTTCAGGAGCAGGAGGCAGCAGTTGAACGATTCCAGGCCAGTATTATTGAGGAGAGGCTACTTGAGGAGGATGAGGCAGCAGTTTATCGATTCCAGGCCAGTCTTATCAAGGAGAGGCTACTTGAGGAGGATGAGGCAGCAGTTGATCGATTCCAGGCCAGTATTATTGAGGAGAGGCTACTTGAGGAGGATGAGGCAGCAGTTGATCGATTCCAGGCCAGTATTATTGAGGAGAGGCTACTTGAGGAGGATGAGGCAGCAGTTTATAGATTCCAGGCCAGTCTTATCGAGGAGAGGCTACTTGAGGAGGATGAGGCAGCAGTTGATCGATTCCAGGCCAGTATTATTCAGGAGAGGCTACTTGAGGAGGATTAGGCAGCAGTTGATCGATTCCAGGCCAATATTATTAAAAACAGACTACTTCAGGAGCAGGAGGCAGCAGTTGATCGATTCCAGGCCAGTATTATTGAGGAGAGGCTACTTGAGAAGGATGAGACAGCAGTTTATCGATTCCAGGCCAGTCTTATCGAGGAGAGGCTACTTGAGGAGGATGAGGCAGCAGTTGATCGATTCCAGGCCAGTATTATTGAGGAGAGGCTACTTGAGTAGGATGAGGCAGCAGTTGATCGATTCCAGGCCAGTATTATTGAGGAGAGGCTACTTGAGGAGGATGAGGCAGCAGTTGATCGATTCCAGGCCAGTCTTATCGAGGAGAGGCTACTTGAAGAGGAGGAGGAGGAGGCAGCAGCAGTTTATCGATTCCAGGCCAGTCTTATCGAGGAGAGGCTACTTGAGGAGGATGAGGCAGCAGTTGATCGATTTCAGGCCAGTATAATCGAGGAGAGGCTACTTGAGGAGGATGAGGCAGCAGTTGATCGATTACAAGCCAGTATAATTAAAAAGAGACTACTAGAAGAGCAGGAGGAGGCAGCAGTTTATTGATTTGAGGCCAGTATAATCGAGGAGAGGCTACTTGAGGAGGATGAGGCAGCAGTTGATCGATTACAGGCCAGTCTAATTAAAAAGAGACAACTAGAAGAGCAGGAGGAGGCAGCAGTTGATTGATTCCAGGCCAGTATAATCGAGGAGAGGCTACTTGAGGAGGATGAGGCAGCAGTTGATTGATTACAGGCCAGTATAATTAAAATCAGACTACTTGAGCAGCAGGAGATGGCAGCGGTTGATTGATTCCAGGCCAGTATTATCGAGGAGAGGCTACTTGAGGAGGAGGCAGCAGCAGTTTATGTAGTCCAGGCCAGGATTATGGAGGAGAGGCTAATTGAGGACGAGAAGGCAGGAGTTGATCGATTCCAGCCCAGTATAATTAAAAACAGACTACTTGAGCAACTGGAGGAGGCAGCAGTTGATCAATTCCAGGCCAGTATTATTGAGGAGCGGCTACTTGAGGAGGAGGAGGCAGCATTTGATTGATTCCATGTCAGTATTATTTAAAACAGACCAGTTGAGGAGCAGGAGAAAGCAGCAGTTGATGGCTCTCAGGCTAGTATTGTTACAAACAGACAAGTTGAGAAGGCAGCTTCCACCCAGTATGTTTCCAAATAAATAATTGACTGTGGGGGCATTAGTAGGAGTAGTATTCTTTTCGACCCAGAAGGACCTAGTACAGACAACTAAAGTTTGAAGCTAAGGATATGCATGTGTCTAAAAATCATTCTTTAAACATGACAACATGTTAATGTAGAGTTCAGCACAGGACAGTCAACGTTAAAAAACACCCCCTCTAACATTACACCTAGTCTAGCAGGATATGGATACGGTAAAATAGACAGAAAACCTCAACCTCAGAATGCATGAGGTGAAGAAAGGACATTTAAAAAGGTACAGATTCAAGAAGGCTTTACCCCAGTTCCATTATCCAAAAATACGTGTCCAATTTTCATTAAATTGACACCTCACTGGCACTTGCTTTACAAATTGACGCAACTACTCTGGTGTCAAACCTGTTTAATCTGGGCCTATGGCTGTTGGCGATACACATATATATATATTTTTTTCTTAACACCAGTTTGATGTCCTAACCGAGTGTAGCGTCCAATCCAAAGGATGTGTGCTTTTGTGTTTTTTAAGTGCTGTCAATTAATAAGTTTCTGGGTCAAGTAAGGGTACAGAAAGTTATTGACTGCCTGGACTTATCTTTTAAAGTGGGTAGGGGAAAAACCCCTGATGGGGTATGGGAGTGATCTCCCACCCTCGCTTTTGTCACTCCCAAAAAACCTCATCCTATGGGTACCTTCACATGTGGCTGCGGGTCTGCTGAGTAAAATCCACAGGGCCTTTTTATACCGTTCACCAAAAGGCATTCAGTACTAGGGTGCCGGCCGGACATACGCAGTTCTGCGCTGAACTGGGTATTTGCGCCCAGCCCCATAGTACTGAAGGTGGCATAAAAACAGCCAACAATGGGCTGTGGATTTTAGCCAGCAGGGAACCACAAAAAAGACTCCTATTGTAAAGGCACCCATAAAGAAGGCAAGATAACCTGCCTTTCAGCAACTGTTTGCTGCTGTAACTAACTGTGGTGGTTTTTTATATCACAGTTGAAGGACAGCAGCTTCCGTGATATATACCTCATAGACAGTCTTATTCCACGTGTGACTGCATGAGAGGCGTGAAATAATTTGCACACAAAAGAACCCCATCGGATTTGCGTTGCAAGATTTCACTACTCTCATGACATCCACAAAATACCTCAAGAACAGTTAGTACCCACTCACAAAACGGTGAGTAGTGTTTCTTGGCACGGGTGCTAGGGATAGAACCCCACGGCTATAGTTCACAAAAGGTGAAATCCACACTTTTTGAAGCTGGTCGTGGGGATTATTTTAGGGTTGCTACTGTTCTTGGGGTATGGGTTGGACGGTGCACTGGTGCAAGGCATTAATCTGGTGTGGAGATGTTAAATGGCCAACACACCATGGGCATCAAATTTGGAATTGGGGATCTGTTATTTCAAATGTATCCGAATTAAGTTGGGAATTTTTAAGGTGATTTTTTTAAAAACATTTGGAGTCTAAGGGGGGAACATTACTTAATAAGTTAAATTACGGATTTTTACGTTGGGCACATATTTAGGATATCAAGGTCAATTTCTTGGACACACGGATTGCCATGCAAGACGGGTGACTGATGACTTAGTCATTCACATCAGGCAGGGGGGTGGTATAATCCGATGTAATCCAGGCACGATTCATCTTAACAAAAGTGAGCATCTCCACACTGTGGCAAGAGAGCCTCGTTCTTTGCCGTGTTATGATGTTACCCGCCGCACTAAATACCCTCTTTGACGCCACACTACTGGCTGGGCAGGACAGCAGAGCCAAGGCAAACTCTGCCAGTTGAGGCCAAATCTCGAGTTTTTCTGCCCAGTACTGCACGGGGTCGGTGACACTTTGGGGCAGGGTTGAATCAAGGTAGGCAGTGACCTGGTGGCTGAGCTCATGCTGGTCCACGCCATGAGTCCGGTGCTGTGTCCTTTCTTCACCAGCTGGCTGCATGAAATCGCTCATGAGGGCTTGCAGGCTGTAGCGACTTCTGATGCCTCCACTAGTGGTGGTGGGAGTGGAGCGCGCTGGTTCCCCCCCCCCCAGAGGATGTTGTCTGGGAACCTGGCTGCTCTGGCAGGTAAGTTGAGACCAACTGACTGGTGAGCATGTCCCTGTAGTACACCATTTTAGCCTCCCTCTGTGATGGCGGGAAGAATTCTGCCATTTTGCGGCGGAAGCGAGGGTCCAACAGGTTGGCCAGCCAGTATTGGTCCCTCTGGTGGATGTCCACAATCCGGCTATCATTCCACAGACACTCCCGCAGACACCTTGCCATCTGCACCAAGGACAATGAGCGCCTCTCCTCTCCACTGTCCTCGGTGTAGTTCTAGGGTCTGCTGGGGTCTTCCTCCTCTTCCTCTACCACCTCATCCTCCATCTCCTCCTGTGATGGAGAGGCAGAGAAGCCAGGTGGTGGTGTGCGAAATGGCTGGGCGTAGACATCTTCCTCCTCCTCAACCTCCATCTGCACTTCATCCTGCTCTGGGCTCAAGGCGATGTTCAGCCTTGGAGTTGTGGACTGGGAATCCTCGCACTTTCCAGAACATAGAGGAGTTGGATGATCCCTCAAAAGGGATCAACAATTGGCAGACTTCACGCATTAACTGCCAGTGTGTTACTTGGAAGTCGCAGTGTGGCGTCAAGCTGCCTGATTGCCCCATGAGGTAGTATGTTACGGCTGACCTTTGCTCGAACAGGCGGTCAAGCATATGGAGGGCAGAATTCCAGCGGGTTGGCACATCACAGATTAGCCGACGTTGGGGCATGCCGCGCTGTCTCTGTATTCTGAGCAGGGTGTTCCTTGCAGCGTAGGAGTGGCTGAAATGTTTGTACACTCTACGTGACATCCTCAGAAGGTCATGTAGTGCATGAAATGAACGGAGAAACCTCTGCACTATGAGGTTGATCACATGTGCCATACAAGGTGTATGAGTCAGTCCGCTGAACTGCAGAGACAATGTTCCTCCCGTTGTCCGCTACGACACTTCCCACAGTTAGTCGACGTGGGGTCAGCCATTCAGCTATCTCCTCCTTGATGGTCCGAAGGAGCTCCTGCCCACTGTGGCTGCGTTGACCCAGGCTCACCAAATGGAGGACAGCCTGAGAGCGGCGGGCCTGACATCGGTGGTAAGACACTGTGTCAGGTTGGACTGCAGTGGTGGTGGAGGCAGAACTTGTGCTACCCGCTGCTGGCCCCCTAAAGCACCGTGGAGGTGACAGTGGCAAGAATGGGCCAAGTTCCTGATGGTCTCCTGGGAGAATGTTGACCCAATGTACTGGCCTTGCCCATTATTAGAGGACCAGACATCAGCACTCAGGTGCACTGTCTTGGACACCAAGAGTCCCAATGAGTCGCCAACCTTTCTCTTCACATAACTGTGCAGTGATGGGACAGCTTTGCTCGAGAAGTAGTGGCGGCTGGGGACTCGCCATCTGGGGTGCGCACATGCCACAAAATCCCTGAAAGGCTGGGAGTCCACAAGATTAAATGGCAGGGACTGAAGCACCAGCAGCTTAACCAGGTGTCTTGCCAGTTTCTGTGCCATGGGATGGCTGCTGGAGTACACCTGACGTTTGGCCATGGACTCGGTCAGGGATTGCTGCCTCATTAGGGGTGTACATGGCAGTGAGACTGTGCTGATGCTGGCACCTGAGTTCCAGTGAGGGGATGCTGCATGATGGGATCTGCAGTGTATGGTGCATCCTGACAGGAGGTGGTATTGGGGTCACGTTTTTTCCAGGCCTGTTGGTGTTGCCTTTCCATGTGCTTCCTCATGGATGTTGTCCCAAGATTATCACCCCTGCCACGACTGACCCTCTCGTTACACAGCAGGCACAGAGCGATGTGCTTATCTGTCCCCAGCCGAAAGAACTGCCAGACGACAGAGGACCGTGGTTTGCCAGGGGGGTCTTGCGGCCTGTTGGCTGCCACTGCTGCCTGAGGGTCCCCTCTCAGGACCAAGGCTTGGAGGTAAGTGACTCTGCCTGGTAGGTTGTCTTCTACCCCTCCCTCTTGTGCCTCGCTTCCTTGCACCAGTGGGATGTTGCTGCTTCGGTAGCACCTCACTTTCCTCCCCTGATGACGCTGAGGATGATGGTGCTTGGGGGCGCCACGTCCGGTTGGCGACATCATCATCACCACCACTGCTACTGTCCTCCAGTGGCTGGGACAGGATCTCAGGTGTGGCACTGGATGCCCCTCCCTGGCTTACAGCCACCACCTCCTCTGCAGTCTCTGCACGTTCCACCTGCTGCCTTTGGTGGACTACCTCATCCTCCTCCTTATCATCACTAAAAAGTGGTAGAGAATCCAAAGGCAGATCAAGATTTGCCAACAGTTCCCTAGCAGAAGGTGCCCCAGAGGTGGGTGCCATAGTAATAACAGGGGACGGGGCAGAGGACTGTCGCTGACTGTCCCATGTAAGGGTGGTGTCGGATGATCCAGCCGACCTCGTTTGGGAGCTTTGGGCGGTGGAAGTGGAGGATTGGGTAAGCTAATCTAGAACCACTGGCTGTGTGGTTCTTACAGAACCACTGGGTGTCTGGGGTAGCTGCACCCTGCTGCGACGCCTGTTGCCTCGGCTGCCGCCAGGCCTGGTGCTGCCACTTCTCCTACCCTCACCGCCTGCCATTGCAGTCCTTGCCTGGGAAGTGCTGGAAGTAGGACGCTTGGACATAGTTCTTTGGTTGGTGTAAATTTTGAAAAAGAAATAATCTAGTGACAATCAAACTGAAATAATCAGTGACTATTGCTTTGTGGGTTGGAGGCACCCAGCAAAGCAGAAATTTACAGGTTATCCCAAAAATTATTATTATTTTTTTTTAACTTTTTTGGTTGGGGGTGGCTAGAGGGGTTTGACGGCAACCAGCAGAGCACAAACGGACAGCTTTTGTGGGGCGCTGACTTTGCCTCAAATAGAACAGCTGATCAAAAACAAACAAACAAACCAACTTTTTTTTAAAAAAATTTAAGGTTTTTTTTTTTACTTTTTTGGTTGCGGGTGGCTAGAGGGGTTTGACGGCAACCAGAAGAGCACAAACGGACAGCTTTTGTGGGGCACTGACTTCGCCTCAAATAGAACAGCTGATCACAAACAAACAAACAAACTTTTTTTTATTTTTTTTAAAGGTTCTTTATTTACTCTTTTGGTTGCGGGTGGCCAGCCGGGGGTTAACGGCAACCAGCAGAGCACAAACGGACAGCTTTTGTGAGGCGCAGACTTAGCGTCACCTAGAACAGCTGATAACAAACAAACATCTAGCGTCTCCTCTCTGTCACGGAACAGTAGCTGGTTCAATGCTACGTGTCCTGAGTGACTCTTCTCACTTTTCTCTCCCTATTTCTTTTTTTTTTTTATCTCCTTATCTCTCCCTAGATATCACAATTTTTGAGTTAGATGGCTATCTCACCCTCTCTCTACCTAAGTCTTGATTTCTCAGCCTCTTTCACTATGTATGAGCTTGTCAAGCTTTCCCTGGATCTTGCGATTTTTTTTTTTTTTTTTTTATCTTCCTCTCTCCGGCTTCTCTCACAAACAATATATACTCCTCTATCTCTCCCTGTACTTATCCAGTTGTTTTGATATGTAATCTATGTGTTTTCCCTCTCTGCCTAAAGTTACACCTCCTCTCTCTCTGCAGTCTAGACACACAATGAGAGAGCATGAACGCTCAGGCACTTCCTGTTCCTGGAGTGACGTCACACACCTTGATATTCACATAATAACAAGATAAAAAGGATTATAGGAGTAATAATTCCTTGTAGCCTGTTCTATTCTCTGATTAAAGTACAGTTTTGCGACGCCGTTGCGATTTTAATGAACTTAGTCCTGAACTTTTTGAAAGTTCGGTTCGGTTCACTCATCCCTAATAAAAATGATTGGGTTGCATCGGCCAGTAGCCTTAGTCCACAGCTGCTGAGAGCAGCCAAGAACCCCATAGTACAGATCTCAAGCCATAGTACATAGTATAGATCTCAAGCCCTGAGCCCAATCTGTATCCCCTCAATGGCATATTGGCGTACATTTAAGTCATGTCGTTAAAGGGTTAATATTAGAGATGAGCGAACCTCAAGCATGCTCGAGTCGATCCGAACCCGAACTTTTGGCATTTGATTACCGGTGGCTGCTGAACTTGGATAAAGCCCTAAGGCTATGTGGAAATCATGGATATAGTCATTGGCTGTATCCATGTTTTCCTGACAACCTTAGAGCTTTATCCAAGTTCAGCAGCCACCGCTAATCAAATACCGTTCGGTATTCGACTCGGGATCCACTCGAACCCGAACCCGGTTCGCTTATCTCTAGTTAATATATACCATAAACAATATGTATGGATAGGCTATTTCCTTTATTTGCATACCACCATCTCCATCAGCATCACTGTAAATAGCTTGCCATAGCTACATTGAGGAAAGATGAAAAATGCCATGATCTCAAGATAGCCCACAATGCCTTGCACATAGCTCGCTTACTTTGACATTAACTTTTCCTAAAAGAACTCAAAAGTATTACTGAATATTGCAGTAACTTTCTTTTACTGATAGTTATTTGCGTTAACCATTTCTTGAAACAAACTGAAGAAATTACACTAGGAAGTATACCATTTTTTTGCATTGCCAGGTTCACAACAAAAAACAATTGAATTACATTTTAAAGACACATATGGTCAACTTACTATATTTTTTATTTCTACTCTAACATACTGTACTGTTTTTGAAATATTTATGTAAGCACAATATATTCTTAATGGTGACATATAACATTAATACTGTTCCTATGGAAGCATGAAAAGGTTACCGAAATACTACACTCAGCACAAACATGTGAAACCTAAGTGCGCTTATTTAATTTTTGACCTAATGAAGATGAATTAGATCTTTCATCCTTTGTCGAATGAAAATTGTATTTACACTGTAAAAACTGATTACATTTACGTGGACTTTACTAATCCAGAACGCATGATTAATGCACCCACAGAAAGTGCATACACTATCCAGTATGTGTAGCATTTCTTTGTTTCATGTATTTGTATTTTGTCGCATTTATCTCTCTCTGTATTTACTGAACTAGAAGATTGAAATCATACAATGCAAATCAATTTGTGAAGAGCATGGAGATGAGGAGTAATGCACGAATACAATGTATCTTATATAGAGATGCCTATATTATTCTTTCACATTTGTTGATTTTTAATTAAATACGGGCATGAGATTATTTTCTCTATTTAGATTGACATGAAATGTAATTACACCTGCGAGTTATATTACATTCATAATCTGTTTCTTAAACAATATGTTGAGCGGGCATGCAGGTATTAATAGTCGAATGCAGAGGTGAGCTTTTTTATTAGATTTTTTTTTTAGATTTATATAACGGCTTAGATTTTTGCATTCTGTTTTTTTCCAAAAAGTTTTATTTTACTTCTTCAGTAAAGTTTTTATGCATAAGGCTCATAGTGAATTGGGGAGATTCACTTTGTTGTCCATAGAAACTAGTCAGAGCTCAGCCTACATGTTACCAGAGCATTATGCAAAATAAAAGCTGAGCTCTGATTGGTTGGTATGGGCAACTTTGGGAATCTTACTATATGAAAGGGGTATTCCATTCTCCATAACCATATCTAAAACATTACGTAAACGAGATGACATTATAATAAAGAGCGCAGATAAGGGGGGTGCGATAGTTCTAATGACTATTGATTACTATGGGGCAGAAGCCCGTTGCCAATTGTTGAATGAGACTAACTATCAAAAGCTTGCCAATGATCCAACAAAAAAAGTGTTTTCCAAATTACATTTTTAAGATTACAAGTTGAGAAAAATATACTGACGGAACATACAGCACGTAAACTCTTACCTTTAACATACAACACACCTCATTGGTATTTCTTACCTAAGATTCACAAAACACTGCACAATCGCCGAGGCCGCCCAATAGTGTTGGGAGTGGGTTCTTTGTTGGAGCAATTATCGCAATTCAATGACTGGCTCTTAAATCCTTTACTTACTAATGTTCCCTCCCTAGTTAAAGACACCAATGAATTTTTGGCCGGCCTGGGGGATTGTGCATGTGAGGAAGAATACTTCCTGGCATCAATTGATGTTGAATCGCTTTACACACGAATCCCGCATAACTTGGGTATCGATAGTGTACGTCTATTGCTCAGTAGGACGGACAAAAGACAAGATGCCATACAATTTATTTGCGAAGCCCTAGATTTAATTCTTACAAACAATTTTTTTAAGTTTGAAGAAGATTGGTTCCTTCAATGCTCCGGAGTTGCCATGGGCACTCCGGTAGCATGTGTTGTTGCCAACCTGTTTCTTGCGGTTTTTGAAATGAATTAAATTTTTTCCATGAAAAATAGGTTCACAAAATTTATACACTACTACTCACGTTTTGTGGACGACATCTTTATAGTGTGGACGGAGACAACAGAAGACTTTGGTAATTTCGTTAAATACTTGAACAAGGAAAATAAAATGAACATGTACTTCACGAGCAAAATAAGTGCAAACAAGATGGAATTTCTCGATGTTGTAGTGGTAAAAGAAGGTAATAAACTGCAAACAAAAGAATACAGAAAGCCTACCGCATCAAATTCTCTGCTGCATTATGATAGTTATCACACAAAAGAAACAAAAAAAGCAGTGCCATATGGACAATTTCTTTGTTTAAGAAGGATTTGTAACGCCCGGAGTAGTGGATCCACTGGACCGGCACCAGCGATGGCACAAACCTCACCAGGGAGCGGAGTCTAAGGGGCCGCTGGTTTTCACCAGAGCCCGCCGCAAGGCGGGATGGACTTGCTGCGGCAGGCGACCCCCAGGTCGCTACCCCTGGCTTGGTTGCTGGTGTCGGCAGGCGAGGCGTGGCAGGAGATGGCACAGGCAATAGTCTGCAGATGAGAGAGCACGTGACAGGCTGGACACGGGAACAGGTGGAGTGACAGGGGAACAGGAACCAGGAACAGGGACTTGGGACCAGGTAACGGACAGGACTCAGGAACAGGGACTTGGGACCAGGTAACGGACAGGACACAGGAACAACAGGGAGCTGGGCCAAACGCTATGGGAAGCATGTAGAGGCTCCAACCCAGGGAACAAGGCAAGCTGGGATTTATAGGGGAGTGATTAGGTGCAACTACCAATTAGGAGCGCACTGCCCCTTTAAATCTGAGACAGCCGGCGCGCGCGCGCCCTAGGAGGCGGGGACGCGCGCGCCGGCCGGCACAGCGGGAGACAGGAGCGTGGAGAGGTGAGGCGCCCCCCGGGGCCGAGGTGATAGCAGCGCCGGGTCCCCGACTATGGACACCGGCTGCTGCATGGGGCAGGAAGCGGTCGCGGCGGCGGCCCGGAACGCGGGACGCCGCCGCGGCTGTGACAGTACCCCCCCCCTTTGGCCTCCCCCTCTTTCTTGCCTGCAGATGGCACAGGAAGCCACAAAGTCTTTGACATCTTGAAACAAACTGGACCACCAGTAGTGGCGAGAGATCCGTTGGCCGGTCTTACGGACTCCAGGGTGCCCGGCCTCCAACGAGGAATGACCCCACTTCAAAATACCTCTTCGAAGCGCAGGGTGAACATGAGTCTTTCCGGGGGGTACTCTCCGAAACGAGGGGGTGACGACTGGTGCTAGGCGATCAGACGGTAAAACATGGCAAGGGACTGTGGGTCTGTGGACGAGGACCTTCTGTAAGTTCTCCCGGTGGTGAGAGGACCCGACCTTAGTCTTGGGTACGGAGAGAGGGTACACCTCGGCAGAGAAGGCATCCGCCGAGTCTTGGTCTTCTGCCGGTAGGTCAGATAGAGGCTTGGCTGGGACAGGAAACGACATAGTACACTTGGTCTGAGGTGACCTGAGACACTGGTTGGAACAGTCCTGACCCCAACTGAGAATCTCCCCGGTTCTCCAGTCCAGTTGAGGGGCATGTTCTTGCAGCCACGGGAGTCCCAGGAGGACCGCGGGGGAAGAATGGGGCAGGACGTAGAAGGATATCTCTTCTTGATGTAAAGGACCCACCTGGAGGACTAAAGGTGCGGTCTGGTAGTACACACGGTCGGTAAGAATTTCGCCTGTGACCGAGGAGATAGTCAGGGGCCTGGCTAGTCGGGTCACGGGTAGCCGCCATCTTTGGACCAATGTTGCCGCAATAAAACTGCCTGCTGACCCAGAATCGAGGAAGGCAGTAGTCTGATGATTTCGTCCTGAGAGAGTCCGGATGGAAACTGGCATAGACAGACTTGGAATGGTGGCATTCACACCTAGGGACACCTGTCCCACCGGACCTAGGTGCGAGCATTTTCCGGATGTTTGGGGACGTAGGGGACATCCCAGCCGGAAGTGATCGGAACCCCCGCAATAGAGACAGAGATTCTGCTCCAGGCGCCGGATTCTTTCATCAGGCGTCAGGTGAGCCCGTTCCACCTGCATAGGAATCTCAGGAGAGGGTTGGGACATCGAAAGGTCAGGATTCTGGAAAACCGGCGCCAGCTGGGGATGGCGACGGGAACGGGTTAGTAAATGTTCATGCCGAACCTCCTCCTCCCTCTCCGAAAAACGAGTATCAACTCGGGTGGCCAGTAGAATGAGTTCGTTCAGGGAGGTAGGCAGGTCTCGGGCAGCGAGCACGTCTCTCACACGACTAGACAGGCCCTTCTTGAAGGTGGCCAATAGGGCGGCCTCGTTCCAGTCCAATTCGGCTGCCAGGGTGCGGAACTGGATGGCGTAGTCACCAACAGAGGAGCTGCCTTGAGAGAGGTTGAGGAGAGCAGTCTCGGCTGAAGAAGCACGGGCAGGTTCCTCAAAGACGGAGCGAAACTCGAATAGGAAGGCCCGGAGATTGGCAGCAACTGGATCATCACGGTCCCACAGTGGCGTGGCCCAGGCCAGGGCTCTACCTTCTAATAGGCTGATGATGAAAGCCACTTTAGAGCGCTCGGTGGAAAACTGACTACTCAAAAGTTCAATGTGCATGGTGCACTGAGTCAAGAATCCTCTGCACAACTTAGAGTCCCCAGAGTACTTGCTTGGGAGGGCCAGTCGGAGTGAAGAAGAAGCGTCAGGAGGTGGTGTGCGCTGGGCAATAGTCTGCTGCTGTAAGGCGGCCGTGAATTGCTGGATCTGCTGTGACTGTTTCTGGATTTGTTGCGCCTGCTGAGTGACCACTCTGGCGACGTCACGGAGATCAGGCACCTCGCCGGGATCCATGGTTGGAGCCTACTGTAACGCCCGGAGTAGTGGATCCACTGGACCGGCACCAGCGATGGCACAAACCTCACCAGGGAGCGGAGTCTAAGGGGCCGCTGGTTTTCACCAGAGCCCGCCGCAAGGCGGGATGGACTTGCTGCGGCAGGCGACCCCCAGGTCGCTACCCCTGGCTTGGTTGCTGGTGTCGGCAGGCGAGGCGTGGCAGGAGATGGCACAGGCAATAGTCTGCAGATGAGAGAGCACGTGACAGGCTGGACACGGGAACAGGTGGAGTGACAGGGGAACAGGAACCAGGAACAGGGACTTGGGACCAGGTAACGGACAGGACTCAGGAACAGGGACTTGGGACCAGGTAACGGACAGGACACAGGAACAACAGGGAGCTGGGCCAAACGCTATGGGAAGCATGTAGAGGCTCCAACCCAGGGAACAAGGCAAGCTGGGATTTATAGGGGAGTGATTAGGTGCAACTACCAATTAGGAGCGCACTGCCCCTTTAAATCTGAGACAGCAGGCGCGCGCGCGCCCTAGGAGGCGGGGACGCGCGCGCCGGCCGGCACAGCGGGAGACAGGAGCGTGGAGAGGTGAGGCGCCCCCCGGGGCCGAGGTGATAGCAGCGCCGGGTCCCCGACTATGGACACCGGCTGCTGCATGGGGCAGGAAGCGGTCGCGGCGGCGGCCCGGAACGCGGGACGCCGCCGCGGCTGTGACAGGATTAACAGCACAATGGATTAGTTTAGAGAGCAAGCATCAGCATTAAAACAACGCCTCCTACATCGAGGCTATCCTGAAAAATTATTAGACCAAGCTCTAAAAAAAGCTGAACAAAAAGATCGGGACCAACTACTAAAATATACAAAAAATAAAATTACCAAAAGGGAAAAAGGGGATGGATTTGCGTTTTCATTCAAACTGTCACCAATGTCAAAGCAAATACGTAAAACAATTTTAAAATATTGGTATCTGCTTAAAGATGATGACTCCCTAGGTAAATGGGCAGAAATGAAACATTTGTTACCTTTAGGCGTAGTACGAGTCTGAAAGACGTCCTAGTGCAAACCAAAATGAGAACACAGCCACATAAAACCAAGACATGGATACATAGTGATCTAAAGGGAAATCATAGATGTGGCTCATGTAAATGGTGCAACTTCATTGAAAAAGGGATTAGCCTGCAATTAAATGGTGTCAGAATACAGGTAAATGACTTTATTTGTTGCAGAACAGATCATGTAGTGTATACAATTTTTTGTAATTGTGGTAGATTTTACGTGGGACAGACAAAACGTGCATTGCATGTAAGAATAAGAGAACATTTTCATTCAATAAAAACCGGTATTGGGGCCCCACGATTTATACAGCATATAAGAGAACAGCATAATGGAGATACATCTAAAATAAAATTTGCTGGCATACAAAGGGTGCATCCCCAGACGGGACAGGACAGACATTGTGCACTACTTAAAGCCGAAACTGAATGGATCTTACGAACTGAAGCAGAGGGATTGGGTGGTCTAAATGACAAGGTCGATCGGAGCTTCCTGTTATGAACTATTAGTTTGCTTTTTACTATTGTTTTTAAACACTTGTAAATGAGTTGGTTACATGATTTTCACGTCACGATTGTTATAGTATTTATACAGGGATGACGTAGCTGTGGGGGAGGGGTCTGTTGAAGCGGAGAAGCGCGAAACAAGCTTGTAACCTGCACCAACCTGGTGTCCGCCCTGTACATGTCCATGCGTCACTGAAATAAAGATACCTGCACAACGAAATTTACTGGTGAGTGCCACTACTTTACCTTTTGTTTACATTGTTGCCGGATGGGACTATATTTGTAGTGAGCACCCCAGGACGCGTCATTCATGATGGGATTTAATGTCTTAGCTCCTATTTACACCTGTAGTGCCGATTGCTTCTAACATCATTGAAATTAGTTTTGTTTTGTTTAAGTTAAAGTTGCAATTTTTTTTTGTTACCTTTGTAGCTGTTTCTCCCTGCTAAGCCCTCTGATGTGTCCGATGTGTTTATAGCTGTTGTCTAGGTTTTCAACCACCTCTGTTTTGTCAGCAGTGGTTGGGCTTATGACTCATTGCATAGTCTTATCTGGGAGCACACATAAGTGTACAGGCTCACATTCACAGGTATTTCCTGCTTAATCATTGAAAAATCTACTACTACTCCCACCATTTCATTGATCCCTCCATTTTTGCATTGTCTCATTACCCTATGGTATGTGCTGTTTCACTGTTGAAAAATCCACTACTACCCCCACTATTTTGTTGATCCCTGTATTGTCTGTTTAACCTATTGTATGTCCTGGCTTCACTTTCCTCTGCATTGGAATTTATTGGTCCCTTATGTAAGCAGTGAAACCAAATTGTATTCATTAGTTTCCTCTATGTGTTCCCCCTGTCTTTACTTAACGTTTCCAGTCTCCACCCACCCTGTGCTTCGCACCTTGTACTATTGATTAGTTAAATCCCTATATATTGTGGAGCTTGGATCATCAGTGACCCTGGTTTTCATGTGCTCCCACTCAAAGTGTGGTAGCAGAATTAAACCAGAATTAAGCCAGAACTTTATTCCATACTCTCTGCCCCCTCTCTTATTAGGCAAAGCTTATATATTAGAATCAATAGAGCCGCGTCATAGAGGAGCAGGGGTTTTCTCCCACTGGGGGCGGGCCGAGGGCCTCTAGTGCTTCAGCCCACACAGGTGCTCGGTAATAGACTGACGCTGTGTGCACGAATCGGGTCGCAGTTCAAAAAAGGACCACGGCACCTTCTTCCCCGCACGGGCACCGTTCTGTTCATGTGCAACACTTAAAGTGAATGTACCTGAAGGTTTTGCCCAGATTTTTTTCTCAAGGTATCTAAAATAGGAAATCACACTTTGGTCATTTTGTTCTTTAATTGCTATTCAGTAAAACACAACAAACAAAAAGCTCCCACTTCAAGCAACAATCTTTTTTTTTTTTCCATCTCTTTTACCCGCTGATCTGACTTCTCCTACACTCTTACTATTCTTTTTCCATATATTAAAAACTTTCTTCAAAAATGCTCTTAATGTTCTCCCTCCCTCTCCAACTCACTCCTGTCTTTGCTCTTTCTTACTGCTGGAGAGATTTCCCCCAGCCCTGGCCCTCCACACCAGATCATCTACCTTGCTGCCCTCCTGTCGTCCTCCATTCTCCTCTACACCACACCACCCATCATACTTATCCTCCCCACTCACCCCTGTCCCTTTCTTTGTTGCACACTGGAACACACGCTCTGTCTATAATAAACTTTCATTCATCCACCAATTTCTTGACTCCAACTTATTCTATCTAGGTCTAACTGAAACATGACTGATTTCCATGCTGAAACTGACACTGTTTCCTCTGCTGCACTACTACAATTTTCTCACATATCTTGCCCTTGCAACAAACAGGGCGGTGCCCTTGGTCTGCTGCTATTGGCTATTGCACTTCTACTCTACAGACATTCCTACCATTATCATAAGTAAGTGAAGATGGGGCGTCTTTAGGTCTAGGGCAGCAGCAGCTGGTAATACGGCCCTGCCCTCATGCCTGTGCAGTTTTCTTCCCCACTAACTCACCTCTTCACTACCACTGAAGAAAGACTCTCAAAACTATTTTCCACATCACTCCTCCAACTGCGTACTTGACGCAATCCCATCCCACCTTTTCCCCAACCTTGCCTCAGCATTTGTCCCAGCACTAGTTTATCTCAACTTAATCAATCAATCAATCAATCAATCAATCAATCACTAATGAATGGCATCTTTCTCTCTTGATATAAACATGCAACCATCACACTTCTTAAAAAGCTATCCCTGCCTCCTTGTCTAGCTATTACCCCATCTCACTCCTCCCCTTTGACTCAAACAACATGTCTACCTTGAACTTTCTTCCCATTTTTCCTCCAACTCTCTCTTTGACCCCTTGCAATCTGACTTCCTGCCCCACCACTCCACAGACACTGACCTCACCAAAGTGGCCAAAGTCCTGCTAACTGCCAAAGCCTCACACCAATACTCTGTGCTCCATTTCCTTGGCCTACCTTCTGCCTTTGACACAGTTGACCATTCCCTCCTCCTACAAACTCTTTCACCCCTTGGTGTAACAAGCTTGGTCCTCTTCCAGGTATCCTCTTACCTATCCAACTGCACTTTTAGTGTCTTCCACTTCCACACCACCTCCTCCCCTTTCCCCCTTACTGTTGGTGTCCCCCAAGGTTCTGCCCTAGGGTCTCTCCTGTTTTCCATCTATACTTTTGGCCTGGGACACATCATAGAATCCCATGGCTTCAAGTTCCACCTCTATGCTGATGACACTCAAATCTACCTCTTTGGTCAAGATAATAACTCTCTGCTATCCAGAATCCCAGAGTGTCTATCAGCCATATCTTCCTTCTTCTCCTCCCATTTTCTAAAACACAACATGGACAAACCAGAACTAATCATCTTTCCCCCCAGCTCACCTCTCCTCCATCTAGCTTGTTGATCGCAATCAACGTCTGCACTCTTTCCCCTACGCCCAAGTCTACTGTTTTGGGGTCAACTTTGATTTTACTCTGTCTTTTTAACTGCACATTTAGACCCTAACAACCTCCTGCTGCCTTCACCTCAAGAACATTTCCCTAATCCAAAGCAAACTTAAAACACATCTTTTTACACTAGGCTACAACCTACAATAATTTTGCACCACACTTTAGCTAGAAGCCCCTTTACCTGCTGTCTCCTTCTCCTTAATAGATTGTGAGCCCTTGCTGATAGGGTTTTCTATCCCTATGTACCAGTCTGCCATTTACCTACCTACCTACCTTCATGTAACATGTTTTGATTTAGTAATGTTCTGTTTGCCACCCCCTATTAGTTGTATAGCGCTCTGGAATCAAGGGTGCTTTAAAAGTTAATATTAATGGTGCTTCTCATGTACTACTTTTCCGATTTTTCTCTTCCCCCTTTCTTTGTGGTTGCCTCACATGCTTTACCCCTTGACACCACATTGAGCTTGGTCACTAGAGGTCAAGTGGAGATGACATATTGTCCTATCTAGGTTCTAACAGCATGGGGCAGCCTAACAGGACAGAGCTCTGCAGTTTGGATTTAGAAATGGAACATTAAATATAGTCTATTTGACTGGTGGTGAGGCAAAGGGACATGTAAAGTACCACTACGGTTGCACTATTAAAAAAAAAAAAGTGATGGGGGGCTGCAGTGGTGTATTAAAAAAGCTTAAAGGACCATAGTTGGAAAATCACCCACCTATTCTTTTTAGTGCATCACATCTTTGATGCAATGAGTACACTATCATTTTATCCCCCCACCCTTTGTAGCTCGAATCCACCTCACCGTGTGGTGCACTTCAAATTATGGGCGAGGAGGTGGTGCACTATAAAAAATACTCTTTTGTCTGTTGTTAGAATTAGTCATAGGACCAGGACCAGATAGATATCTTGTTAGGACCAGATAATGAAGAAAATGGGAGGTGAGCAACTCCAAACAGAAGATGTCACATGTGGGTTACTGGATTATGGAGTAACTTTATGTTCCCCTGGCTTATCTGTAATAATTGTATGGCCGATGACATAAGCATATTTAGTTACTGTTCCCACTTAGCTTGTGGGCTACAACATTTGTAGACTACTCCAGTAAGTGGGAATTATGCATACTGTGTAACTCACCAGTTTTAAATGATTCCAGCTTCCCAACCACCTCTGAAGGCTGCAAACATAATGGGGCATGGGAGGCCTTACTTTGAAAATAGGTGTGAGTCCCAGAGATCCCTATCTAAGGGACACTTATGGCATATCTTGTGGATATGCCATAATTGTCCCATAGGGGTATACCCCTTAAATTAGTACAAGCTGTCCAACAAAAACAATCACTCATATGGCTATGTTAATGAAAAAAAAGTTATAGCTTATAGAAAGTGATTCTGTCCCATGTCCCAAACTGACTTGGTCACTGAGGGATTGGTTACTAATACCAACTGCATATGTGTGCTACTGTTGAACAGAACACTGGCTGTACAATACTGAGGAGCAATCATTGTTTGATGCTTTGCCTATCCTCTGGTCAGGAGTTCTCACCTCCTGACCAGTCTGAGTATTTCTCCGGTAGGTAGTTAATGACTTGAGCAGCCAAGCTCAAAGCACTAAAAGAGCTCTAAATAAATTTTAAGAACATTTTCTATCAATATTGTATTGTTAAGTATTGTCACTAAAAGGTTCTATAATTCTAATTTGGCGAATAACCTTCTCTCTGCACAATTGTGCAGTACGGCATGTAATATGCTTTTTTTTTAAACTACATGGGTGTAAGTGATAATAGGACCAATAAAAACTTCAATTGTTTTAACAGATCCTCTTTAGGAAAGAATAATTCAGCATTTGAAACAAATTAATTGAGAGATGTGAATCTTAAAGCATTTGGACACATAGAGGGAACCCAATGATTAGCATCATCACAGCACTGAGCACAGAAGAGCCCTGATCAATGAGCCATTGCTAATAATACACTTTGTTTGGAAGATGTAATTTTCAACATGTAATTATATGATACTTCATATAACTTTACATTTATTCCACTAAAATTCTGCTGGCTGAGGCAGCTTTGTCGGCAAATCCTCTGATTAAGAAGAAAGCCACTTCTTCTAAAGTGTAATATGCGGGGGCAGCAACAAGCATATTATCGACTGCTATTTCTGTGCTGTGAGATGCATTACACCAAAATGCAATATAAATGCAAATACTAACACATAGTTACTTTTGACTAATGGGAAGGTACTCATCCAGATGGCATATTAAGATGTAAGACTACAGGGTGATACCTGCAAAGAACACATACTCTCAAAATAAATTTAACTACGGAGAAGTAATTAACATGAAATGAGACAGTTATGTTCATTTAAGACTGCTGTTCTGTGGAAATTCTGAGAGATGCTTCTGCGCATAAGTATGCAACTTTGTATAGAGGAACCATATATTTTGACAAGAAGAAGTCAAAACACATGCTCAGTGATAAACAGCTGTAAGCAAGGAAAACGTGGTGCACATGCAACATTCCAGCTTTAATAGCAAGTACTAATTCAATTAAAGTGCCGTGGCATAATTCACATGTACTACAAGTGATAACATCTACAAAATGCCTAAAAATACTGTAGGTAATGACCCTTTTACAGGGCTGATTGGCGGCAACAAGTGTTCCTAGGAATGCTCAATTAGCCAATAGTCGGTCCATGAAAAAAGGTACAGCTCAGCCGACTAGCAAGCAAACGCCTGATGGTCGATTACAATGTATTTGAATATCCTCACAAACAACATAGTGATTGTTCCTGCAGCCTTGACGCATGATTATTGTGCCTTGTAAAGGCCATACATGGCCGAGAATGGTGGTGTGTAAGAGGACCTTAAGAGATTGTGAAACCCTATGATACTGATTTGCTGAGATGTCTTGAATGGCGGATCTTTCAGATAATCAGGCAGTAAGGGCTACATGGACATCGTTAGCAGTTAGCAAAACCTTTATGCAGCCATTGCCCAAACACGTGATATCTTACCTCTCCCTGCTCCCGGACTTCTTTCCTGGGCTCCGCAGCTTCCCGGGCCCAATAATTTTAGGTCCAAACCTAAACCAACTATCAATTGTCTCTATTACGCGGAGCCGTTTCGGCCGATTATCACTCCGTGCAATAGGACCCTTAAAGATATGCAAAATAATTGTTTTTTAATATTGTCATTTTAAATTTTGCTGCAGATCTTTAGGGTTTGTGAAGCAAAATTGGCAGCACTTCTCCATTAAAGTCAATAGAAAAAAGCGTAATTCCACAACATTCCACAGTCCAAAGCGTATTCACAACATATAGTAATGCGACATGCTGCAGATTTACAGATCCTACCACTTGTCATTTCCTGCTTAGATTATGTGCAGAATTTCACAATATCATATAGGTGATGTGGGAATCTACTATTATTACAGTTACATAGCATATATTTTCATATGAAAATTACCCAGGACCGTTCTTCCTCCTTTTACTGGGTCTATTATGATCCATTGGTGAGGTTGTTCATTGCACCTGCTTTTAATTGTGCTCATATAACTGCAGTAAGTGTATATCTGCACCATTGTATTTGCTGCACTTTGTCACTTTATGCATTCATGGTCTATATGTATGTATCTTTTATAATTCTAGTGCATATAGCCTGGTGCACACTTCCTTTGTGACTTTACTATGTGACATTGAGGGGAGGAGGTTGGAGGAGACAATACATTGCATGTAAGCGTGTCCTTTGCTAGTTAGGTAGAGTGATATTGTGTCCTTTCTTGGGTTGTTTTTAAATTTTCTTAGTTTTTTGTTTTTAGTCTGCTATTCTAATTTTACAATTTTATTTTTTCTTTGGTTATGATTACATGGATCCTTGCACTTTATCTAGCCTGTGTACATCCCAATATTAGGTGGATACTCATGAAAATTACCCTATTGCTATGTTCACACAGTGTTCGATGCAAGTATTTTGGGGTCAAAAATGTAGTAGTGTTTACAAGCAAAATAAACCTCAACTTTTCTTCAAACTTTTTTTAAAATGTTTTGTGGGCGCTTTTTTTTTATTACAGACCAATTTATAAAGCATTTTATTTAACACTTTTTACTGCTATCTTAAAAGTCTTCATATGCAATTTGTAATTTTCAAGTGTTTAAAAGAATTTATGCACAATGAGCCGAAAATAAGCAAAAATGTTGAATTACAATGCACTTATTGCTATTATATTTACCAGATATTAAATGGCTATATATTTAGAAGTTTAAGGGTATATTCCCACTACAGAATAGGCTCGGACACATCAAGCAGATTCAGCCGCGCCGTTTCTGCTTGAAGTTCCGCCCATCCCATAGACTTAATGATATTTGCTTGCAAATTCCGCTGTCCACCCAAAGAATTGACATGTCAATTCTTTGGGTGGATGGCTAAATTCGCCGGCATCCATCCCTTGTCCGTCATATGCTGACCTTGCACAGGCGGTGTATTTGGATTTTAAGTGCTGTGTTAGATACGAATAGGAAAATTCAAAATACTTTAGAGATGTCAGGACTTTCTGTATGTGTCAGGATTTCTTCCACAATCTTGTTTATACTGAGCCCATTGAATGCCCTATATAGAACCTCTTATCTGAAGGACAGTATCGGTTGTATGCTTCTGTCACCTCAGAAGTGAACTCTATTTTACTTATGTCTTTACAGAATTTTTTTTTTCAACATTCATCAAGGAGTTGGGTACTTTATAGTAAAATTGTTCAGTGTACAGTATTAGTAAGTGTACTCACAGTATATACTGACAGCAGCTCCCTGTGTACCTCATAGAGCTAAAAATTGGACTTCTTATCCTCCCGGTTGTATCGTTCTGCACTGTATTCTGAATGGTGATTCTTTCCTTTTGTGTCATCATGGCAATATGCAGACTCAGCTCAGCTCATGCTCAGCCATCTCATGGACAGAATTACCATTCTGCATACAGATCAGGATGGCACAGCCTGGAGGAGGGACACCTGATATCAGGGCTACAAGGCACACAGGGAGCTGCGGTCAGTAAGTGTAGTGTCTACATTAACACTGACCAATTGTATTATAAAGTGGCCAATAACTTTAAGAACTCCCATAAAGGCCCAGATGTATTATTACAAAGGTAACAAAACTCTAGAGCAAGCATCACTTAATAACACTTTAGACACTTTTTGTGTCTTAAACTGAAACATTGGTGAACTTTGGCACCAACACTGTGGCACAGAGACATTAATGAATCTTATCTAATGAGGAGAATTAATAATAATAATAATAATAATAATAATAATAATAATAATAATAAAAAGACTGAGTATTCTTAGAGAATGCACCAGAGGCCTTGTGACCCAGGCTTTCAAGTTTTAGTTACCACCACTTTACGATTGGGTCATCATTTGGCACATTTGTGGCACATATGAACTCAAATTTGATTCATTTCTGCCACATTTTTCTTATGCAACCCACCCACTTTTAAGTTCCGCCCCCTTTCAGAATCTAAAAAGTTTTGACTGATTTGTTTTAAGAATCTAACAACAGATTTTTCACCAAATTCTGTCATACGCTATGATCTATCCCACCGTATGTATATTTTATTTAATATTTGATAGCTAAAGTGAATAAGGTGATACATTTATTACTTATTGGGTTTTTTTTTTATATTAGTATGATTTGCAGGTATTTGCATTGTAATATTCCACACTGTGGAGTTTGCCCTGGTGTCTGTGCTGTTAAATTGACAACAAACAACACTGTGGACTATGTTAGTGCTATATAAATACTATATACTAGTAGAATAATGATCACAGATGTTGTAAAGAGAATTTATGTAGATATTACTGTACACTTATCAAGAATAAGTTAATAGTTATGATAGTGGCCGTGGAACGCTGAAGGCAGCAGACCATGCGATTTCCAGCAGTGGAAAGCGATTATGGCCGAGGAGTGTTGAAGGCAGCAAACCATGAGATTTCCAGAGCAATACGTAGGACAACGGTAACTTAAAACAATTCCGGATTAAGTCCCTGAACATTGTTTCCAAATAGCTTTATTCACAGCTAATGATTATGAAGAGCCATGAGTTGGGTCCGAAACGCGTCGGAAATTTTAACCCCTAAACGACCCTGGGCAAACCCATACATCCAGGGCCGACTACTGGTGTTCAGAGGGTGGCCACGCTCTGAACCGCTGCGGTCCCGGGTGCCGCATGTAGCCCGAGACCGCGGCTATTAGCGGGCACGGTCCAATCACCGTGCCCGCTATTTAAGGAATCAGATGCAGCTGTCAAAGTTGTCCCTGAGGAGCGATGCACACATCCTTTACCGGCCGGGGTCAGCGCTGTAATGGCGCTGATCCCGACTTGGCACTTGATTGCTTCCGGCTGCAGCAGCCTGAAGCAATCCAGTGCCTATTTTATTGATCTACGCTGTATAACTATACAGCATAGATCTGAATAGGAGATCAGTGTGCTTATACTAGAAGTGCCCCAGGGGGAATAACCCTAACCCCAGGGGGGCTTCTAGTATAAGTGTAAAAAAAAAAAGTTGTTGTTAACCCCTTCAAGACCAAGCCTATTTGCACCTAAAAGACCAGGCTCATTTTTCAAAATCTGACCTGTCTCACTTTATGCGCTTATAGCTCAGTGATGCTTTAACGTATGCTAGCGATTCTGAGATTGTTTTTTCGTCACATATGGCACTTTATATAAGTGGCAAAATTTGGTCACTACTTTGTGTGTTTTTTGTGAAAAACATCAAAATATCATGAAAAATTAAAAAAAATTGCATTTTATGAACTTTGAAATTCTCTGCTTCTAAAAAAGAAAGTCATATCACATAAATTAGTTACTAAGTCACATTACCGATATGTCCTCTTTATTCTGACTTCATTTCCTAAACATATTTTACTTTTTTAGGGTGTTACGGGGCTTAGAAATTTATCAGCAAATTACAACATGTTCGTGAAAGTTTCAAAAACTTATTTTTTTAGGGACCAGTTCTTTTTTTAAGTTGATTTTGGAGGTTTGTATACTGGAAAGCCCCATAAGTGACCCCATTTTGGAAACTACACACCTTAAAAAATTAATCTAGGGGTATAATGAGCATTTTAACCCTACAGGGGCTGGAGGAAAGTATTCACCATTAGGCCTTAAAAAA
Source organism: Dendropsophus ebraccatus (assembly GCF_027789765.1). Classification (NCBI taxonomy): domain Eukaryota; kingdom Metazoa; phylum Chordata; class Amphibia; order Anura; family Hylidae; genus Dendropsophus; species Dendropsophus ebraccatus. The sequence continues at coordinate 54,127,398 of NC_091463.1, forward strand.
AAGAAAAATGAAAAATTTCCAATAATATATACGTTTAGGAACATGAGAGAAAAAGCCCTCCAAAATTTGTAAAGCAGGTTCTCTTGAGTACTACGGTACCCCATAAGGGGGCATAAACCACTGTATGGGCACACAGCGGGGCTCCGAAGGAAGGGAGCGCCAATTAGCTTTTCCATTGCAGATTTTGCTGAAGAAGTTTCCGAGCGCCAGGTGCATTTGCAGAGCCCCTGTAGTGTCAGCAGAGAGAAAAAAACCCCATAAGTCACCCTGTTTTGGAAAGTGCACCCCTCAAAGAATTCATCTTGGGGTAGGATGAGCATTTTGACCCCATAGGTGTTAGAGGAAAGTATTCAAAATTAGACAGTAAAAATGAAAAACTCTTAATTTTTCCAATAATATGTTCCTTTAGTTTGAAATTTCTTAATTTCACGAGGAACAAGAAAAAAAAAGTAACTCAAAATTTGTAACGCAGGTTCTCCTTAGTAAAAAGGTACCTCATATGCGGGCATAAACCACTGCATGGGCACACAGCGGGGCTCAGAAGGAAAGGAGCGCCAATTAGCTTTTTCAATGCAGATTTTGCTGAAGAAGTTTCTGAGCACCAGGTGCGTTTGCAGTGCCCCTGTAGTGCCAACGGAGTAAAATCTCGCCATAAGTCACCTTATTTTGGAAAGTGCACCACTCAAAGAATTCATTTTGGGGTGTGGTGAGCATTTTGACCCCACAGGTATTAGAGGAAAGTATTCATAAGTAGACAGTAAAAATGAAAAACTCAACTTTTTCCAATAATATGTTCCTTTAGTTTGAAATTTCTCAATTTCACGAGGAACAAGAGAAAAAAAGTACCCCACAATTTTTAACACAGGTTCTCCTGAATAAATAGGTACCTCATATGTGGGCATAAACCCCTGCATGGGCACACAGCGGGGCTCAGAAGGAAAGGAGCGCCAATTAGCTTTTTCAATGCAGATTTTGCTGAAGAAGTTTCTGAGCGCCAGGTGCGTTTGGAAAGTACACCCCTCAAAGAATTCATCTTGGGGTAGGATGAGCATTTTGGCCCCACAGGTATTAGAGGAAAGTATTCAAAATTGGCCAGTAAAAATTAAAAACTAGAATTTTTCCAATAATATGTTGGTTTAGTTTGAAATTTCTAAATTTCACAAGGAACAGAAGAAAAAATGTACCCCAAAATCTGTAATGCAGGTTCTCCTGAGTAGAACGGTACCTCTTATATTGGCATAAACCACTGTATGGGCTTACAGCAGGGCTCAGAAGGGAAGGAGCGCCAATTTGCTGGAGCAAAACAGCAGCTAGTAATAGTTATTAGAATAGCGCAGTTACTAAAATAAAATAAAAAAATGAGATTACAGGTAATGTGGGGTGGTTATGGACAGTCTGGGGTGGTTCCGGGTAATCTGGAGATGGTTACGGGCAGTCTGAGGTGGTTCCGGGTAATCTGGAGGTGAATACGGTCAACATGGGGTGGTCACGGGCAACCTGCTGTGGTTACGGGCAACGTGGGGTGGATTCGGACAACCTGCGGTGGTTACTGGCAACGTGGGGTGGTTACAGACAATCTGGGGTGGTTACGGACAATCTGGGGGGGTTACAGACAATCTGGGGTGGTTACGGATAAACTGAAGAGCTTATAGGTAATTTGAGGTGGGTACCTGTAATCTGGCGTGGTTACGGGCAATCTGGAGGCGGTCACTGGCAATTTGGGGTGGTTAGAGGCAATGTGCAGTGGTCAGAGGCAAGGTGCGGTGGTCAGAGGCAAGGTGCGGTGGTCAGAGGCAAGGTGCAGTGGTCAGTGGCAACGTGCGGTGGTCAGTGGCAAGGTGCGGTGGTCAGAGGCAAGGTGCGGTGGTCAGAAGCAAGGTGCGGTGGTCAGTGGCAACGTGTGGTGGTCAGTGGCAATGTGCGGTGGTCAAAGGCGATGTGCGGCGGTCATAGGCAAGGTGCGGTGGTCAGAGGCAAGGTGCGGTGGTCAGAGGCGACGTGCGGTGGTCAGAGGCGACGTGCGGTGGTCAAAGGCAACCTGCGGTGGCTGCGTGCAATCTGGGGGGTTACATGTAATCTGGCATGATTACGGGCAACCTGGGGTGGTTATGCGCCACCTGCTGTGGTTACGGGCAACCTGGAGGGGTTACAGACCATCTAGAATTTTTACGGATAGACTGAAGTGCTTATAGGTAATTTGAGGTGGGTACCTGTAATCTGGCGTGGTTACGGGCAATCTGGAGGCGGTCACTGGCAATTTGGGGTGGTTAGAGGCAAGGTGCAGTGGTCAGAGGCAAGGTGCGGTGGTCAGAGGCAAGGTGCGGTGGTCAGTGGCAACGTGCGGTGGTCAGTGGCAACGTGCGGTGGTCAGAGGCAAGGTGCGGTGGTCAGAGGCAAGGTGCAGTGGTCAGAGGCAAGGTGCTGTGGTCAGTGGCAACGTGTGGTGGTCAGTGGCGACGTGCGGTGGTCGGAGGCGATGTGCGGCGGTCATAGGCAAGGTGCGGTGGTCAGAGGCAAGGTGCGTTGGTCAGAGGCGACGTGCGGTGGTCAGAGGCAAGGTGCGGTGGTTAGAGGCGACGTGCGGTGGTCAAAGGCAACCTGCGGTGGCTGCGTGCGATCTGGGGGGTTACATGTAATCTGGCATGATTACAGGCAACCTGGGGTGGTTATGCGCCACCTGCTGTGGTTGCGGGCAACCTGGAGGGGTTACAGACAATCTAGAATTTTTACGGATAGACTGAAGTGCTTATAGGTAATTTGGGGTGGGTACATATAATTTGGGGTGGTTACAGGCAGTCTGGGGTGATTACGGACAATCTGGGGTGGTTACGGGCAACCTGCAGTGGTTATGGGTAATCTGGGGGAGGGGGTTAGGGGTAATTTGGGAGTAAACTGCAATTATTACTATAAAAAAAGTGTGTGCTTTATTTTTTTTGTTTGTTTTTCACTTTTTGCACTTTTACACATTTATTTTCACTATATTACTAAGATTACTGTGATATTTTCTATCACAGTAATCATAGTTCAGTGACAGAGAGAATCAGAAGCAGTCTGGACGTCAAGGAGGAAGGAGCTCCCAGGATCAGGTGAGTATATGGGGAAGGGGGGGTGACTGGGAGATGGGGGTGACTGGGGGGTGGGGGGCGATTTGGGGGGGGGCACAATAACACTTTTTATCCTCTGTCACCAATCATTCATGGTGACAGGGGATAAAAAGTGCCGGCGGCACATGGCACAAGCGATCAGCGGTATATAGTATATACCGCTGATCGCTTGTACCGGGACCCCACAGGGGGGTCCCCGATCACTGCCCCATGCTCTCTGCTACCTCCGGTGGCGGACAGCATGGGGCTTTCATTCATTTTTCTCTTTTAATCACTGTGAACAGACATTAGTCTGTTCACAGTGATGGCGGCGGCCATCTTGGATCTGATGGCGTCCGCGGGGAGGGGGGTTAGTGACTGGGGCACTAGGGGGGCTGATCTGGGGTCTGATTTTACTTATTTCATCTCCCCCTACCGTGGATTCACGGTGGGGGGAGATGAAATACAGCGGCGGCAGCGAGCCATTAGTGACCGCCGTATCGGCGGTCACTAAGGGATTAATGGGGGTCATTATCTCCGGTGCTGCAGTCAGATGAGAGCAGGATCACTATCTCTGCAGCGATCCCGCTTTCATCATAAAACCCCCTGAAGTCGGTAACGTATATATACATTCCTACTGCACGGGGTATGTGCAATAGGAACGTATATATACATGTTACTGACGTGAAGGGGTTAATAAAACAAAAACACCGATAGAAAGAACCCATCATGGCGCAAAAAAAGCCACCTCACACAGCCCCATAGACCAAAGGATAAAAGCGCTATTAAAGGCTGGGTTCACACTACGTATATTTGAGGCTGTATAGCAACCAAAACCAGGAGTGGATTGAAAACACAGAAAGGATCTGTTTACATAATGTTGTAATTGAGTAGATGGCCGCCATTTAATGGCAAATATTTGCTGTTATTTTAAAACAACGGCTGTTATATTGAAATAATGGCCGTTATTTACTGTTATATGGCGGACATCCACTCAATTTCAACATTGTGTGAACAGATCCTTTCTGTGTTTTCAATCCACTCCTGGTTTTGGTTACTATGAGGACCTGACAAGAGGACCAAATACTGCCTGAAATATACGTAGTGTGAACCCAGCCTAAGCCTGGGAATGGAGTGATTTTAAGGAGCATATATTTGTTAACAATGGTTTGAATTTTTTACAAGCCATCAAATAAAATAAAAGTTATACATGTTACATATCGTTGTAATCGTAACGACTTGAGAAACATAAATAACAAGTCAGTTTTACCCCAGTGCGAGCGGTGTTAAAAAAAAAAAAAAAAAAAAAAAGAAATGTTGGTTTTTTTTTTTTTCAATTTTACCACACATTGAATTTTTTTCTGGTTTCGCAGTGTCTGTCATTGTAAACTACAATTAGTGGCGCAAAAAATAAGGGCTCATGTGGGTTTCTAGGTGAAAAACGGCAACTGCTATGGCCTTTTAAGCACAAGGCGGAAAAAACAAAAACGCAAAAATTTAAATTGGTCGGCTCCTCTAAGGGTTAAACGAATGAAATAAAAGTTATGAAATTTTACCTGTAAGCTGAAGAGTGTGTGGAAGTTCTTCTACTAGAATAATGATCACAGATGTTATAAAGAGAATTTATGCGGATAGTACTGTACACTTATAAAGAATAAGTTATTAGTTATGATCACCAGTATATTTTGTTGTAATATAAAATATTGGCTTTAGTGCATTAACATTTCCATTATGTCCACCTCTATTAATGTTGTCACTGCAATGGGTGTAAATGTTATTGTGGCATACAGATGCTCTTACACACAATTATAGCTCCAAAACCTGAGAAACAGTTGAGAGGCTTTTTAATGAGCCCATGACAATTAGAAGTATAATGAATGATGCAATGAAAAGGCATGAGGTGGAAGCATGACATTTACCAACTAAACACTTGTATAATGTCATTTGCGTTTGCGACCATGGGGCAAGTAAGTATGGTCATTTACATTTCATAAGGATTAACATCAATTAACAACCATGATACACAGCTCCTGCAATTAGTGGCCAGGAAAGATTCCAGCAATGGCATCAAAAAGTTTATAAGATGAAAGTTCAAAATATGTAACTGGTTCAACAATCGGCTTTGAGTGTGGGAGTGTAAAATTAAATAGCAATATTGCTTTAGTAATCATTCAATATCTAAATCCTTCCTGGCTTGAGTAATGGATGACAAATATATTCATATATAACCTAGGTCTTAGGCTAGGTTCACACTGCGTTATTGCTTTCCATTTAAGAGATCAGTTTTTCAAGTGTTGAGTTCTAACATACAGAATAACATGGTCAACCAAATTTTTGAACATGCAAAAATAAAAATAAAAAACTGATCTGTTTTGATCCATATTTAATCACGGGATAGGGAACAAGTAAGAGATTGCTAGAGGTCCGACCTCCATACTCCCCGGCAATCTCTAGATCGGCCCCAGCTCCTTTGTTTTGAATACAGCAGTAGGTACAGAACGTGACCCGTGACTCTATTCAATTTCTATACAGCTGCTGGAAAGAGCCGAGTGCTGTACCTGTCTCCATAGAGAATGAATGGAGCCCCCGGAGAAAGCCAATTACAGCACTCGACTCGACTTTCCGGTGGATCCATAGAGAATGAATAGAGCCACAAATCACGAGCCATACCTGGGGCTGTATTCAAAATGAAGGAGCCGGGCCGATCTGGAGATGGCTGTGGAGGTATGGAGGTCGGACCCCTGCAATCTCTTGCTTGTCTCCTATCCTGTGGATAGGGGACAGGTTAGTTTTAAGTGGAAAACCCCTTTAATAAAAATAACAAAGAAACCACACATCACAGAGCTATGAAAAACAGTATTAAAAACACAAGGCCTTTTAAACACACTTTTTGTGGCAGTCAATAAAGTGTTTTTATATACACCTCTTCTGGTTATGTTTTCTTCAGTAGCATTTTTTTCCCCATTACAATTCATGTAAATCATCCACCCTGGTGTGAAAAAAAAACACTACACACATTTACACGTACATTTCCAAACCAGAAAAAAAATATAGGAAAAGGGGGGACTAAAAAATAATAAACAAAGTAAACTTAACCATCCTTATGCCCTGTAATGCAGCTCCTGAATTCCATTGCCAGCCATCGTTGTCCTGCAGCTCTTCCAGATGCAACATCAGTGCATCAGGGCATCTGCTCAGCCAGGCTGTGACATTGCAGCTGGAAAAGCCCAGTAACAAGACCCAGGAGCAGCCAAACAAAGACACAGGGATGGGTCAGTTTATTTTTTTATTATTTTCTCGCACCCCCCTGTCTTTCTGCTATTTTTTAATTTCACTGATCTTCCTCTATTAAGTCTATGAGAGAAAAATGACACAAAACTGTCTGAAGGGCCAGTGACCCCAAAAACACACAGTTAAAGAGAAATTACTAAAATCAAGCATTTCCCTTTTGACTTGCCAAAATATGCTATGTGTAATACATGCCTTAAACACATTAAAATGGTTAGTGTTTTTGGCAGCTACAAATGGCTATTTGTAATGAAAGCCTGAAGAATAGGCAGTATTTGCGCCTAAGACGCATAAATAGCTTGGATGCTATGTACAGAGATAAAGCTAAAAAACTTACGTGCCGCCTGCTACAACGAGGATACCGGAGACATGAGCTCCAAATGGCAGAGGAAAAAGCTTTTAAAAAAGATAGAAAATCACTATTGTATGAGAATAAAGACTGTAAAAAACATCACGAAAAACAACAAAAGCAGAATTTTACGTTTACCTTCAAATACAGCACAATGGCAAAAACCATCAAAGAAGTAATTAATAAAAACTGGTATCTGATTCAGAATGATTCAATATTGTCCCAACATTTTACAGGAAGACCAACAATAGCATATAAAAGATGCAAAAATTTAAAAGACATTTTAGTTCACAGTAAATTTAAAAATAAAAAGTCATATGTGTGTGGCCCATTTTACATAGGGAAAACCCTACGACCACTACATCCTAGATTCTACAAACATATCTACGCCATTAAAAACAAACCGCAACCAGAATAATTGAATATGTAAATACCCATCACAACGCAGACACGAGCTGTCTCAAGTTTGCAGGTTTAAAAAGGATATATAATAAAGCAGGGCATGATACAAACACACAACTGCTGAAAGCAGAAACGCGCTTAATAATGGCAACAGGAAAGCAGGGGAACAGTGGTCTTAAGGATAGAATAGAGTTAGGCATGTTTGCACAATAATGCATTGGTGAGTACATAAAGTCACATCCCTTGAGATACACTAATAATTATTTCATGTTGTTTTTATATGTCCAGGGGTTAAGTAACCCGGTTTTTATAATGCCCACTCTGTGCACATCACTACAGGTATTTACCTGTGACCTGCGAGAGGGGCGTCATCTGAAGAAGCGCGCATGCGCGCGAAATGAGCATGTTGTTTGTCTAGGATCGTGGCGCCTGCCGTCCCGTAAGATGTATCAACAAATTTTATCAGTATTGAAATAAAGAAGCATTGCATCAAACCGGTGAGTGCCCTCAGCTTTCTTTACTACTCGTCACTCATGCATTATACCTACTGTAAAAGGTGCACCCCGGTGCGATTTACCTGCTAGTCCAGAATGAATCCAAGGTCCATTTGGTTTGTTTGCGGAAGTAGTGCTGGTGATCATCTCTAGACTTTGTGAAAGCCTGAAGAAGGCACTATATTTTTTTTTTTTTTTTTGTGCCACCATTGGTTGAAATTTTCTAGGGGCCTCATAGAATTCATTGTATTTGGTCCTTTCAGGTGTTGTAAATATATCTATCTATCTCACTATTTTAGTGAAAACATGTAAATGACTGCAGGAACAGATGACATACTGCTTCTTGTCAGCATGAGGAGACATGCCCTCCTCTAGAATGTTAATTTTTCCATTTTTCTATTGCCAGTTTTGGAAAATGACTTCAGCCCTTTCACTGTGTCTATTAGGCTTTTTAGATCTTGCTACGATGGTGATGGCATTGTGTTGTGCATTATCTATAAATAGCCATAAAGTCTGAGATATCATCTTCTCTCTTGTTTTGTTCCCATATTTCATACTTGTCACAAATCCTGTCTAGAGAAAGACATTTTGTCTGCATTGATGAGCTCACGCAGGCTGCTGCCGTGCCTATTGTTTTGACAGTGCCCATAAAATATAATCTGTGTGTGTTTAGGGATATGATTAAATTGCAAACAGATGTGTTTGTGTTAAAATATCATTGATCAACATTTCATAAATATCTTTACTTGGAAATTATTCTTCCACAATTACAAAATAGGAATCTTCTTCTTATGCATTTATGTATGTAGTTTTAGGATGACAGATATTTAGACAGACACAAGCAGATACGGTAGATTGATAGATAGAGGAAATAGCAGACAGATTGAGCAGTAAAATTGTATTTTGTAGCTTCGTATTAAATGCCATGACTACTTCAGCTGTTGTTTAGTTGTCTTTTTAATGTTCCACAAGGAATGGGTTGTATAATGCCCTAAGATACTACAGGTAAAATGTGAACATGTAAAAAAAAACAAAAAAAAAAAAACTATTTTTTTTTCCTGCTCTAAATTTTTCTATAAAACAAAAATAACCTGGCAACTCCATGAAACAGGGATAGTAAAGTGAACTACAGTATAGTAATGGATACAACTCTATAGCTTTTTTCATACACCTGTTTCACATACAGTAGTCCTTTTTTTGGGCAAAATTAGACAAGAGGAAAAAAGGGTCCGGGAGGATGGCACCTTGTGTAATCCTGTTATGTGCAAATGTGTGAAGTAAAAGTATAGATGGACTCTCACATTTGAGCCCATTAGGCTTTATGCGTGTCACCCCACTTTGGGGTAGCTCAAAGCGTTGAATGATGGCTGCCGGCCGAAGGATCCAGGAAATGAGACTCTCCCAGTGTTGCGGCTTGTGGTTTCATGCAGTGAGGAAAAAAGTACCTGGGTAGGTATCCTGGCGCTGCCAAAAATTCCTTCCCGATGAGTGGAGTATAAAACATAAAATGGCTGATTTATTGGATAAAGTCAGTAAAAATGTACATAAAATAAGCAATTAAGCGTTTCGGGAGTTCCATCTCCCTTCATCAGATTGCATGTGGAGAAAGGCTTTCCTAATCTCACAGAATAGAATATATATTTATCCTTGATAATTAATGTCCCGCTCAGTTAAACCTTAGGCTACAGTATGTTCCTACTAGGTACAAATGAGGGCCATTTTTCTAGACGGCCATCACTTTGTGCTAAAATGACAACCGTCTATTGTTAATGAAATCCGCATATAATGTTCATGAATCATGACCATTATTTGCACATGTCACCGATAGACATCCATCAAAATATCAGGGCAGGATAAGAGCTGTAGTTGTTTAAAAGCCCTAGTTTGGGATGCACTAATTTACATATAAATATTAGACTAGACTCACATTGAGTTTTATTGTATCTATTTCAGTATGTTCCATTCAGGTATACATTAAATGGACAGCAAAACTGCAATGTGAAACTAGTCTTATTAACTAATTACTATACTATAGCTGTTGAAGGGTTTATATTGCTGCTTACATAAAAGTAAAATGTCCACTTTGTCAACTTGCCATTCCTGTACATCTTACACTGACGCACTAGTCATGCCAGAAGGACAATCACATAGCAAGTAGTCGCTCACAGCTCCCCCTCATCCTATTTCTGTGAGTGCACAGAGGACTAGGACTACACAGGTCACTTTCTGTGTGTGAAAAGAGAAAAGACCAAGTATCGGTTAGAGGGAGCATGGACAGCAGTTTAAGAAAAAAAGGAGACAACTAGTGACCACATGTTTAGAGTTGATTTAAACATAGAAAACATAAAATATATATATATATATATAACACAAGCTACTTGTACTTACAACTCCTTTAGATTTTTTTTGTGTGACAGTGCCTCTTTAAGGCTATGTTCACACACAGTAAAATAGTTTTACTTTAATTTTCTCAACTCTGCGTGCACTAATGGTCAATTCCCAATAAAGTTTATTAGAGCACATTAATACATTAAAAATATTTTTGTACAGTTGTATTTTGATTATCCTTTACTGTCACACTGTCTTTTTTATTAAACTAATGGCCAATATTTGATACTGAAAATAATGGCCGTTGCTTTCAGTCTTCAATAATTTCCATTGAAGTCTATAAAATCAACGGGCATTAGTACACACAATACATAGAATAACAGCCGTTGTTTGCAGCAACCGTCAGATTAATATTCAGGACTCTAATTGGCGGCTATTATCGGCGGTTATTTAGTGATCACACATAGATTTTTTTTTACTGCTCTTTCACTGTAATTTACACAACACTGAATGGCACTTTAAAGATAGCCACACCCAAAAGTGTTTTAAAAAGCAGCCACCTGGAACCTAAAGTTGAATGATGTACATTGCAATAACGGCTGCCAAATATATAATCTAATATATAATTTTAAAAAATCAGCAATCCCGATGTTTTTTATTTATTTATTTATTTTCGTTTAAGCGGGAACAATAATTTTATTTTTATATTATTAGATCGGATATTTCTGCATGCTACAATATATAATATGCACAAGCCAAAAAGACAGAAATGGCTGCACATCGCACCCATGGCTGACACGAAAGCTTATTCAGCTACATTTAAAACCAACATCAGAAGTTAGTATATAATTTGGCCAAACCATATTGCCTCATGTACCACGTGCAGGTCTTCTGATACACATGAGTCCCTAACCAAAAAACATCACTGTGCCGGTCACCGACCACAATCCCCGCAAAGCGTGCGCAAACAGAGAAGGGGGGCCACGGAATGGCCCTGCAACCCCATCGTCACAGGACCAGACCCTAAAGGGCCCCCCCAGACCCCGCAGGCGCCACCGGCGGAAAAAGTGGACGCCAAGCAACACAAGTGTGAAAAAGCTCTTACCTCTCTCCATTCCTCTGCAGGTAGAATGGGAGAATACTAGGAGATCCTTCCCTTATGTAGACAGGTGCTTCCTGCTAATTTGGATCACATGGGTCTTAAAAAGCACGAGTGCTAGCCACAATGAAAAAAGGGACAGAACACATAAAATATGCACAAGCCAAAAAGACAGAAATGGCTGCACATCGCACCCATGGCTGATACGAAAGCTTATTCAGCTACATTTAAAACCAACATCAGAAGTTAGTATATAATTTGGCCAAACCATATTGCCTCATGTACCACGTGCAGGTCTTCTGATACACATGAGTCCCTAACCAAAAAACATCACTGTGCCGGTCACCGACCACAATCCCCGCAAAGCGTGCGCAAACAGAAAAGGGGGGCCACGGAATGGCCCTGCAACCCCATTGTCACAGGACCAGACCCTAAAGGGCCCCCCCAGACCCCGCAGGCGCCACCGGCGGAAAAATTGGACGCCAAGCAACACAAGTGTGAAAAAGCTCTTACCTCTCTCCATTCCTCTGCAGGTAGAATGGGAGAATACTAGGAGATCCTTCCCTTATGTAGACAGGTGCTTCCTGCTAATTTGGATCACATGGGTCTTAAAAAGCACGAGTGCTAGCCACAATGAAAAAAGGGACAGAACACATAAAATATGCACAAGCTAAAAAGACAGAAATGGCTGCACATCGCACCCATGGCTGACACGAAAGCTTATTCAGCTACATTTAAAACCAACATCAGAAGTTAGTATATAATTTGGCCAAACCATATTGCCTCATGTACCACGTGCAGGTCTTCTGATACACATGAGTCCCTAACCAAAAAACATCACTGTGCCGGTCACCGACCACAATCCCCGCAAAGCGTGCGCAAACAGAGAAGGGGGGCCACGGAATGGCCCTGCAACCCCATCGTCAAAGGACCAGACCCTAAAGGGCCCCCCCAGACCCCGCAGGCGCCACCGGCGGAAAAAGTGGACGCCAAGCAACACAAGTGTGAAAAAGCTCTTACCTCTCTCCATTCCTCTGCAGGTAGAATGGGAGAATACTAGGAGATCCTTCCCTTATGTAGACAGGTGCTTCCTGCTAATTTGGATCACATGGGTCTTAAAAAGCACGAGTGCTAGCCACAATGAAAAAAGGGACAGAACACATAAAATATGCACAAGCCAAAAAGACAGAAATGGCTGCACATCGCACCCATGGCTGACACGAAAGCTTATTCAGCTACATTTAAAACCAACATCAGAAGTTAGTATATAATTTGGCCAAACCATATTGCCTCATGTACCACGTGCAGGTCTTCTGATACACATGAGTCCCTAACCAAAAAACATCACTGTGCCGGTCACCGACCACAATCCCCGCAAAGCGTGCGCAAACAGAGAAGGGGGGCCACGGAATGGCCCTGCAACCCCATCGTCACAGGACCAGACCCTAAAGGGCCCCCCCAGACCCCGCAGGCGCCACCGGCGGAAAAAGTGGACGCCAAGCAACACAAGTGTGAAAAAGCTCTTACCTCTCTCCATTCCTCTGCAGGTAGAATGGGAGAATACTAGGAGATCCTTCCCTTATGTAGACAGGTGCTTCCTGCTAATTTGGATCACATGGGTCTTAAAAAGCACGAGTGCTAGCCACAATGAAAAAAGGGACAGAACACATAAAATATGCACAAGCCAAAAAGACAGAAATGGCTGCACATCGCACCCATGGCTGACACGAAAGCTTATTCAGCTACATTTAAAACCAACATCAGAAGTTAGTATATAATTTGGCCAAACCATATTGCCTCATGTACCACGTGCAGGTCTTCTGATACACATGAGTCCCTAACCAAAAAACATCACTGTGCCGGTCACCGACCACAATCCCCGCAAAGCGTGCGCAAACAGAGAAGGGGGGCCACGGAATGGCCCTGCAACCCCATCGTCACAGGACCAGACCCTAAAGGGCCCCCCCAGACCCCGCAGGCGCCACCGGCGGAAAAAGTGGACGCCAAGCAACACAAGTGTGAAAAAGCTCTTACCTCTCTCCATTCCTCTGCAGGTAGAATGGGAGAAAACTAGGAGATCCTTCCCTTATGTAGACAGGTGCTTCCTGCTAATTTGGATCACATGGGTCTTAAAAAGCACGAGTGCTAGCCACAATGAAAAAAGGGACAGAACACATAAAATATGCACAAGCCAAAAAGACAGAAATGGCTGCACATCGCACCCATGGCTGACACGAAAGCTTATTCAGCTACATTTAAAACCAACATCAGAAGTTAGTATATAATTTGGCCAAACCATATTGCCTCATGTACCACGTGCAGGTCTTCTGATACACATGAGTCCCTAACCAAAAAACATCACTGTGCCGGTCACCGACCACAATCCCCGCAAAGCGTGCGCAAACAGAGAAGGGGGGCCACGGAATGGCCCTGCAACCCCATCGTCACAGGACCAGACCCTAAAGGGCCCCCCCAGACCCCGCAGGCGCCACCGGCGGAAAAAGTGGATGCCAAGCAACACAAGTGTGAAAAAGCTCTTACCTCTCTCCATTCCTCTGCAGGTAGAATGGGAGAATACTAGGAGATCCTTCCCTTATGTAGACAGGTGCTTCCTGCTAATTTGGATCACATGGGTCTTAAAAAGCACGAGTGCTAGCCACAATGAAAAAAGGGACAGAACACATAAAATATGCACAAGCCAAAAAGACAGAAATGGCTGCACATCGCACCCATGGCTGACACGAAAGCTTATTCAGCTACATTTAAAACCAACATCAGAAGTTAGTATATAATTTGGCCAAACCATATTGCCTCATGTACCACGTGCAGGTCTTCTGATACACATGAGTCCCTAACCAAAAAACATCACTGTGCCGGTCACCGACCACAATCCCCGCAAAGCGTGCGCAAACAGAGAAGGGGGGCCACGGAATGGCCCTGCAACCCCATCGTCACAGGACCAGACCCTAAAGGGCCCCCCCAGACCCCGCAGGCGCCACCGGCGGAAAAAGTGGACGCCAAGCAACACAAGTGTGAAAAAGCTCTTACCTCTCTCCATTCCTCTGCAGATAGAATGGGAGAATACTAGGAGATCCTTCCCTTATGTAGACAGGTGCTTCCTGCTAATTTGGATCACATGGGTCTTAAAAAGCACGAGTGCTAGCCACAATGAAAAAAGGGACTGTGGTCGCTGACCGGCACAGTGATGATGTTTGGTTAGGGACTCATGTGTATCAGAAGACCTGCACGTGGTACATGAGGCAATATGGTTTGGCCAAATTATATACTAACTTCTGATGTTGGTTTTAAATGTAGCTGAACAAGCTTTCGTGTCAGCCATGGGTGCGATGTGCAGCCATTTCTGTCTTTTTGGCTTGTGCATATTTTATGTATTCTGTCCCTTTTTTCATTGTGGCTAGCACTCGTGCTGTGTAAGACCCATGTGATCCAAATTAGCAGGAAGCACCTGTGTACATAAGGGGAGGATCTCCTAGTATTCTCCCATTCTACCTGCAGAGGAATGGAGAGAGGTAAGAGCTTGTTCACACTTGTGTTGCTTGGCGTCCACTTTTTCCGCCGGTGGCGCCTGCGGGGTTCGGGGTGCCCTTTTGGGTCTGGTCCTGTGACAATGGGGTTGCAGGGCCATTCCGTGGCCCCTCTTCTCTGCTTGCGCACGTTTTGCGGGGATTGTGGTCGCTGACCGGCACAGTGATGATGTTTGGTTAGGGACTCATGTGTATCAGAAGACCTGCACGTGGTACATGAGGCAATATGGTTTGGCCAAATTATATACTAACTTCTGATGTTGGTTTTAAATGTAGCTGAACAAGCTTTCGTGTCAGCCATGGGTGCGATGTGCAGCCATTTCTGTCTTTTTGGCTTGTGCATATTTTATGTATTCTGTCCCTTTTTTCATTGTGGCTAGCACTCGTGCTGTGTAAGACCCATGTGATCCAAATTAGCAGGAAGCACCTGTGTACATAAGGGGAGGATCTCCTAGTATTCTCCCATTCTACCTGCAGAGGAATGGAGAGAGGTAAGAGCTTGTTCACACTTGTGTTGCTTGGCGTCCACTTTTTCCGCCGGTGGCGCCTGCGGGGTTCGGGGTGCCCTTTTGGGTCTGGTCCTGTGACAATGGGGTTGCAGGGCCATTCCGTGGCCCCTCTTCTCTGCTTGCGCACGTTTTGCGGGGATTGTGGTCGCTGACCGGCACAGTGATGATGTTTGGTTAGGGACTCATGTGTATCAGAAGACCTGCACGTGGTACATGAGGCAATATGGTTTGGCCAAATTATATACTAACTTCTGATGTTGGTTTTAAATGTAGCTGAACAAGCTTTCGTGTCAGCCATGGGTGCGATGTGCAGCCATTTCTGTCTTTTTGGCTTGTGCATATTTTATGTATTCTGTCCCTTTTTTCATTGTGGCTAGCACTCGTGCTGTGTAAGACCCATGTGATCCAAATTAGCAGGAAGCACCTGTGTACATAAGGGGAGGATCTCCTAGTATTCTCCCATTCTACCTGCAGAGGAATGGAGAGAGGTAAGAGCTTGTTCACACTTGTGTTGCTTGGCGTCCACTTTTTCCGCCGGTGGCGCCTGCGGGGTTCGGGGTGCCCTTTTGGGTCTGGTCCTGTGACAATGGGGTTGCAGGGCCATTCCGTGGCCCCTCTTCTCTGCTTGCGCACGTTTTGCGGGGATTGTGGTCGCTGACCGGCACAGTGATGATGTTTGGTTAGGGACTCATGTGTATCAGAAGACCTGCACGTGGTACATGAGGCAATATGGTTTGGCCAAATTATATACTAACTTCTGATGTTGGTTTTAAATGTAGCTGAACAAGCTTTCGTGTCAGCCATGGGTGCGATGTGCAGCCATTTCTGTCTTTTTGGCTTGTGCATATTTTATGTATTCTGTCCCTTTTTTCATTGTGGCTAGCACTCGTGCTGTGTAAGACCCATGTGATCCAAATTAGCAGGAAGCACCTGTGTACATAAGGGGAGGATCTCCTAGTATTCTCCCATTCTACCTGCAGAGGAATGGAGAGAGGTAAGAGCTTGTTCACACTTGTGTTGCTTGGCGTCCACTTTTTCCGCCGGTGGCGCCTGCGGGGTTCGGGGTGCCCTTTTGGGTCTGGTCCTGTGACAATGGGGTTGCAGGGCCATTCCGTGGCCCCTCTTCTCTGCTTGCGCACGTTTTGCGGGGATTGTGGTCGCTGACCGGCACAGTGATGATGTTTGGTTAGGGACTCATGTGTATCAGAAGACCTGCACGTGGTACATGAGGCAATATGGTTTGGCCAAATTATATACTAACTTCTGATGTTGGTTTTAAATGTAGCTGAACAAGCTTTCGTGTCAGCCTTGGGTGCGATGTGCAGCCATTTCTGTCTTTTTGGCTTGTGCATATTTTATGTATTCTGTCCCTTTTTTCATTGTGGCTAGCACTCGTGCTGTGTAAGACCCATGTGATCCAAATTAGCAGGAAGCACCTGTGTACATAAGGGGAGGATCTCCTAGTATTCTCCCATTCTACCTGCAGAGGAATGGAGAGAGGTAAGAGCTTGTTCACACTTGTGTTGCTTGGCGTCCACTTTTTCCGCCGGTGGCGCCTGCGGGGTTCGGGGTGCCCTTTTGGGTCTGGTCCTGTGACAATGGGGTTGCAGGGCCATTCCGTGGCCCCTCTTCTCTGCTTGCGCACGTTTTGCGGGGATTGTGGTCGCTGACCGGCACAGTGATGATGTTTGGTTAGGGACTCATGTGTATCAGAAGACCTGCACGTGGTACATGAGGCAATATGGTTTGGCCAAATTATATACTAACTTCTGATGTTGGTTTTAAATGTAGCTGAACAAGCTTTCGTGTCAGCCATGGGTGCGATGTGCAGCCATTTCTGTCTTTTTGGCTTGTGCATACAATATATAATATGTTTACATATTTAGATTTTTCTAGTGAGCAAGGAGGTGTTTTAAACTTTTATTGCGGGGGAGGGGGGGACTGGATTATATAAGGTGTTTTTCAAATACTTTCAAAAACTATTTTTATTACACTTTTTTTACACTTTTATTTTACAGTAAAACGTGCAATCAATAGATTGCTTATACTGATCTTTGCTATGCCATAGCATGTGCCACAGCGATCTGTGCATAGAGCCTGCCTGAGAGAAGACTCTATGCACAGAAGGCTGATCCGACAGGACAGAGGTGACTTAACCCCGCCCATCGGTATAAGCAATCTATTGCTTATACCGGCTGTGGGGGTCCCGATAAGTAAGTGACAGAAGCTTATCCTGTCACTTACTTCCTTAAATGTTGCAATCGCCGTGCATCACTGCTTTTAAGGGGTTAATGACAGGAAGCTGCTTGTCATTATCTTCGGCTTCCTGGACACTGATGTGTGTGGGACCGCTCTCGCTGCAGCAGTCCCGCATGCATCAAACCTCTCTCACAGTCAGGAACATTTATACAGTATACACTACTATTGCAGCAGGAATGTATATATACAGATTGCTGACGTGAGGGGGTTAAACAACAGCCGTTATTTGATACTTAGAACAGTGGCCGTTATTTTGAGTATAAAATAGCGGTCGTTAAACATTGTAGTGTAAACATAGCCTAAAAATGACTTACCTGCATTACTGCACAGCGCTGGATGCATATTTATAAGGAGGGGCAGGTGGATGGGTAGTACTGTCCTTAGTGCGCCAAACCACCTAACTAACCTATTAATAAAACAGAGAATTTAAGGAAAATGGCAATGAGGATGAAAGTAAGAAAAGTACAGTTAGCTTCTCTATGGGACCATTACAGTAGGTTAGAGTCTAATAACCTGATGTTAGTTTCCCCTTAATATAATAACCAGTCTGAACATTCATTAACAAAAATATGTTTTTGTCAGAAAATGAGCTCCTCTGCAGCCGGTACTGAAAACTCAACTCCTCTGTATATACTTTTAATAACAAAATGACATTTGTCAAAAGCTGCCACAAAGCTAACTTCAACGTGATGATACGATATCTAATCTAGTTGTCAGTTGTAAAAATAGCAGCCATAATCAGATGTGAATATCTCGAAAAAAAAAATCCTGACTGACAGACACAGGCTATGACTCTATTGTAACCTCTGATTTATTAAAACATAACTTTCTTATAGTTTAGTTGGAAATCCTCTTTAAACTAAACCCGTCCTGTCTTTTACTGATGATGCCGATGTAGGGAACCAAATGATCAGGCCTGAAAGCTGTACAAAGAAAATGAATATCATACATCCTTTTTATAGTTTTGTAATGTCACATGATGCTTACCCTGGACAGAACTGAGTTGGAACCTGACAATGTACCTGACACATGAATCTTGTCTATGAGAAGGAATATAGTACATTTTCTGACCTGGAAAAATAGTTCTTATGGAAATAAGAGCTTCAATAGAGATGACATCCTGTAACAGCAAATACAAGGAAAGAGAAAAAGTAGACACAATGCAGATTTTTTATAAATACTACAAAAACAGATTATCTAGAAATATTTTGGGTACGTTCATACATACTAAGTTGTTAACAGATTTTATGCTGTGCATATAACAGCAGATATGCTCCGATACTCAAGGACAGCACAATGACTTAGAAGGCTGCCAATGAGTGGGGACCAGAGAAGCAGACGGGAGCACGCCAAAGGAACGGGAGCCGGTAAACATTATGGGGGTTCAGTTGCCCCTAGCATCCAATCAGATTCCACTTTTCATTCCTCACAGACTCTTTGGAAAATGAAAGGTGGAATCTGATATAAATTATTAATTAACCAGAGTGGACATGCTAGGCCAATTTTTCACCAAATGCACACACCAATATACAGAAGACAGCATGGCTACAATATCAGGCTGTATAAAATTTGTTTTCTTTGTGTTACTAAATAGGAATTTTTATCATTACCTACTGCAAAGTATCTTTACTTCCAATTGTAGATACTTTAAAGGTACTAGTTTTTTTTACTTTTTTGAACCACTGCACAGTTCCCGTGCATGGCTCCGGTCTTTTCCCCAGCACTGGTCCGGCATTAAGGACTAGGCACATGCCCATTGGCCCCAGTTTGACAAAAAACCCTCCCCTCTGTGACACAGCTCCATTAGAATCAATGGAGCCATGTCACAGAGGGGTGGGAGCTTCGCCATACTGGGGGCCAGCAGGCCCGTCCCAGTGCTTCATGCCCAGCCTGTGTGCAGGAACCAGTGAGTGGTTCAAAAAAAGGATTGTGCCACCGGCATCCCCGCAACGGTGCCGATCTGTTCATGTAAATAGCCTGTAGAGATGTACCTAGTGGTACAATCGCTTTAAGAAAAAAAATCTAGACAAAACCTAATAATTAGAATAGGAATACATAACCATTGCCTGATAAGAGGTAATACTGGTACTGCCATCTGTTCCAAAAAACAAAAAAAAAAGAATTGTAGAAGTAAAAATGTCCTGATGATATAGAAGAGGTACAGTTATTGACTGGTAAACATTATTCATGTACACTGTCAAAGAGATTAAATCATCAATACGTTTCTTTATAAGTACAGAATTTCCCAGCTGAGGTTCTGGGTTCACAGCATATAAAACAAGGATCACTGAATTCCTTATCCATGTGTGCACAGCACTGAACCAGCTACTCTTCAAATGACCTCTGAAGGATTGAATTTATACACGATTTGCTCATTAAAATATATTGAACAGACGTAGGTCACATATTTTAGATGACTGTCAATGCCTCATTATACAAGGGTATTACAGTACAGAGAAATTGCCTTGTAAATGTATTTCTTGACAGTCCCTCAGACTAGCTTACTGTTTCAGATATGAAATCTGGTAGTCTGTTGGTTTTAGTTAAAGAACGGAGGAATCTAGCAGTTTGCGCGTATGAGCAAGGGTTAGGGGAGCAAGAGAGATTTGTCGTAAGCCTGGTTAGAAAATAATGATTCCTGACTGACCTAATTTAGCTCTATAATTTGATCTGTCATCCAATACAAAATTCAGTACAGGTTCCTGGTAAAATGACTGTCAATGTAGAATGTTGTATTAATTAAATCTGCAATATCCACCTGATGCGTTCAGTGGGGAGTTTCTATTGTAAGAAAATGAGTTTTCGGGAGCATGTGACTAATTGCTATTATACATTCGGCTTTCCAGTGAACACAAGATATACACATATTAAGTAGCGAGGAATTCTCCCCAGTGATAACGTCTTGTTCTACACAGTAACACGAGCCGGGCTGTTTTCTTCCTCTTTGTAGATTGCCTGACTTGGGGTTGCTGCTGTCACTTATTAAGGGTCTACTCAAAGTGAAGATTTTATACTTAATATCTCTGATGGTTAAAGGTTTTAGAGGTTGGAAAGATAAATTAATCGAGACATCACTTCTTTGTTCTTTTTATCATAATGAACAGGGAAAGAAAATAATTCCTCCTGACAAGTGAAGATTGGCTCTGGAATACCTGGCCTTATTTATAAAAGCTACTTTTGGCAACTGATTCTGATAGCAACCAATCCGGTTATATGTCATTATTCTACTGCAGGCTAAAAGATAATGGGGGATATTTATCAGAACTAGTGTAAGGAAAGAGTAGAGCAGTTTCCAATAATAACTAATCAGGTGGATGTTTTTATTTTCCACATGGTCTCTGATTAACTAATGTGGGCCGTCCACTCCATGTTTTCACTAAACTGAAAGGGGTTGGCCACTTTATAGTAAAATAGCTCAGTGTACAGTATTAGTAAATGTACTCACTGTATATACTGACAGCAGCTCCCTGTGTACCTCATAGAGCTAATATCAGGCTTCCCTCCTCCAGGCTGGGCTGCCCTGCTCTGTGGTGTTTCTGCCCATAAGATTGCTTTCTTAGAGGAGCATGTGACCAAGCACCGCCCCCCCATTGTTTACCACTGAGCCTGTATATGTCTATAGTGGACACTGGGGTGGTGCAGGGCATGGTCACATGCTCCTCCATGTCAGCCATTTTATGGACTGAAACAAAACAGAGCAGGGCAGCATAGCCTGGTGAAGGGGAGCCTGATTTTAGCTCTATGAAGTACACAGTACGCTGCTGTCAGTATATACAGTGAGTACACTTACTAATACTTTGTACTGACCTATTTTACTATAAAGTGGCCAACCCCTTTAATAAATCTCTTCCGAATGTTCCAGGTTCCTTTTCACCTGAAAATCCTAGCACAGTAGGTCTAAGTAAATAATGTGATCCTTTCACCAACCCACAGATGATTCCTTTACCTTCATAAGTCCTCGTTCTAAAGTCAGCGGCCGTTCTGTGACCAGGCCGTGTCACAGAAAGGCCGCTGTCTGTGAAGTTCATCCCAGCCTGTACTGCAGTAGCCGACGGATAAACATCACTTTTTTTTTAATTGGAATACTGGCAAATTCGGGTGTACCCACGTTCCTATTAACCATAGTAGACTATGTAAAGTGTGGCCAGAGCCGCACTTTACATTGTCCGCACAATTTTGTGCGGCTGCTATTCAATGAATAGCAGGCACACAAAATCGACATGTCAGTTTTTTGTGTGGCTGCATGGAATCCTGGCCAGAGTGTATACAGTGGGGGACATTTATTAAGTCCGGCGTTTTCTGCGCCGGACTTAAAAATGTTCCCGCAGCTCTGGCACTGCAGAGATTTATGTAGAGGCGGACTGCTAAGAGCTGGAGTAGGTTGATGAATGATGAATAGCGTGGACTCTGAGTCCACGCCCCCCGTTCCGCCCCCTTCACACACCCTCCCGCCCCCCTGGCATACCGGGCGGAAAGTGCCCATATGTGAATATTTTATTTGCAAAACGTCCATTTGCGAATAAAATTATTCCCACATGGGCACTTTCTGCCGAAAAATTCGATTTTTCAGCTTGATACATGTCCCCAAGTGTGGATACACTCCGGCTGGGATTTCATAGTATTGAAAGCGATTGGCTGCTGTCATTAATCAATGGCCGTTGTTGCAAACCTGCAACAATCGCTGTTGTTTAATCAATTTATACATTGTGTTAACATAGCCTAAAAAAGTTTATTTTAATGGAGAGAAAGTAAAAGAGAAAGGACCCTTTCTACATCTCTGGTTTTGGCTTATCATCTGAGCACCAAAGAATCAGGTATAATGATATAGAATAGGCCTGATCCTTTCTTCCACTGATGTCTGTTACTAAGGGAACTTATGAGTTGCTTCCATAAATATCAGGTTGATAACTGATCCTGTCAAAGTTGGCAGAGAAATCTCATTGCAAGTATTAAATTGATGACAACCAGTTTAAGAGGTTGTACAGGTAGACCGCATTGTTAAGTATGTACTGGGCTGAAGAGCACATACAGCGCTATACTTACCTGGCCCTTCCTCCACCATTGCTGGGTTCCTGAATTTCTGGTGTCTGCCTCCATCCTCTCCGTGGGTGATATCTATGCTGTCAATTCTCATCATCTGCTAATTGGGCATTTCCTGTCCATGTAGAACAACAACGGAGCTAGTAAAGACAAGGACCATGATGGTGATCAGGTACCTCGGAAATCAGCAGCAGTGGCGGATCAGATAAAAATACCTCTTCGCTATTTTATGTGCATACCACACTTTTTATAAAGGAGAAGTCCGGCGAAAAATTTTGTTAAAGTATTGTATTGCTGCCCAACAGTTATACAAATCTCCAATATACACTTATTACAGGAAATGCACATAAAATGCTTTTTTCCTTGCACTTACTAATGCATCAAGGCTTCACTTCCTGGATAAAATGGTGAAGTCACGACCCAACTCCCAGAGCTGTGTGGGCTGTGATTGCTGGAGAGGATGATGGCAGGGGGACAAAAGGCACAAGGGGGACACTGAGTATCCCTCTGCCATTATCCTCTTTATAAGCATTTCCCGTAATAAGTGTATATTGGTGATTTGTATAACTTTTGGGGGCAATACAATACTTTAATAAAAATTTTCGCCGTACTTCTCCTTTAATACCACTTGAGCAATGTTGAAGTTGAAAACTGTATAAGGTACCAAAGACAGTGGTTTGAAGCATTGTTGAAGTATCAAATAAAACTACTTCTAATTTTATCACAATCCTGATAGTGTCATAGGCTTCTAGGCAGGACTGAGCCATCATACAGCATATTAGGATCTGTTCACACTATTGTCCTGACTTTTCTATGACTGCCATTACATGTGTGGATCCTCATAAATTAGGAAAGACATTGCCACATAATGGGGTCCATTACGTTTCCATTGATGTCTTAGAGCTTCTTGAAATCATCCAGACATTGAACACTATTTAAACAAAAAACATTGTCCATGTTCCTGAAATGATCCATTCAAAAAGACAGTTTTAATAACCATAGTTAAAACTTTTTCAATCCGTATTAGATAGACACAATAAGAAGATGGTTCATCAAGAAATACCCAATATCTCTGTACAGGGATGAATTACCTCCTATTTTCTGACAAGGTCTTTATTTTCGGATGTCTAAATGTCAAAATGAGCCATTCTTTCTCCTAAAACTTTCTTTCCAAGTCTGATCTCAACATGTGTTAACAGTTCTTTATTCTAACCCAAATTAATAGACCAAGGAATCAAATTCCTGCTGGTAACAAGAAGGATTCCGCTCGCATGGCTATTTTAGGGCGTCTTTTTTGATGTTGGCATCAGACTGGAACGATAAGCTTCCAAGATGTTTTCAGCTTCAATAAAATGATCAAAATCCCACAATACCAAGTCAGAGCTGTAGACAAGATGCTTCTAGAATTCTCAGTCCCAACTTTTCAAGGCATTCTCAAAAGTAATATAAAGTCTTGCTGGCAATGTAATATAGATACAGAACACACTGGACATTTTATTCACACTTTTAATATTCTTCACTGTTTGATGTATGCAGCAATAAATGAGTTTTGCGGGCAAAAATTATTTCTGAACTATAAACAGAATATGTTATTAATGTTATTTCAGTGGGGTGCTGACACATGATACCCCCAGAGTGTATCTGTTTGCCAGAACCACAATGCAAACATACATAGTAACACAGAGCCAGAAGCATACAGATCTCAATATAAAAATCTGTAGTGTAGTGACTGTAGAGATAAGCGACAATAGTAGAACTATTACATAGTGGGGATTTTGTCAACAGCTGTTGCTGTGAAGGTATCAAAATTGGAAAATGTAATTTTTAACAAAAAAAAAGGTCAATCAGCCTGTCAATCATTCAATTTCCACCATGGACAGAAATGGATGCTGGTGGAGCATCGTAATATCAGTTTTTTCCCAGGACAGCAGTGGACATTGGTAAATGAGCACCCAGTGAGGTATAAAGATGGACATTGTGTTAACCGTGATTTCCTATAATGCACATCCAGCCCCCAGTGACTTGGTATAATGAACAACAGTGCCCCAGTTACTTGGTATACTGGACAATGGCTTCACTGCTCCCACAGAAAAACCCCCTAATACACCCTCCTCTCCTCTCTCAGTTCCCAGCTGCTATGTGGAGCCCAGGACCGCGGCTGTGCCTGCTAATAAGGCCTCCAAGAAAACAAAAGCATATGCACAAAAAGGTAGCACATCACAAAGATACTTTATTATGACAATATAAAAAATACAGAAAATGCAATAAATTATGCAGGGGTAAAGCAATAAGGGAGACAAACCCCAAACACTGCCCTACATTAAAAACACTTAAAATGTCAACATGAGGCCTGCCGGCGTACCAGCAAGGTCTAACAACCACACTGACCCCTGGACCATGTGAATCCTAAACCAAACTGCCTAAACAGAGTCCCTATGGCATATCACATCAGAAAGAATTATAAGTATAAACAAAAGGCAGAAAGGCGAAAACCGATCACCATGTGCAGTCCAGAAAAATGGAAGCGGGTCAGATAGGCAAAGAGTCACCCCACGCGTTTCGCCGCCCAGCGGCTTCCTCAGGGATGTGGGTAGTGACCTAGGGGACATATTATATATACATGTGGAGCATGTGAAAACAATTCCCAACCTTAATGAGATCATGTGCAGGAGAATCCGGCGTACAGTAGTCGCGGGCGCCATCTTGGGGAGGCCGCACATGCGCCGTAAACATGAAAGGATAAGCACAAGAGGCCAAACTGGGAAGAACTCCAGAAGCATGGCGGCCGCAACTATAGACAGCTAGTGACGTGTACACACAGCAGACCATAGACGGCTATAGACGGCTGGTGACGTATACATGCAGCAACTATAGACGGCTGGTGACGTGTACATACAGCAAAAGCGTCTAACAATGATGAGCGTCATTTCGGAGACACTGCGCATGCGCAGTGGGTATAAGCGTCATAACAACGATGTGCGCTATCTTAAAAAGACTGCGCGTGCGCAGTAGATACAAGTATGCATTGGCAATGAACGTCATCCTAGTGAGACTGCGCGTGCGCAGTAGATACAAGTATACAATGGTACGCAATAGATGAGATGGTAAAGTCTGTATAAGAGGATTTTGAGTACAGGGCAGATCGGCGCTCACTTAGAGTTATCGAGCTTGTTTTTTGTTTGCGGGTCGTCTCATTACGCGCTACATCATATCGGATAGGACCCTGTTGCTTTATTTGCATTTCAGTGGTGGATGTTGCTATAATTGTAGCATTTCCCACCGCTGGGGCTTTGAGTCGTGGATGTTGCTATCATGTTAGCATTTCCCACTACCTCTTTGCTGTGTGTACATCACACTGTATACACATTTTGTTATGTGCATATCACGATGTGCACGTATATCCGTCCATTTATACGGCTTATATTGACTATATGCACTTTATATTTATTTTTTATTTATTTCATTTTTATTGTGATTGTTTTCTTCACCTTTTTATATTCCATATTTTATGGTTAATTTCTTTATTATCATTCTTTACCGATATTGATTCATATTTATAGTCTTAACACTTAGGGTTAGATTAGTTATGTTTCTTTGGTGCTAGTGGCTACCATACCACAGCTCCTATATGGAAGGTGTTCATATGTGATTCACTTTTATTCTTTATTCTTTTTTCTATTAAAGTATATCAGTATAAAGTATATCAATTTATATAAGTATGTGTATTTTTAGGTCCTTTTATTTATGATTTCTTTGGCTATGCTAAGGGATTATTTACTTGAGTTCAACACTATGTACGATCATGCTCGATAACTCTAAGTGAGCGCCGATCTGCCCTGTACTCAGAATCCTCTTATACAGACTTTACCATCTCATCTATTGCGTACATTGTATACTTGTATCTACTGCGCACGCGCAGTCTCACTAGGGTGACGTTCATTGCCAATGCATACTTGTATCTACTGTGCACGCGCAGTCTTTTTAAGATAGCGCACATCATTGTTATGACGCTTATACCCACTGCGCATGCGCAGTGTCTCCGAAATGACGCTCATCATTGTTAGACGCTTTTGCTGTATGTACACGTCACCAGCCGTCTATAGTTGCTGCATGTATACGTCACCAGCCGTCTATAGCCGTCTATGGTCTGCTGTGTGTACACGTCACTAGCTGTCTATAGTTGCGGCCGCCATGCTTCTGGAGTTCTTCCCAGTTTGGCCTCTTGTGCTTATCCTTTCATGTTTACGGCGCATGTGCGGCCTCCCCAAGATGGCGCCCGCGACTACTGTACGCCGGATTCTCCTGCACATGATCTCATTAAGGTTGGGAATTGTTTTCACATGCTCCACATGTATATATAATATGTCCCCTAGGTCACTACCCACATCCCTGAGGAAGCCGCTGGGCGGCGAAACGTGTGGGGTGACTCTTTGCCTATCTGACCCGCTTCCATTTTTCTGGACTGCACATGGTGATCGGTTTTTCGCCTTTCTGCCTTTTGTTTATACTTATAATTCTTTTTGATGTGATATGCCATAGGGACTCTGTTTAGGCAGTTTGGTTTAGGATTCACATGGTCCAGGGGTCAGTGTGGTTGTTAGACCTTGCTGGTACGCCGGCAGGCCTCATGTTGACATTTTAAGTGTTTTTAATGTAGGGCAGTGTTTGGGGTTTGTCCCCCTTATTGCTTTACCCCTGCATAATTTATTGCATTTTCTGTATTTTTGATATTGTCATAATAAAGTATCTTTGTGATGTGCTACCTTTTTGTGCATATGCTTTTGTTTTCTTGGAGAGTTATCTGTTTTTTTTATGCATTGGTTTAGCACTCCTTATCTATAGCGGTGCCCACTGTTTGTATATATATCGCTAATAAGGCCTGTCCAGCAGGGGGTCTGCTCCGTAATGGCGCTGATCCCGGCTTAGCAATCTATTGTTCTCGGCTGCAGCAGCCGAGAGCAATAGATCAACAATCTAATTGATCTATACAGTATATACAGTATGTACTGAATAGATCTCAATGAGAGATCAGTAGAGTAATAATAAGTTAGTGTTTTATCACAAACAGCGTAAGTGCCAAAAAATTCCAAAATGCAAAATTGTGCATTTTTGGTTGCATCAAATCCAGTAAAATTGTGATAAAAAGTGATCAAAAAGTCGCATATACGCAAACAAGGTATCAACAGTACAGATGATGGTGAAAAGATGACACCTCACAGAGCCCCATAGACCAAAAAATAAAAGCATTAAAAGCATGGTCATAGAGCCATTATATATATATTTTTTTTTATGCAAAAATTGTCAGTCATTGCAAACTACAATTAGTGGTGCAAAAAATAAGGGCTCATGTGGGAGGAAAATGCAAGCACTATGGCCTTTTAAGCAAAAAACGAAAGCGCAAAAATGAAAAATGGCCTGTTCTTCAAAGGGTTAATGCAGGGGCGGATTAGCTTTACCATAGGCCCCGGGCTGTTCACCAAGCCTGGGCTCCCCCAGCCCACTGTAATTATGGCAGCACTAGCGTAGTGTTAATAGTACAGAATAGATAATGCCATGATGTGTGCAAAATTGCAGTAAAAAAGCAGCAATTTTTTAGCATATCATGGCAGAACTGTAAATACAAGACAAGACACCATTATAGTATGTCTTTTTGGGTGGCCAAGGGTCCCCCAGGATCTCAGGGCCCAGGGCTACCGACCGAAACGGACCTATTATAATCCGCTACTGGGTTAATGCCCAATTTGATGTGAATCGGAAATCGCCAGATGCGTTTTGTTCATCTCTAGTGACCATGTTTGGTTACTAAAGCTCTGTTACCATAGAACAGGAACTGGTCTGCAGTATCCCAGCACAGCTACTAAATTGGGTTAGTTTAGTGACTACACACTTTTTATTTATTAAGCTATTAATTGTTTAAAATTGACATGATAAATTAATCACAAAGCATCGTATGCTGCCTTTATAGCAGGTTTTGCTAGAAGATAGGGACACCTGTCTTTGTTAGGGGTCCCTATTCTCTTGTGTGCTTTCTACTTCCATGGCACTCTGCACTATTAGCCAAGGGCACCATGGAAAAAGGAGCAGGACACTAGAAGTGCTTGCTTTACTTATTGAACATTAAAGGGAACCTTTCAGTTGTTTCATGCTTTCGGAATCCAGGGGGTTTCAGATAAAACATATATTTAAAAGCTACTGGGAACAGGATAGGTAGTTACGAGGGATAGTTCTCGGCGGCTGCTTCAGCATCCCTCTTGCCTTGAGTGAGGCGCTTTTCACCATCTGTAGAGAGACGCATCACTCAAGGCTAGCAGATGGGCACAGCCCCAATGACTACTTCCTCCATTCCCAGCAGCTTTTTTGAACTATTGTTTTTCTGAGACACCTGAGCATTTCAGACTATATCATAAGGTATTTGGATTGCACTCATTGGCAACCTCTGTTGGGAGCCTAGTTTTAGCACTTTCTTTCCGTAGTCTGATCTTTTATAATTTGGCTCTGAAAATATATATTTTACTAATGAAAAATTAATAATATTTAATAACCATAAATAACACATTTAAATGCTGATAGTACAATGAGCTATTCTCCTAAATACACAGACGTGTTTTGTGCCTTACTCCAAAAATGTCATCCTCATTATCAGTTGCTTTGCAAACTGAATGGCCTTTGTTTAAATAAATCTGTTTAGATCCACAGTGAAGTCTCAAATTCCCTGACATGTCAAGCTGTAGTTCCTTCTTAAGACACAGGCAATTCCTCATGAAACCTTCGCCTGCCACGATCGAATAATCCTTGTCAAAGTCCAGCTAATCAACATACTCCCACTTAATCACCGCAGCTGTCTAAGTAGAATTACAGGCAGTTTCACAAGTTATTAGCTTATTCTGTAATGTCAACCATAATTCCCATTACTTATCCAAAGTTATTTTAGTTGTTTTTCTGTGCTTTCAAAGATGAACAGTTACAAAAGGACACAACACAAAAGATACAACATTATCCAAACAAAATATGAAGCATACATTCACTGAATATATTAAACTACGTGCATAAATGTTCTGCGGATGCCTGAACATTTCCAGCAGGAGACTGGAAAATACCATTAATGCATGCAAATACTGTATCAACGTGTCTGTTCTGCGCCTCGCAGTGTGTTATAGATTGTGAATATTGACATCGAGAAGCAAGAAGTGTAAAAAATATAAAGAAGAAAAACAACTCCCTTGCTACTAACTTGCCAGATTTGATCTGCATAACCTCGAAGTCAAAAGAATAAAATCTACACACTTTCTCACATTAGCTTCCCCTCCCTGTCTCTCCCGAAGGGAGTTCAATCTCCAATGTGAGATAATCTGTGGATCAATGAGGCCGGATGTAAAACTCCAGCTAAGCCATGTTTTCCCAGCAGGGGGTTAAATTCTCTTCTTTGTATTTAAACGTACTAATTTAAAGCGGCAAGGTGCCTTTAAAAATACAGAATGAGAACAAACTGTTTTTTTTCCATAAATGTTAACTATTTCCTGAGACTACAGGGCACCTGTATTTATGTGTCGAGATACTGTCAGTAATAAAACTATATTTTCATTCATAAAGCTGGGTTTACATTGGGTGATATTTTTCATTTAACATTTTGAAGAAATGAATAGGTTGCTTCAAGAAGAATAGGTCTCCATTTTTTACCGTTTTTTTTTTGTTTGTTTGTTTGTTCTTGGTTCACAGAGAAAGGCTATGTTCACACTTTGTTTAACAGCGTCCGCTGCATAGCAACGGACATTAAACTGACGGCAGGCGGGCTGCATTCAGGACATTCCTGCAGCCCATACCTCCGTATCGGCCGCAGGAACTTTCTTTTTTTTAATATTGACTTGCGGACACCGTCGGATGTGCCCGCAAATCAATTAACCGTTCACTTCAATGCAAAGTGCGGTCAAAGCAGCTATTATTTTCAGAATAATAGGCAGATAGATTATAATCTAAAGAACGGGTGTTAAAATAATGATGTGTGAACACAGCGGGCGGCATTGCATTGACATCAATGCAATGCCACCCCTGTAGTAAAGAACGGACGTTGATTCCATTGCAATCAGTGTCCGTTCTTTACTGAAATGTAACGTTGTGTGAACATAGCCAAAAGAAGTAAAAATAGCCGAATCGATGAATATGGACAGTGGTCCACCGTGAATGACATTATGTAATTTATTTCCTTTTAGGTTATAGTTAGCAAAGATAATTCTAAGTATAAAGTTTATGCAAATCAAGATATTTAGGGTAAAGACAAAATAACACAAAGTATATTAGTTCAGATAGCACATCTGTACTGTTTTATTTTTTACATTGTCCAAAGGTGGCAGTGAAAACAGCATCCCATACTGTAAAAACTAGAGGTGAGTGAACAAAACCTTGTCAAACTTGGGGTTGGTCTAACTTTTATTTCATTTTTTTTTTAAATATCAGTTTAGTGTAAACCATTCCTGAGTTTTAACATGGCTGTAATATAAACATGATCTGATTTACTATATTTTCCTACATAGAATACTAATTTTTAACCCAGGAAATTTTCTCAAAAGTAAGGGGTTGCCTTATACACGGGTTGTTGTCTTATAGGGCAGGTGCTGAAAAACTTCGGAACTGGACTGGAGAATCAAAAACTACCCAATCCCCGTTGTATGCAGTGGCCATATGAAAGGAAGAGCAAGCTGCAGGCATCTGGGGTATGGAAAAAAGAGATACGGTAGAGTGGCGCTGTGCCCAGAAAAACTCACCTCTTTCACCAGTCTGGCCGCCCTTGTATCCTACCAGTATTATTGTACATCCTTCTCTGCCTCTCAGATCTCACTGCTGTCTGATGTTTTTTATTATTTTTTATTTGGTGTGCATTGGATGAGGGGTAGTCTTATATAGCGAGTATATCCCAAACTCTATATTTTAACTGAAAACATTGGGGGTTGTTTTATACGCCCAGTCATCTTATATGCTGGGAAATACGGTAATTATATTGTTAACCATAATAAATATTTCCCATTAAACTTACATATGGTTACGTAATGGCCTTAGATGTGTTTCTGTTGTGAATCTGTTGGAAGCGCTGCGGAATCTGGGGCCTTAGGCTGTATTCCCAAGGGGTGTGATTAGTAACTGAGCGCTATGTATTCTGTAGCATAAAACAGATCCCTCAAGAAGAAAACAGGAAAACTAGCCCAATGGGAAACTTTGGGTAGGTTGTCCGGCTGACTCCTAATGGATTTCTAAAAATTTTCTTTTTTAATCTTTTTTTTTTTCAGTATGAAGCTGACAACAACAATTGTGTGAATACAGGCTTAAAGGGAATCCGTCACCATAAAGATGCTACCTAAGCTATCACCATCGTGTTGTAGAGAAGGAGGTTGAGGATTGATATATATATCTTTATTGGAAAAGATTCAGTATAACTTGTAATTTGTTGATTGAAATCTCTGATGTCTCCATGCTGAAGAGTCCAGTCCATTGAGTGACCCCGCCCACTAGACTCCTTACCACAGAATGGTCAGGGATTTCAAACAACATATTACAAGTTATACAGAATTTTTTCCCACAAAGAT
The DNA here is from genome assembly GCF_027789765.1 of Dendropsophus ebraccatus. NCBI lineage: Eukaryota > Metazoa > Chordata > Amphibia > Anura > Hylidae > Dendropsophus > Dendropsophus ebraccatus. The sequence continues at coordinate 54,159,369 of NC_091463.1, forward strand.
TGAGATAGATAGATAGATAGATAGATAGATATCTGCTCAGTTCTTTTTGCTCTACAACATGATGGCAAAAGATTAAACAGCATTGACTTGGTGACAGATTTCCCTAAAAAAGGTCTTTTAATGGGCTGTAAGAGGCAGAAAGGTGGGCGTTATTCAAGTGTGTGGCAAGAGGAGAACTATTACTGTGCGAGGCTGTGTTCCCACTTTGGGAGCATATCAGGTCGGCCATCTCTTTAATAGATGGCTGCTAGTAAGGATCATATTCTTTATTAGCAGCTGTCCAATGCGCCTTTTCCCAGTATGATCCCTAGTGAAAAGAGAGAAAAAGGCTGGAAGGGGCACTATTACTGATAACACTAATAAGATCACTAATAAGATCATATGTGACTAGTAATGTATGAGGTGCAAAAGGTGACACTGAAGCTAGGAGAACATGGTGACGTTGACCCCTACATGGGTCATGCAGCCAAAGATCCCTGTGTTCTGATTCATACTTAGTTGAGGTCTAATTGCGAACCAGAAATTATTCCTAGATAGATTTATTGCATTTTTTCAAGGCCACTTGCAGTTTGCAAAGTGACCCCCCCACTCACATTGGCTGAGATGCTGCAGGATTCAGGGAGGCGCAACATAGCAATTTTCGGTCATACAACCCCTGAGTCCGACTTATAATTCTTACCAGAGCCATAATTAGTCTTAAAATTAGCCCTGAGTATAGGATATGTACATAACTTCAGCAGACATTAGTATAGCATTTGTTCGAAGATCTCTCTGAGGGGGACAGGGGGACATTTATTAAGACCGACATACTTGTATGCTGGTCTTAAATTAAGCCCCAAAACCAATTAACTGGGCAGATTTAAAGGGAACCAATCACACTAAAACTGGCTATAAAGCTAAGGAAAAGTGCCAATGTCTTTACTAAGCTGCGCATGCGCAGTTCTGTGGGTGAAGCCGCTGCTGTACTACGCCGCGCAGGCGCAGTACCGCAGCGTCTTCTCCTGCTGCACTGCGCATGCGCAGCTTAGTAAAGACGACGGCCAGGCAGACGTGCAATGCCGGCCCCCCTAATGACGTCACCATGCGGCACTTTCTACACACGCCCAGAGGGGCGTGATAACAGCGCCGGAGCCGGCCCAGGACAGTGACTACTTGAAGAAGATACCCGCCCACCGTGACTACTTGAAGAAGCCACCCGCCCACCGTGACTACTTAGATGGTAATTTGCATAGAGCCCGGGAGACTAATAAACTAACTTTGCGGGCTCTATGTACAGGGGACGAAGGGGACAGGGGGATGGTTAGGAAGCGTGCTGGCTGATCTACCAACACGTTTCCTTAGCTTTATAGCCAATTTTAGTGTGATTGGTTCCCTTTAATAGAAGAGGTATGCCTCTAAGAAAAGACGGTGGGACAGTGCAAAAATCTACACCTTTTTTGGAAGGTGTGTAGAATTTGTGACATAGTTTACGCCTGTTTCCAGATGTAAACCATAATAAATCAGGTGTGGGAGAAGGCCTCTTCCTGGCCTTGCCGTTCCCACTCCCCACTAGGCAAGCTGGGCTTATGACTGGCATACACCACAGAAAAGGCAAGAATCGGTGCCTTTTCCATAGCATATGCCAGGGGTACTTCTTTGTGCTCCCATAAATATAGTTAAAAGAGAGCATTCTGCATCTCCAGTAGTTGGTTGCCAACAGCAGTATGTACTATGCACAATTATGATAGTTGCAACTTGTAATTGTTAATACCTCCCTTTTGAGTAAATCCCTTTTGAGTTATATTTTTGTTTGTAAAGGTTGCAAAAACCTTGGACTTTTTATATAAATGGGCTATCCACGCTTAGAGAAACATGGTTGCCCTCTTCAGTTCTTCAGTTTAGGTGTGGTTTTGCAGCTCAGTTTAACTGAACTAAATGGTGCTGAATTGCAATACCACACACACAGGGCAGGGGTGGTGCTGTTTTTTCAAGAAAGTAGCTGCCTGGACTGTATCTTTGCGGAGCTTGATGCGCCCCTCGGCTCGTGCTGTGCGGCCAAGAAGGCGCTGATTTTCTAGTTTTGTTCTGTTGCTGTATTTTGTTTTGCAGTGTCTGAACACTGGTTTATCTGCTCACTTGATTTAATAAACACACCTGACTTCACCTGCTGAATTCTGTCTAGCCATGTCATGGTTAATCTGTGTTCTGGTTCTTGCTGTGACTGGCAGCTATTCCTGCCAGTGGATGTGTTTGTTCTCAGGTGTCTGTGCTTTGAGATCAGGGGGATGGTCCAATTATGTCCTGGACCAGAACCCTGGCCTCCTATACAACTAACCACAGTCTGTGTTCTCATTGCTGGTTATTGACTTTGTCTCTGGCTGCTTGTGTCTTCTGTTATTTGCATCTCCTGATCTTTGCCTTGTATCTTTGACCTTCCTTGCTTGCCGCCTGCCCCTGACCATATTGCCTGTACTTTGTCTACGCCTATTCTGATTCTGATTCTGATTTTGAACTTTTGCTGCCGATTGTTGTGACCCGGACTGTTTACTATTCTTTATTGTGTTTGTTTGTCTGGCTTGTTCTGTGTGCACCTATACTAGTGCAGGGACCACCTTTGTGGTTGTCCGCGGTTGCCTAGGGCCGTTTGAGGAAAGTAGGTAGGGACAGTTGGTAGGTTCAGTGTCAGGGCTCACTGTCTTGTCCCTGCCATCCGGTTCCTGACAGTAGCTGTGGTTTATGTAATCTTAGATAAACCCTTTAACTGTGTACATGTCCCTACTTGTCCCTTCTCAGTACCATTGGACTAGGGCAACTTCAGAGCCTCACCTCCTCCCCCATATGAAAGAATCTTCAGGCCTACCACCCTATTATTCCTATACAGGGATAGAATAAGTAAAAGCATAACCTCTGTTCCTCTCTCCCATCTTGGTGGTGTTAAATTGAATTGAAGCACTGAACTTCTAGGAATATGTTACTGTATTCTCAATTGCAAGTGGGCAATACAGGCATTGTCATTTCAACAAAGTTTGCATAGATCAATAGTTTAAGCAAATATTTGTAATACATCTTATCAGACAAAAATACTTCCTGTTATCAATCATCTTCCCTCTCCCTACCACCTGCTAAATTGTCTTCCACTCTGGAAAAACAGCTCAGCACTACGTTATTTATGTCCTGTAGCTAATGCAGGGATAAAAATACAAAAAAATACAAGTATGGAGGAGTGAATAGAGATGAGACAGAGTTCTTTCCACCAGCTGTGGAAGAACTGAAATTTACAGAACTGAAATTTGAGTTAAAGAGGTACTCTGGGCTAGGGTTATTTTTACCGTATGGCCGGGGAGGGGGAGGATATAGACTACGCCGACCACTTACCTTACTAGATTCCAGAATCGCGCTGCCCCATTCTCCCATCCCACTGCCGCTTCCTGGTCTGAGCTGCGGCTTGAGATGTGATGTCTCAAGGCAGCTCAGCCATTCAGTGGCCGAGATGGGACCCCACTACGACCACTGAATGGCTGAGTGTCCTTGAGACATTACTTCTCAAGCCACAGCTCAAACCAGAAAGCGGCAGCGGGACGGGAAAACAGGGCGGTGCGATCCGGGACCCGGCGCTGGAACCCAGGGAGGTAAGTGGATGGCAGCATCTATATTCACCCTTTCCCCAGCTATTCTGTAAAAATAAACCCTAGCCCGGAGTACCCCTTTAACTTAAAGAGCAAACTCTTTATAAAAGATATACTGTATAATGGTCAGATATAGTGCTGATTTTCAGTTACACTCACATGGCAGCTTATCCTGAAAAATTATCCAAAACAACAGGTGCAATTTTTGTTATTTTTGTCAGCTTTTTGAAAAGATAGCGAAACATAAGGTAGAAGTTTTAGATTGGTAAAATGAACAGCAAATATCCCATTGTATGAAACATAGCAGCAGCAATATCAGTGACTTCAGTTTCCATTAGTCCCAAAGCCCTGTTAAAGGGAACCAATCACGCCGAAATTGCCCCCATTGATAAGGAAGCGTGCTGGTACATCAGCCAGCACGCTTCCCAAACATCCCCCTGTCCCCTCTGTCCCCTCTTTTGTTAGCCCGTAATCTTACTTTTGCGATGTCCCGCGCCGTATGCTAATCAGCCCTAAGTAGTCCGGGTGGGCTGAACTAGTCAAGGTGGGCTGTACTAGTCACGGGCCTGGGCGCTGTAATCACGCCCAGAGGGGCGTGATTCAAAGACCTTCGCTCCACCGACGTCATCTCTGGCCCGCGTTCACGTCGGCGGCGCGCCGCGTCTTTCGCATGCCGCGCATGCGCAGTACGGCGGGAGAAGACGCTGACGTACTGTGCGTGCGCGGCGTGCGGAAGACGTCGGCGTTGGAACGCAAGCGCCGCTAACGTCTTCCGCACGCCGCGCACGCGCAGAGGGGCGTGATTCAAAGACCTTCGCTCCACCGACGTCATCTCTGGCCCGCGTTCACGTCGGCGGCGCGCCGCGTCTTTCGCATGCCGCGCATGCGCAGTACGGCGGGAGAAGACGCTGACGTACTGTGCGTGCGCGGCGTGCGGAAGACGTCGGCGTTGGAACGCAAGCGCCGCTAACGTCTTCCGCACGCCGCGCACGCGCAGTACGTCAGCGTCTTCTCCCGCCGTACTGCGCATGCGCGGCATGCGAAAGACGCGGCGCGCCGCCGACGTGAACGCGGGCCAGAGATGACGTCGGTGGAGCGAAGGTCTTTGAATCACGCCCCTCTGGGCGTGATTACAGCGCCCAGGCCCGTGACTAGTACAGCCCACCTTGACTAGTTCAGCCCACCCGGACTACTTAGGGCTGATTAGCATACGGCGCGGGACATCGCAAAAGTAAGATTACGGGCTAACAAAAGAGGGGACAGAGGGGACAGGGGGATGTTTGGGAAGCGTGCTGGCTGATGTACCAGCACGCTTCCTTATCAATGGGGGCAATTTCGGCGTGATTGGTTCCCTTTAAGGAAAAATATTATTGAAGCCTCAAGAAAATCTCAGAATCTCAAACGTATCTTTTAACTGTATTTTTTAACTCATGAAGCAATTTATCTAGTGTTATTTACTGTAATGAATATGTCAGGATACTAAGGGTATCCACAAGGGGTTAAACACCTGGTATGGAGCTAAAATTATTTTTTTTCTTCAAAGGAATGAACATTTTGCAAGATTATTTGCTCTGAAGGATAATGGTCTTGCAAGAGAAACTCTTGTGATTTTCTAGACATGTGCCTAAAAACATATATACTTTATTTCCACTTGTTCTTCGGCTTGCTCTCATGGGGGATTGCACTCTCTGAGAAAACCAGAGAAAATGTTCTTGCAACTACAGGATAAAGCTTTAGAAATGTTTTATTCTTTTGGAAAGCAAGCAATCTACATGGAGGTGAAGCCAGTGTTTCCATTAATGGATATTTTATAATTCTTACTAGAAACTTGTGAGATATCTAGGTCTTGTGAAGACCAGACCTTGTGCAACATATAAAAAATGATGCTGCTTCATGATTATTATGTACAGGCTGTTTTTCTAGCAAGTAGCAAGTAGCTCATATTTCTAAATCCACGAAAATAATAATAATAATAATAATAATAATAATAATTACTGTATTTATATCAATAAATTAAATTATTATTATTATTTTTTTTTTTTTTACTTATTCCACTACGCTGTACACAGCATGTCATCACTCCCTGTCACCTTTGGCTCATAGAATCTAAACTCACCTATGCAAACATGGGGAGAGCATGCAAACACCACAGGATGGCGACCTGTGACTGCAGCTGAGCTCCTGTTCACTTGAATGGGAACTGAGCTAAGTCAGTGTATAGTATCTTCTGGATAGCTCACTCTAGGCCAGAAAATCCCTTTAAGTAGGTTTATTACTATGATTATGTCTACATATCCTGTCAGTCATGGCTGTCCAATGGCTAAGAACCCATGACTTACCAATTAGTCATGGGAGCCTGTCACTTAAAACCTATGTAGAGGGTGAGGATTGGCTGCTATCAGCAGCAGGGACCTCATTGTTAATGATGGGTAGCAGCATGATTGCATTTAAGAATCAGTGATGTGAGCTGCTTTTCTATCATTGTACAATCGAGACCAACACAATGTGACTGCGGGGGTCCAGATCATTTTCCCTAACTGCTGGAGGTCTCTTATTTGCCTCTGTGCAGTCCGCTCTGCTATTTTCTTCTAGTGTCTGCCACAGGCAGAATTTATGTGAAGATTGTAGAGCACACTGATCAATTCTGTGCAATGGCATAGCAAAGAACATTGTATGCAGTATAATGATTGCATGTAATAGTCCCCTAGGGGGATTTGAAATGTGTAAAAATAATTAAAATAAAAAAAGGTTTTTTGTTTTTTTTATTAAATTAAATAAAATTTAAAATCACCCTCCTTAATCATTTTATATATGAAACACATAAAAATAAGTAAATAAACCTATAATATATCATCACATGCTTACTTGTTCTATCTAGTAAAATAAATTTTAAAAAAGCAAAAAATAAAAATAAAAAATAGGACCCCCAAACTGCCATGTAGATTAAAAATAAAAGTGCATTGACTTTTAGAAGGCAAAGAGGAAAAAATGTAAATGCAAAAATCAGAAAATTGGACTGGTCCTTAAGGTCGAAATTCGTTGTGCCCTTAAGGGGTTAACAAAGTATTTTCATTACATATGTTACAAAATTCCCTTTCTTACAAAATTCAATACACTTTAGTTTTACAGTATAATATATTCAATGCCTAAGCAAAATAATACATTTTGAAACTCTACTGATGCATTAGGGGTATATGCAAATGAATTCCGAATTGTCCATGTTTTTTTTTTCTAAATTATTGCTCTAGCCTCTAATCAAAGGAACATGTTGTTCATGTATTTTATGCACAATCAATATAGAAAATAGATTGACGTGTCTGGTTTAGGCAGTCAATGGCCACTCTAAACAATGGTCTGCAGCAGCTAACTGTCAACCACTGGTATATTTTATACCTATTAACGGAACATGTCATGGTACGACATTGTACATTGTGAGTTGGTGTGTTATTCCTGTATGCTTTTTGTCAGCATAAAAATAAAGGCTTTCATTCACTGTGCCAGTCATTTTACCCGTGACCGTATATTACCAGCCGGTTTCATATTTTTTCATTTACTGACTTTAATCTTTTTATACAAAACATTTTAGGTACTTTCAGGGTTTGTGAATAAGTGCTGAGAATTATTTCTTTTTTATTTGTGCCTTTGTCTCCATTAAGGCTGTGGTCACATTTGCATTGTGACTTTCATTTATAAGGAGAATGACAATACTCTGTCAGATTAATCACAATATAGACAATGCCATTGCATTGGATGACGTTGACTTTAAATGGATTTCACTATGATTTCTGATGCTTTGATGTGAAATATCACCCTATAGGCATGGATAAATTTTCTGCCATGTTTTCTTCATGTTAGGCTCTGTATACAGTATATTCTTGTTCAGATATTCTCCCTGAGTTCCATTGAGCTTTCTGGTTTTATTGATGCAAAGAATTGGGAAGTCTTGGGAAGACAAGTGTTACTAATGCAACTGTTGGGACCTTGGCACAGTCCATGATTAGTAAGGTTCGACCGAGACTGAGCTATTGGCCATGATTCTGCACCTTTTTTGAGTTTTATTTGCATTTTGTCTGAACCTTGTCTAAACACTGTCTGATTACAACACTTACGTGGTAATTGACAGGTTAAACCACACCCATCTACACCTGCTTAGTTCTCTGGCAGTTTTAGAGTAAGCCCATGTTCACATTCTGTAAAAACATTTTCCGTTGTTTGACACAGCCATGTCAAACAACGGCTGCTGTCTTACATGTTCACCTGGCTGATACAGCAGTATCAGCCGAATGAACATTATTTCAAGAAAGACAGAGATTTCTCCTCTTTTCAAATCCATTCCTGGCTTTGGCTTCAAAAATCTGTCTGATAAATCTGTGTGTGTAATCACAGCCTAAGTGTCGGTATCTCTGTGTGCTTATATCTTTAACCCTCTGCTTTGCATTCTGATTATCTTTGTTGTCCACCTGCCCTGACCGTTTTGCCTGACCTATGACCACGTTTGTGCTTGCTGATTTTGTACTTTGTTTGCCCAGCTGTTGTGACCTAGGACTATTGACTATTCCTTATTGTGTTTGTTCATGTGTGTTTCACCTATATAGGTCAGGGACTGTCGCCCAATTACCCGGTGCCACTTAAGGCAAATACAGTAGCTGTAACTAGGCAGGGATACTAGGCAGGGGTGGGTTCCAGCCAAGGATCCACCTGCCCATGTCTGTCGCTCTTCTATCTACCAACAACCTAACAACAAGTTTATGATGCCTAAAATACCAGATTTACAAAGTCAATAGAGTCCATTTGAGGTTGTGATTTTTAGATTTTATTAATGGAAGCTAAATATTAAAAAGAAAAATATTTTTAATATTGTAATAGTAGTCTTCATTGTATACTGTATTTTAATAATATGCTTTGTGAACTTATGGCCGTTTTTGCCATCGACCAAAAAGACGTCCAATATCTGCTGATGAAGTTTGTCTAAAATGATTGTGATCATTATAGGCGGCTGTCATCAGCAAATATCGGGCGTTTTTTTTTCACAGCCATTGGGAATGACGGCCACAAACTCACGTCGTGTGAACTTAGTCTTATAGTTGTGTATTCTTTACCTGTCATTTGTTATTATAACCACTGTCAGTATGCTGAGGAGGTTGCAATTTGTTAAAAATTATTAAAAGCCAGAAGTCAACTAGAACAAAAACGGACTGAAAATTAAACACAAAAGAAGTTAATTTTTCTTATACCTTTTATATAATTCTTACATGATGTAAGTCACAATAATATATTAAATATAGTGAGTGGTGCTCCTGCTGATATAAATCAGCACAGAATGAGAATACATAGCAGTTTCCATGGCAGCTTTGAAGTTTTAAAAGTTAATAAAATCAGTTGAATGTCAAAAATAGTTATCACATGCCACTGAGAAAACTAAACTCTTATGATGTGCTTTATTCACTGATGGCAGCAAGTAATATATGTCTCATTGCCCTTTTTACCTATTCCTGTGCCAAAGAGACGTACTGTTACCAATGTTCCCTCTACAACTCTGCAGTTGCTGAATTCCAGCAAAGGTTGTGATCTGAAAAAAAGAAAAAAAAAAGTGTTAGTTGTGTAAGCCACATAGAAATGAAATGAGACACATGGGGTCAAAAGGAGATGCACAGACTTCCTAATGTGATTGACAATTAATGTAAGGTACATAAGGTTACTGAATGATAGCTGTATTCTGGAGAGAAAATATAATGCATGAAGCTGTAATTTATGCCAGTTATATTGTTTTCAAGATTCCCTGTATATTGCAAAATCATTGTTACCAGCAATAAGCTCTGTAATGCAGAAAATTCTGACCCCTGCTCTCTGCTGCCCCATTTGGTCATGTTGTCTCATAGCAAGAGAGTGAAAGCACGGCTTGTGTCACATCTATTTATCAAGTTCACCTGTATTCACTGCTAATATTCACACAACATTCATGTGCCATGAGCAGGGGATTACTGCGTGTATCGGAGTGTTGGGGTGTGGTAGCAGGGGATCAGGGTGTGTAGAAATAGAAATGATTCAAGTCAACACTCCAAATTGAAATGATCCTTCATTACAACATGCAAAGTATTGGTTATAAGAGCCTTTTATCAGTATAAAATTCGATCTAAAATAAAAGTGGGCAAATATTATTGTAGATCAAGTCTGACATTCGGGAAACATGTGATCATAACATCATAGTGAATTTACATCATAGCAACTGTATAATACTACATATCATTATTCAGATGCTGATGTACTGTATTATTATAATACCCTAGACTACTTCTAGCCATTCCAGGTTGCTGATTTGCGTGGGTTTCTTTTATGATAGGTGTATCATTTTTGATCAAAGCAAAACATTCACCAATAATCTATTACTCTGTGGAGGAAGCAGCTCAAGCAGTTATTAAAACTATGGAGGATATACTGTAAGTATATTGTAAGTGAGATGAACATCATAGTCTCCCTATTTATAACACTTGTAAAGGATGTGTGTATATATTTCTTGTTTTGATGTTATTTTTGTTTGTTATATGCCATGCTGAATTATATTACCCTTTTGTAGTACATCTTTAATTCCTTGGGTGTTAAGAGCTTATGGGCCGCTGTGTGTAGCAGTGCTTCAATGACTTTTGTAGATTGCTTTCAGTTTATTGAAGGCGATGGCACCATCAGCACAGAGACAATAGAGACCAGACCAATGTGGATGTAGTTGTGTGCTGTGTGACACTTTGAGTGCTGCACTACTGGGACAGGGACAGATACGAATCCTATCAAAGGAGTGCTTTGGTGTCAAATAGGAGGGCAGGGCCGCCATCAGGAATTTCGGGGCCCCATACAAGCAAAGTGTCTGGGCCCCCCACATTAATAAAAAAAATAAAAAAAAAAATGTGTGTTCGACCCACGCCTTGCTGGGAGGTATAATTTGGTTCAGATCAATTCTAGAGAACTGGCTCATATACCCCATTTTCCCCAGTGGCTTAAAATGTAACCTCTGTTAAACAGTTATAAAATTGTAGAAACTAAATGTGAACAAGGTGCAATTTAAATGTCACCATACAGACACTTACTTGTATAGCTGCCTCTTGTGCTCTGTATGCAGTGCATTATATTCACCCCTGCAACGTACAATTTATAGCGTGTCTACAAGCGTGGGGTAGGGGTTCCCCTGTATTCAGAATGCTGTTGAGTACTAGGCAATGCCCCGTTTGTGGTTATTGAATTTCGAGGGTCTGGGGGGCTGTTTGATTTGTATATGTTCACCATTATCCCCCCCCCCGGTATGCTCACTAACATAGAATATGTTGATAAGGCTAATATAATGAGGCTGTTCCATGTTAGTGAGCATATACAAATCACCCCCCACCCC